>NW_017306450.1:903476-973601 GCF_000935625.1 Nanorana parkeri | reverse complement strand
CAGTTACTCCTGACTGGTGAGGAAGCCTGTCAATCATCCAATCGGCCAATCAGCGGGAGAAGAGGTCAGAATGGAGCAGATGACTGAGGACTTGGAGGAGGAGTTCGCGGCCATCTTGTTTAACTGAAGACGTGATGGAGGTCCTGTGTGCGGCAGTTTCGGGTCCCTGAAGATGGCGGACGCGGAACAGGTACTCGTTTTTTGTATTGGAGTATTTGCGCGAGTACGAGTACTCATGCAAATACTCGGTATTGCCGCCGATATGCTTGTATCGGTATCGGTGCATCCCTAGTAAGTACCCATCATGGATTCCTCAACTCAACATTTTGTCATTGTGTGACGTATGGGTAATATCTCTTTACATAAGCATTCTAATGAAGTCAAGGACTGGTTGCTTCCTCCAGTTATGATCCAGTTATGATATTGGGGGACTTGTTCCTTTTTGTGTTTTAGAAAATGTTAACATAGTTCTGAGCACAGTGTTGTTGCAGGGGACTTGGACGTCAGTAAAATCTTGCTTAGGTATAAATAAAGTTTGCATTGGTTTGGCTTTGGGTCAATTGTTGGATTTACTTTGTGTCAGGAATTTTGCTTCAGATTCAGTTCAACATCATGTTTTTGGCATACATTAAGCACGAAAGGGGAGCATGTAGTTAGAGCTGCAACAATTATTCGATTAAATTGAAGTCAACGTTTTCCATCGTCGATTCGTCGGCTAAAATTCAAATTTCCCGCTCGCCGCTCACGCCCACGTCGGTTAAGCCACTCACGCCTATGCCGGTAAACCCGCTCACTCTGCACGCCGCTTACGCCACGCCCACCGCACACGCTGAGGACATGCGTCTGGCCCTCTCTTCCCGGTGAGCTTCCCGACTCGCCGCTGCCCGCCGACAACGCCGCTGCCCGTCGACAACACCGTCATTCAAGGTAAGTCGAGATCGGCCGGGAGCTTTTTAATGTTTCCTGTTTTGTTTTTTTTTAAAGCGGCACACTGCAGAACATTAGCAGCTATAGAGGAACACCAAATCCCAGCAATAATACATTAAACAGCCTGTATAATGTATTATTGCTGGGATTTGTTGTTCCTCTAAAGCTGCTGGTGTTCTGCAGTGTGCCGCTGTATTATACATTGGTATTCTGTAGAGCTGCAACAATTATTAGATTAAGTCGATTAAAATCGACGATGGAAAACGTTGTCAGCGTTTGCCATCTTCGATTCGTCGGCTAAAATTTAAATTTCCCACTCACGCCGGCCTGTTAGCGACTCCATACACGAGTTACGCTATGCACGCCGCAGACGCCACGCCCACCGCACACACGCCGCGTACCAGGCCACCGCACAAGCCGGACACGCCTGCAGAGCACGCCGCTGCAGCAACTTACAAGGGTTTAGAAACAGGTATGGGGGACCTAGGTGTTTTAATGTTTCCTGTTTAAAAAAAAAAGCGGCACACTGTAGAACACCACCAGCTATAGAGGAACACCAAATCCCAGCAATAATATATTAGGCAGCCTGTATAATGTATTATGGCTGGGATTTGTTGTTCCTCTATAACTGGTCAGTGGTAATCGGCATTGCGCAGTATAATCATTATACAGCGCAATGGAGAATACCACCAGCTATAGAGGACTACAAATCCCAGCAATAATACATTATATACAACGCAATGCAGAATACCAGCAGTTACAGAGGACTACAAATCCCAGCAATAGTACATTATAGTATCATGTTGTACTATAGCTGGCATTTGTTGTATTCCTATATAGCTGCTGGTATTCTGCTTTTCGCCGTATAATCATTATACAGCGCAATGCAGAATACCACCAGCTATAGAGGACTACAAATCGCAGCAATAATACATTATATACAGCGCAATGCAGAATAACGCCAGCTACAGAGGACTACAAATCCCAGCAATAGTACATTATAGTATAATGTACTATTGCTACATTCCTCTATAGCTGCTGGTATTCTGCACTGTGCCGCTGTATAATGTACTATATTGCACACCACACTCTTTTTTTACTTCCACCGCACCAAGCTTGCTCCCGTGATGGACTACAATCTCAATAGAAACTAGTAGTCCATCACTAGAGCCTTTTTTTTTTTATATCCGATTAATCGAACTTAATAATCGGCTAACTAATCTATTATGACAATAATCGTTAGCTGCAGCCCTACATGTAGTATTGCTGTGATAAAGAAGATACAGATAATCTAGTCCTTGGCAAAACAGAATTTTCCAGCTGTCAGCCATGTTCATCCATGTCATAGAATATAAGGCAGGCATATTTTCTCATTGTGAAGCATATGGAGTTGGGAGAGTGTTCTCAGCACCCAGATATCCTGCAGGTCGTGTGGCCCAGGTGGGGGACATCAAATGAGGACTGTCTTGCCTCTCTATATTCAACAATAAACTAGACAGGTTTGTGTCAGTGGGCGAGGATCCGCTGGTGGAAGCAGTGCATGCAGTACTGCCTTTTATGGGATCAGTAGACAATAGTCTATGTGCCTTTCCTTTCATTTAGTTTTTTCCTCGAGTGGCTTACTGAGTGAAGGTGGAGAGCATTTGTGTGCTTCTCATAGCTTGAGAGGCCAAGATGAGTGTCACAATAATGGCTTGCATGGGTGGCCCTGTTGGCAGCACCTAGCTCGAGAAAAGTTGATTTAAAAATTCATTAAGGGAAGATAGCCGGGCACAGAAGCAGAGGGGAGAGAGCCCTGCAATGAGATACGAGCAGCCCACCCTGTCACAGAAGCATATTGCAGCGAGGGAAGAGGCAGCTCTATGTTACCAAGTGACACTCCCAAGTGATGGAAGGGGGCCCAAGAAGTTGTAATCAGCTAGCAGGACTCTGTGCATTTGAGGGAGTGGGAGCTGTGCATGCAGAAGAGTGGCTGGAAGTGAAGCAAGAACAGAGGACAATCGTGAGTGCGCCCAGCATTCTCAATAGTGAGGCATTAATTAATGACTGGAACTGCTGAGAATCAGCAGTTACCAGCATTACAGAGGCTAATATAACTCGGCACGTACAGTGTACGTGGCCAGTCATATAGCCACTTTGTGACGGGACGTACACTGTACGTCTCCCGTCACGAAGGGGTTAAATGAAATATAATGTAAGATTTCAATCTGAAGAGAAGCGCACAGCTGGGAGGAGAGAAACTAGGAATGCAACGCTGGTGGTGCTTTCTGCATTTTGCCCAAAGTACCATTTTCGGCCGATATGTTTCGGCGGCCGGAATTTTGGTGCATCCCTACGTTTTATGATTCAGAACAACAATTAAAGAAATACAAGTAGTTCTAAAATGCAGCAAATCAGCATGTACATATATTTTCTAATAAATATAATATGATAATATATATAATATTTTTTTTCAGAATGCCAAGTTGTATTATAAAATCATGCTCCACTACATGGAGAACACGGACTGACGAAATGATATTGCATACCTTCCCCCGCAATCGCGACCGAATAAGAAAATGGCTGGAGCAACTTAACGTTGCTAAAGAAGATTTGGAATATTTCTTAGAAAGGATTGCAACTTCTGGAAAAGGCACACACAGAATCTGTTCTTATCATTTCAAAGATGCAGATTATGAGGTGAGGGGTACAAATAAAGTTTTGAAGTCTACAGCCTACCCTACCCTAAATTTGGAGAACATATTGGAAAGGTCTATTCTAATTTGTACATCTAATAGAGCCGACATTGAGCATGATTATTACAAACGTCAGAGAACAGAGCCGGCCCCTACAAGTCACGATTCTTCAACCAAACCCTCAGAAACTAGCTCTGATAGCACTTTTAGTTTATTTGAAACTAGTTCTACAACAAGTCATTTTCTTCAATCTCTTGTATCAGAAACCCCGAAGTGTAACCTGGAAGAGACTCAGTATGTTGACTGCATTTTGGATAAGTCCAGTGCAAGTGGAGGTTTGCCTACAGAACCTAGTTCTGATATTCCTATATCACACTCCCAAATAAGGAAAAGCAAGTATTGTACAATTTGTTCACATGGTCTAGCTCTCTCTAAAAAAGCAAACGTTAAGAAAATACATCGAAGCACTCAGTGTAATGAAAAAAATGATGTTCACAATAAGAAAATCCAGGCTGCAATAAGTAAGTCGAGAGTTTCAATTGGAACACAGTGTTCCCTTGTTGATTTACCTCCACTTTCTCTACTTCCAGCTATTGATTCAAGCTGTGTTAAGAATAAAGTTTCCTATACATCTACTGAGGATAGTTTTCATTCTTCATGTGTGCAGAATCTGTCACCTGAACCCACCAGGGAACCACATGCCATAAAAGAAGAAAGGCAGTTTACCTTGGAACACCAGGAGGAAGAATTATACGTCAATTGTGCAGACCCAGACCTGTCCTTTGTATATTTACCACCAAATAGAGAGCTTTCCAACATGGCCAAAGAGAAGAAATTTCTAGTCTTTGAAAAATGTTTGGACCAGCTGCTTATGAGTTCTCGCTGCATGCACGATACTCAGTGCAACGGACGTATCACTGGACTGCGAAAGTACATGGTCGGATCAGCATTAGTAGTATATGCCGAATGTAGTTGCAAACACAAATTTAAATTGTGGACTAGCCAACCCTTTATCGGGCACCTACCTGTCGGCAATTTGTTAATTTCAGCTGCAATTTTATGTAGCGGGTCCAGTCTTTTGAAAATGCTAAATTTTTTTTCTCTGTTGGAAATGGCAGCCATTTCAGCAACCACACACTGCAATAATCAAACAAATTACTTGTTTCCAACTATCGAACATCACTGGAACTCTCAACGGACTGAGGTCCTCAAACAGATTGGTCAAAAAGGCGTGGCATTACTGGGTGACAGCCAATGTGACTCGCCTGGTTTAAGCGCAAAATATTGCACTTATAGCCTACTTGATGCTGAAAGTCATCGCATTATTGATTTTCAGGTCAAACAGTTACAGGCCGGTCAGTCTTCAGTTTCACTGGAAAGCTCAGCCTTTGTCGAGGCCCTGGATCGAATTCTATCTAGTCGAGTCAGGGTAAAAGTTATCGCCACAGACAGTCATGTTTCAATTAGAAAAACAATAAAGAAGAGATATCCAAACATAAAGCATGCGTTCAACATGTGGCATATGGCCAAAGCCATTGGGGCCAAACTTCTTGCATCCAGCAAAAAAAGGAATTGCAGGGAATTGTGCGGCTGGGTTACTTTGGCCAAAAATCATTTGTGGTGGGCGTCCAGTACTTGTCAACATAATCCTGTATTGCTGAAAGAGAAATGGCTTTCTATTGTTCACCACTCTGTAAATGTGCATCAATGGACTGGCAACACTATGTACCATCATTGCTCTCATCCACCAATACCAAATGATCAAGCAAAAGAGTATGAGTGGTTAACACCTGGGTCAGCAGCTCACCATCAGCTAAAGTCTATAGTTCAAGATTCCAGGCTACTAAAAGACCTTGATCACCTTTCCGTATTTCCTCACACAGAAGAGATTGAAGTTTTTCATAGCATGGCCATCAAATATCGTTCAGAACGGCATACTTTTTTAATGGATGCCGTGGTGGCAAGAACCCAGTTGGCTGCCATAGATCACAACCAGAACATCAGTAGATTTCAAGCAGTAATTCCGAAACCTCGAGCCACAGCGGATTCAGAGGGAAACTTGCATTACCATTACAACTTCAGCAAAGTAAAGAAAGACTGGGTTGTGAGTAAAATATATCAGCCAACCAGTCAAGTTTTTATGAACAAAATTATCTCAGATGCAGTAGACTTTGCGGCTGGTCTTAAAAAGTTCCCATGGAAATCAAGACAGGACAATGCAAATGAAAAAATAGCCCTTGTTTCCAGACCTCAGAAAGTGATGATCTAGCAAAGTACCTCCATCTCTTCCTCCAAAACCAGTAGTTCATCTTCTACATAAAAATGTATATTTTTGCAATGTAATCTATATCTGCAAAATAATTACAAAGACATTTTGTTTCTTTTTGGGAAATATGTTTGGTATGTTAAAATATTCTGGAATATTTATGATTTCATGTGTAGTAAGTTTTCTTTTTCTAAAGAAAAAAAAAAATATTATTTAAAAAAATTTAAAGGCCAAAACCTTGTTTTATTTATTGTTTTAGTTTTGGAAAGAGTGGAGAGGGATTAGAACACATTTTATTGCTGTCTGTGTATCCATAACAGGAATAGATGGGAAATCTTCCAATAGGGATCCTACCTCTGGTGATCCTGCTGACTACCAGGGATTTCCCTCTCTTTGGGGGGGATTTCCTCTCTTCCTGTTGTGGGTATCAGACAAGAAGTGAAGGGAAATCTCCCCAATGAAACACTGATGGCAAAAACCCCTCCTTTACTGCATCCAAAACTAAAAAAAAATTGCTTTCAGCTGCTGGCAACCAGTAACATCATGACCCTTACTCATCTCCCCTCCTGGGATGCTCTTGCTAGAAAGGGGGCATCAGGCACACTGCAAGCTCTGCCTGCCACCCCCTATGACCAAAAAAGATGCCGCCTGAGGCTGTTGCTGCATCATGAAAGGGACGGTCCTTTATATAAACGTCCCCTTAAAGCACTCGAAGTTGTAATCACTAAAAGCAAATGTTTTTACGTAGATTCATAGAGACAACCCCACTTTGCTGAAAGAAAATGCTGCCACTTTAATTCTTCTTGGCAACTGAAGTCATTACTAATTGCCTTGTAGTTAGAAGCGGGACTTTCAACAAACAAATTAAAATTTTCCTCCTGCTGACTTGTATTGACTGTAGTTGCATATTAGTTGCCGAGAGGAATCACATGCTGAAAACATTCTTAATTTTTTTAAGACGTGATCTGCTGCTAAGTATTTTCACTTTTGCAGTAAAAATTGAGAAAAACCTCACTATATGTTATGCATTTCTATTTACACAGCATATCAAAAAATAATTGAAAAAATATTTCTCACTTTTACATGTGACTGTGTAGTAGGCCTTTGCAAGCTTTTCCCTCAATTTTAGTTCCAGCTAACTCTGACTGTCCCTATATTCACATCAGCGGCTACACTACCATGAACAGCGGCTGTGCATTAACAGTCACAGTGCCGATTTTATTTATTTATTTTATATAACTTGTATTGTCACGAGTGACATTTTATTAACTTCTATGGTCTCCAAGCCCTCATTCACACTGTAATCGGCCTGCACGTACAGCTCCGTGCTGCAGCTCCCGGGAAGGACAGGTGCTGCGTGTGATTAGTACGGATGGATCCTATCTGCGTCTGAGTGAAGAAACGTGCACCCCTACGGACCTGCACTTAAGGTGAGCGTAGGGGGGCGTACGGCCGGATAGTCCCATAGAGAAGGATGGGGGCTGCGTACTAATCACGCCGCACCGGTCCTTGCCGGGAGCTGTTTGGTACGGAGCTGTACGTGCGGGCCAATTACAGTGTGAATGAGGGCTAAAAATCTAGAACTCCTCCCTAACTTGTCAGGCTGGCATCCATCATGACAATCTTCCAGACCAACGGAAGAATGGATTTCCCTGATTCCAAGGAATTGTGAATTACCAGGCCTGAAATAACATGGCCTTGAGCATGCGATTGTCCAGGGAATGTGTCTTCTTCTTGTACACGGTCTGAATGCTGAGTTGCAGTGATCTGAAGTAGAATTGGGCATACTGAACTGCCCTGAAGGAGGCAACCTTCGAGCCCAGAATCCTCATGCAACATCAGAGGTTTGGATGTCTCAACAGGGACAGTCAGAGTTTTGACAACAAATGGTCAGATCCACAATGGGGAACAGCCCACTTTTTACAGAACTATTTCTCAATAGGGTGTTGCTGAGCAAAATGCTTGGGGGGGATTAAATATTTTGTCTGGATTAGATCAGCCACCATGCAAAACAGATTGCAGTTGCGAGTGCAATTTTAACAGGCTGGGGACTTTTAAGAGAGCACAGACTGGTAGTTTTAGAGAATGCAGATACAGGTGCCTCTAGTTCTATACATGTATGCACTGTTTAGGTAAGGACAAAGATGGTATCCTTAAGCTCAGGAGTACTCATCCAAAAAAGATGAGGTACTCTCCCTATAATCCTCAGCTGAATGTGCAAAAGCAGCTGTAGGCAAATCAGAGACAGTCTGCAGGAGAGGGTGTGGACTTCTAGAATGATGCCTGTGACCCTTGCATTCTGAGTCAGCATTCATGGCTGAAAGGTTGCTCATAATTTCTGTCATAGTTGCAGAAAATGAATTCCTGAAAAATGCAAAATGGATGGCGAGCTGGAAAGGCCTGCATGTTTCCTTTGCGCTTATTATCTGCCTTACTGACAGTTTGCGAAGTAAAAATATACCAACAATGGGAACTATTTCCATCTGTGACCAAGTCATTATAAAGTAGCAGTAAGGTGGACAGTCCCTGAGCCTTGCAGGATGCCGGTGCCGTTTCACCTCATGTGAAAAGCGAGAGGTAAGAAGCGTATAGCAGGCTTTATGCATTTGGCTCGGTATGTAACTGACCAGGGTATGCTCATAGGTCAGTGTGGTGCACAGACTGCAAGGAGCACTAAAGGCTAAAAGCATTGTGGCTCTTTTTAGCAAGTCAAGCGCAACACATTTAAAAAGAGAGGATGTGACCAGGATCGGATTTACTCTCTGCTGCCCCAAGGCCAGGTTCCTCAATGCGCCCCCCTGTATGCAGTCTGCATACAAGTGATCTCAGTGACATCGCCGAGATCACTTGTACAGAACAAGCAGGAGCTTCCCCGCTGTACATTTAGTCCTGCTTGCATAAAGCAGGGCTAAAGGTAGAAAACAACTACGCGCCCGGAACTGCATGCCCCGGGCGTGGGGAGATAGGAATTCCACACCCCTGCTGCCCTGAGGCCTTGTGGGAAATCCAGCCCTGTCTGTGACATGAATGTGTCACAGTTTCAAAATGTAGTAGATCCCATCGCACTCCTGACCAGATAAAGCCCAAACGGGGGGGTGCCGAAAGTGACAGCGAATGCCTCCGCACATCAAATGCAAAATACCATAAAGTCACTGGCACTCCGTTTGTAGATAGCAGTAAATCTCCTTTATTGACTGAACATGATGTCACATACACAAAGCGACGTTTCGGGACCAGGCAGTCCCTTCTTCAGGCAAACAACAGTGTTAATAAAGGAGAATGTGTCACAGTTCTCCATGTTAACCCCGGAAGGGGAGGTGACCGTAGCACACGTCAGGCTCAAAAAATATTGGGAAATCCCCAGTAACTTACTGCAATGGTGGTCTGGATGGCGCCCTGCAGCAGACATACACAGTACAAGAACCAGAAAGTGCCTAGGCAGGACCCAGTGAGACATGCAGACACCAGACAGCCCTCACTCCATCCATTGGGGACACTCCCAAAGTGGGGTTTTAGGCCACAGATTCCACCAGCGGGTGTAACACAGCCCTGGAACTGTAAAGCGCTAAGGGTGCCCATACACTCTGCGGTTTTTGAGGAACCAGCTGAAATTCGCATGGTGTGTGTCGCTGTCGGGACACGTTCGGCCTGCATCCCTCGGATCGACTGATCAAAGGAGCCGGCCAAAAAATCTTTGTACGATCAGATCCAGCCAGCAGCCCATGAGCTGCCGGCTATGTTCGGGTATTCTGATGGCGGCCGCTGTCGGAATACAATGCAAACAGCGGGATTCCTCAATCGACACACTTTTAAGTGGTGATGGAGAAATCTCTATTTTTCTTGTTCAGTCTTCGGGTGGAAAGAGAAAAATAGAGCAGTGTATAGCCAGCCTCACACAGCATGCCAGGTGGCTCGAGAGTGCCTGGAAGAAAGCCCAGTGCTCATGGTCACATTCGAGGCTAGCCCTGGATCTTCATCATGATGGTTACAAGTACCGCCTCCAAGGCTGTGACATGTACCAGCCAACCTGGAAAAATGCATAACTAAAGCTCTCCTGGCTCTGCAGAAAATGAAGAGGCTTAATGGAAGAAAAAGATCTTTTAAAAGCAGAAAACTGTCTAATGAAAAGTGTTTGCTTCAATCTGGGGAGAGAAAACCACCATTCTCCTAGGACACTAGATAAAGCTGAAGCATGATGGGAGTGGGACAGGTTAAACATGACTGACCAACACCTTTGTTTCTTTGTGTCCAATTTCCTGTTGGCAGCAGAGTAACCCAGTTGTCATAGAATGAATTTTCTGTGTCCCTTAAATCTTCATACTTTAAAGTGTTACTGCACCTCACCTTCATCGCTATAGACTAATGATGGGTAATTTTCCATTTTCTCTGAACCTTCAACATGTACACTCTCAATACCCCTCATAAATATTACACAAGCTTTTGACCCACTCACTAAGTTAAAGTAAATTTTAAATTAAAGAAGAACTCCAGGCAAAGGTGTTCTTAACCATTGCAGTGGAGCTACACTGCAAGGGTTAACTGCTTGTTTTTGTCTAGGTGCTAAAAAAAGAAATTTGTACTCACCCAAACTGCTGTGCCAGCTGCCTACCTTTCTGGTCACTAAAGCCATTCTCCTCCTACACTGCAGCATTGGAATGTTCGTCAGTGTCCTGACGCCTATACACTGTGTATAGGATGTGAGGATTTATGGGACCTTAGACCACTGCAGCGGAAGTGGAGAGAGGCTCCAGGGGGGCGGTCTAAGAGCAAGCCGGCTCAGAGGATCGGGTGAGTATAACTTTTTTTTTTTGCCTAGACAACAACGAGCAGTTAACCCTTAGTGTGGTCAGATTCCCATCCGCGCTTCACCCCCTCTTCCTCATCACAGCTGTTGAACAACAGTGCTGTAAAGGTGGCCATACAATGTACAACCATCGCAAGACCTTAGACTTGCGATGGTTGTAAAGTGATTAAAAAAACGTACGATCTGCCCATCTTGGACAGGCAGATCGTACTCTCGATCATCGCAAGCCCGCCCGCCCTGGGGGGCGGGCTTCCGATGACCGCAATGCTGAACGGGCAGTGTGCGCGTGCGCACACCGGCCCGTTCGGCATTTGTCTCCCGAGCACCGTTCAAACCAGCCGAAAATCGTACGATTTTCGGCTGGTTTTCTAGCGTGCTCCCTAGACAAAAGACGTGCGACCGTACAGTAAAAACGGTTGCACGTCTTCCATACACTTTGCGATTATCGTAAAATCGCGGGATTTCCCGCGATTATCGTGCGATAGTCGCACAGTGTATGGGCACCTTTATGCTCCACATTTTATACCTAATCTTTGCCTCAATCAAATTTTCAGCACACCCTGTCCAGCGATGTAGCAAACCAAGTGCGAGATAGAGCTGCAACTAACTTTGCAGCTGGAAGATTAGCAAGAAATATGCAGGTCTATTCACAAAAGGGTGAAGGGTTTGGAGAAGGCAAGAGAAGAGAACAATCTAGGACAGTGATGGCAAACCTTGGCACTCCAATTGTTTTGGAACTACAAGTCCCATGAGGCATTGCAAGGCTCTCACAGACATAACTCCCAGAGGCAGATGCATCTTGGGATTTGTAGTTTTGGCACAGCTGGAGCGCCAGGGTTCGCCACCACTGATCTAGGACAACATAGCTGAACTGGAAAAATTCTCCAATTCAGCTCACTTTCTAGTTCAGTTATGTTGTCCTAGATTGTTCACTTCTCCTGCCTCCTCCAAACTCTTCACCCTTTTGTGAATAACCCTTACAGTCAGCAACTGCTAAATTCTCTGGATTGGACAGTGATGGCAAACCTTTTTGAGCCCAAGTGCCCAAGCTGAATCACTAAACCAACTTTTGTATCTTAAAGTACCAACCTGTACTGTACTAGAAGTCGACCGATATGGATTTTTCCGCACCGATACTGATTATGTGCCACCTTTCAAGGCCGATAACTAATATCAAGTTCTGATATTCTGTTTACATCCACCTGCACCAGCAGCTGAATGTAAACAGCAGGCAGTCACCTGACATTGGTTGACCCCTAGCTGCCTGTTTGTGTCTTTATTTTTGCCGCTGTCAAAAAAAACAGATAGCAGAGGAGCTAATGCTTCCCCCGGTTCCTCAAGAACCAGCTGAAGTTTGAACAGTGTTTATTATCGGTAATATCAGTCACTTTGATCGATAACAGCAATGACTCAAGCCTTTGGCTCGTGTGCCAGCAGAAAGGATCCTTCATGCCAGCTGCGGCATGCGTGCCATAGGTTCTCCATCGCTGGTCTATAACCTTATCTGGTCAGTACTCAACACAATCTTATGCAGAACATTTGTGGTAAATATTGCTCCACAAACCCATTCTGGGAATTTTTCAGGCAGAAAAAACTCTTTATCCACATTTTCACAGCCACTAAAATGATTATCACCAGAGCCTGGAAGGCTTCTTCCTTGAGCTTCAAAACGATGATTAATGAGAAATGGATCTCTTTCTAAAGGTGCCCATACACTGTACGATTATCGTACCAGAATCGCGGGAAATCCCTTCCGTCGAACAAGCAGGCTGGAAAACCAGGCTGGGTTAGTGGCGTGCTTGTTCGAAAACTGCCGAACGGGCCGGTGTGCGCACGCGCACACTGCCCGTTCAGCATTGCAGTCATCGAAGCCCGCCTGCTTGCGATGATCGCAAGTACGATCTGCCTGTCCAAGATGGGCAGATCGTACGTTTTTTAAATTACTTTACAACCCTCGCAAGACAAAAGTCTTGCGAGGGTTGTACAGTGTATGGCCACGATAAGGCCCCATTCACACTGGGTGATTTAGGATTCCTACGGCAGGAACCCCAGGTGTTTATCTAGATGTGGCCGCTGTACCTGTTCAAGTTAATGACCGGGTGATAGCAGGTGCATCTGTAAGCGGCAGTTCGCCTGTAATCAGATATAACACCATAAAGCTGGCCATACACCTTACAATTATCTGCAGATTTTCTGTGGTCAGATGGAAAAGGTGCAACAGATTCCTCCATCTACACTTCACTGTGTATGGAGTAATCTCCACCTGGGCCAATCTGTTGCACTTTTTCCATCTGACCACAGAAAATCTGCAGATAATTGTAAATGTATGGGCACCTTTACATGCAGTTTGGAATAGATCGCAGGATAGATGCATCCAGCGACAGTGATCTTTTCCAAACCGCATGTAATCACATCATATACAATTACATGTGGACTGCTTCTTAAACATGTGGCCACCATCACCTGGTCATTAACTTGAATAGGTTCAGCAGTCACATCTAAACAGGACATCTGGGATTCCTGCGGAAGTTGCCCAGTGTAAATGAGACTTTAAATGACGCATGAGAGCAATTTCTGAATGTTTGGTAATCTTGGATAACTTACTCATAGCTTTGTGACTGCCAACCACCATTACTATGTATCTAGATGGTGGGGAACTCCTTCCACACACTTCTGTGCACACCCCAGCACCTACTTTGACTCCTCACTCAAGATACTGACCCCCAACACTACCTTCCTCCACCCTCTCCTTCCCTTCCTAGGTTGACCCTGTGTAATATTGCAATATATTCTGTATACCAATGTCGTAATTTGCCACTGGAACTCTTCATATTGTTGGTTGACAATCTTTGCACTGTATCCTAAAACCAATAACACTTTTGTGAAAGAAATATAAGTTGATCATGTACAAAGAGCAGACATTGAGGGGAATTTATCAAAACTGGAGCAGACAAAATCTGGAGCAGCTGTGCATGGCAACCAATCGGCTTCTCTCTTTGATTTTCAAATCTTAAATGAGCAAACGGAAGAGAGAAGCTGATTGGATGCTATTAGCAAATGCTTCACATTTTGTCTGCTCCAGTTTTGATAAATTGCCTCCATTATTTTCCTGACAGCAGATTCCATGCTGCAAACTTTGTATGATCTCACTGGATCAGTCACAGGGTGTAACAAAGCTGTGCAAGGTTTATTTTATTTCAATCTAAATTTGCCGTGATCTAATGCAGACTTTCCTGTCTAGACATTAGATGGCACTTGGAGTCAGACATTAGATGGCACTTGGAATCACCCGTTTTCCGACAAAAATATATATGTCTCCTAAAAACATACATGTGTACGCAACCGACTGTAAGGCCTTGTTCACACCAAAAACGCATTCCATGAGCAGAGCAGAGCAGTTACAGACCAGATCAAAACTGTGTCCAATGTATTCCAGTGGTATTTTGGGCTCTAGTTCACACTGCAGCGTTCAGTTCCAGAGCATGTAAAAAAAACTGCAGCATGCCCTACTTTACCTGCTCTGGAACGCATGCAAACGCATCAAAAACGCATGCAAATGCCCTAGAACGGACTAAAAGCCCATTTTAAACTTTAAAAAAACCTGCGGCACAGCCTACTGCACTGCGTGTGCAGAAACTCATGCAGATCTGCTCTGTATTTGGTGTTATGCTTGGAGTACAGAAGTGTGCTGAGGGAACAGAGGTGTGATGGGTGGTATAGATGTGTGCTGGGGTACATTGATGGCAGAGGTGGGTGGGAGGTACAGTGGCTGCAGAAGTGTGTTAAGGGGTACAGAGGTGTGTGGTGAAGGGGGGGAGGGTACAGTGGTGGCAAAAGTGTGCAAAGCATGATGTGGTTGCAGAAGTGTGCTTGGAGACATTGGTGCCAAACGTGTGGTGATGGCAGAGGTGTGCATGGGGTGATGTGGTGGAAGAGGTGTGCGGGAGGATTGCGGTGGTGAAAAAGGTGTGGCCACACTGACCATTTGTTATATGCTATCCTCCTCGAGGGCTTGTTTACACCATCTCCAAACCAGATCTGGATGATTTTTTTCAAATGCAGTTGCACAAGTTTTAACATGCTTTTGACGTGTTTTTGACACGTTTAAGTGCAGTTTTTTTTCTTTGCACTTTCCCATAAACTACATAAATTAACAGAAGATGTGAAACGCATAGCAGCAAACATGCAGGATGCATACACTGTTTTCATATGTACTCATCACAATTCTGCTGCTGGACTTTGGACATCTGGTCAAAGTTGGGGAAAACTTGTGCAGCAATAATGGACCACTGCTCAGCTTTCTTACTGTACTGTTATTCCTGCACTGGGTCATAAAGCTCAGGACATTCTTGTACATAGGTGACAAACCTATCTGTGTCCACATGTTTGTCCACCATGTTTGCAGGACACAGAGGACCAATGTGCAGGTGAAAACAGCCTTGTCACGAAAAGGAAGTGTCCAATGTTGATTAGGTCATCAAGTGTTTTTCTTTTTTTCCTTGCGTTCATACTCGTTTACACAAGTTTTGTCGTGTTCCGGTGCATTCCAGACCAGAAAAAAATCGTGCCTACAGTACTTTTTTATTTTATTTTAAAGCATTGGAACTGACTGCACTGGTGGGAACTACTGCCCTAAAATTCCATAGGATTACATGGGGATGCGTTTCTGGTGCGTTTAAAAATGTTTTGGTCTGGTGATGGTGGAAACAAGCCCTAAAACGCTTGGGATCAGTGTTGTCAACTTTTCTGTTTGTACTTGATGTTTTTGTTCACTTTTGTTTTACTTTATTCTTATAACCACACCTCTCTTTTATATGTTTCATTAAGGTATAATATTAGGTTAACGATATGCCTCTTGTAGAACCTCGCCTATTTCAAATGAATGTCCCACCCCTAATTAAAGTGCATTCTCTGTTTACAATGGCACAGTAAAAAGGTTTCCCTGGAAAATCTTGTAAATGTTGGCAACTATTCTATTGTTGTACTTGATGAGAGATGATTTTTGCACCCACCCTGTAAACACGGGAAGCAATTTTATATTCATGGATTTCAGCGCTTTGTGCAAAAATCCTTTTTCACCCAAAATATTAATCTTTAAATGCTATTTATGATAATATCAATTTTTGTTCTAAACGTTTATGAAGTTAATGACATAGATCTGGTACACATAGGGCTACATTTAGGCCTCGTTCACACCTGATGCAGTGCGTTCTGGCCCGCTTCTGGCCAGAACACACTGCCTCGCATTGCGGCCGGCTCACTTTTTTGTGGGGCAGGAGGGGGCGTGGTGGTCCATTGAAGTGAATGGCACCGTAGCCCCGCCCTATAGTGCCGAGGAGGCTGTTAAATATCGGAGACAAACATACCACATTCTTAAATTGTTCCACACTATAATTGTATTTCACTGTATTTTTGTGACCTATAAGGGCCCGTTCACACCAGATGCAGTGCGTTCCGGCCCAATTCTGGCCAGAACGCACTGCATCGCATTGCGGCCGGCTCACTATGTTGTGGGGCAGGAGGGGGCGTGGTGGTCCATTGAAGTGAATGGCACCGTAGCCACGCCCTCTGGCCGCAATGCGATCGGCCGCACAGGATCGCAAAGCACATTTTGCCTGCGGTCTGGTCCAGTCCAGTCCGAACAAAATCCTGCAAGCACTATTTTGTTCAGACCGGACTGCAGGCCTAATGTGCCTTGCGATTCCGTGTGGTCGATCGCATTGCAGCCGGCCGCAATGCGAGGCCGTGCGTTCTGGCCAGAATCGGGCTGGAACGCACTGCATCTGGTGTGAATGAGGCCTTATAAACGTTTGCATGACACTAGCGCCCCCTATAGCCAGACAGATGCCATTTGCACAGCACTAGCACCCCTAGTTGGCGCTGACACATATAGGAGTTTTCCTGTATTCGTCAGTGCCACATAGAGGCACTAGTGCCATGCGAACAGCATCTGCCCAGGTATATACAAGGTGGAACTTTTATATATGATGCCCATATTGTTTGTCATATACTGTATTTATTTCTGTTGGTGGGGTAGGTAGGCATAGTATTGCACTATTATGCTTTCTATCGTCACCTTTTTTTTTTCTTTCTGTGTGCTGTTGGGTAATGATGTGCTCCTTTGCCTGACTTCGTCTATACCTGCGCAAAACTGTCACTGCCGACCCAAACGGTTGTGGCCAGAGCATTCCCCACCCTGCAGCTACACATCACAAATGGGCGGGAAATGTCCTTGTCAAAACTGATGGGACAGGATGGGGGTATGTCAGTGACAGTTTTACATGGGCTTGGGCAAACTTGGGTGAACACGGTTCACACCAAGCACATCACTACTTTTGGGAAGAATGACCTGCACTTAGACACAACAGGAAATGAGAGGAAATACCGCCAAAGTGTCTTAGACATTTGTCACCACAACTAATGGCCCCATTGAAAGATTTGCCCTGTATTCCTGGTGACAACTCAAATAATGGATTTTCCTTCACTTTCAGACACAGTGGGATCCAGCACAAGTAGAGAGAGTGAATCTCTAGAACAGGGACAAAAACAGCAATAAAAACCTATAGGGTTCTAACCCCTCACCTCTCTACCCCAAAAAACGTAAACATAGAAAATGTTTTGGCTTTAGATATATTATAACCTATCAAACAAATACCTCATGTCCTTTCTGGCCTAAAGGACAAATTGTTATATAAAGTGATTTTTATTTCAGACTGTTTGGTTCCAAAGTTGATGTTTACTAAACAACAATCCTGCTGAGCTGATTTCATCTGTTTTGTAAATAATGAAATCGTTGTGTATGTTAATGTCGTTTTTGGGAAGGGAGGTGTCAAAATTGCCTGGGATCTCGGGTCGGACCAATTATATGTCAAAATGGTTTTCATACTCAGAGTGTTTATATTGTAAACGGCCCCAACGTCTAACGTCTATGAACACTTTCAGCCCAGAGTGACTTCACATACACCCTAATCCAATGAACCCAAGGCCAAAGTAACCAATATTATCCATTATGATTAAACAAAGGAAGTAGTTTCCTTTGATACTTCATAACTATACTCAACGGCTGCCTATACACTTGCAGATCTGGTATCTGATTCTTCTCCTTGGAACTGGGCAACACCCCAGCTGAAGGTGTCAGGAATCAGACAAAAAATTTGAGCCGTGTTTACCAGCCTTAAAACGATTGGTTGATAGAATGATTGCTTCAATAACAAAATCAAATTCATCACTAAACAGCCGCAATAAATAGGAGGTCCATTTAACACACAATAGTTTTTATCCAAAAGAAGTGATCAGTTCTTGTAGAATGTCAAATTTACTTCAAGTGTACAGTATGTCCAGCCAAAACTTTTTTTTCTAGTTTTGGTTAGAACGGTGAGGGTTTAGAGCAGTGGTCCCTAAACTACATCCTACTACTGCACACATGACTTTCTCATTGTATGCCAGGCAAGCCACTGTGCTGTGTGAGTGACAACAGGTTCTTAAGCACTGGAATGCAAAGAGTTTTGACACCCGTCAACCTACTACAGCCACTATTGGGCAGAGTGAGCTCCAGTGGTGATGGTTCCTATATAGTGTGGCCCTGACATTATGAGGAGCCTCCAATGAAGTAAATTACCATTGCAATGTCGGGGAGGGTCATTTTAATGTCCCATTAACACCAGTGTGGTGGTCTTTTATTACACCCACTGACACCAGTGCCTGGGGCTCTTTTATTAACCCATTTATACCAATACGTGGGGAGGCATAGGGGTAATTGTATTACCTAACATCAATGCCCGAGTAAAGGGAATCTTTTATCAAAGTGACGATAAGCATGGAGACGGCTTCCCTGCTAGTCTGGAAGCCGGGTGGAATTGTCATTACACGCCGCCTGGCTTCCTGAATGGGGTTTCCGGTACTCAGTATTTGGTATCGGCGAGTACAAAAAAAAGTAATATCGGTACTCGTACTCGATACCAAAATACCGGTATCCGTGCATCCCTAGTGGTAACACTTTTAGTGTGTTGCAGTGACATCCATTTTGAATTGCAGTAAACCTTGGTTGTAGAATGCCACACTACGGTGTCTGGTAGTGCATTGCTGTGGGTTGTGTTACAAACAAAGAGTCATGGGTCATTTTAGGAACATTCGGGTGCGTTTTCAGCCCATTCATTTGAAAAGGGCTGTCTTAGCAGTATGACATAACACATTAACACAGCACAAAGAAGTACATGGGCCCTTGGTTTTCCAATGATTCCCTCATTGGAAATTCCAAAAGATTTCCTCTTACTTCCTGTTACATCTCTGGAAAGTGGGGAAGTAGAAATCTCCCTAACAAACAGCGAAAACAATGCTTTTGCGGGACACAAACATTCAGTCAAATTGTTTCTTTTATATGAATGAATATTTCCTAATTCCTTGGGGAAAAAAAACAAGTTAATTGGGGAGAATTTATCAAAACTGGAGCAGACAGAAAGTGGAGCAGTTGCCCATGGCAACCAATCAGCATCTCTCTTCAGTTTGGTCAGTTGGGATGTGAAAATGAAAGAGAGAAGCTGATTGGTTGCAGTGCAAATCAGCTCCAGATTTCGTCTGCTCCAGTTTTGATAAATTCCCCCCAATGCATATGATGATATGTATGGGCAGCATATAATTCATTTACTTGTACAGGCACTTGCACAGACCATTGAGCACAGCGCCCCCACAGGCGGCCAGGTGCCTCACACATATCTTAACCCGCGGGCACCAGCTGCAGAACTTCCGGGCCTCTCAGCCTCTTTGTGGAGCGGTGACGTCAGAACTATTTAAAGCGCACGCGTTCTTTGTCCGCGGTCATTTTGTTGCGCAGAGATTCGTGAGGCGGGAGCTGTGAGGTAAGTCAGTGGAATGTCGCACCTTTACATGTATTTTTGTCTGTGGCTCTAGCTAGTCTTTCCGGTGCACGCTGCGTTTCTTGTCGGAAGCCTGCCGTGACGCTTCTGATATCGCGGGTATGGTAGTAATGCCGGGGTGTGGAGGATTGCAATGTAGAACTATAGAGGGCGTATTTAGGTGGGATGTGAACATTGTATGCGATGCATGTAGTGGCAGACGTGTATACAGGCCGCATTCCGCCCTGTCTAGTAGCCGACGAGGCCGTGTAAGTCCGTAGGGGGGCGGCCTCGTGTTCTCCGCGCTTCCGCCGCCGCCATTTTGTCTGACTGGGAGTCTCCGTGTATCGGGACAATGGCCGCTGCTGTACGTCCCGAGGCCGTGGATCGAGTTATGATATACGGTCCTGGCTCCAGAGGCTTAGCCTGTGTGAGGGCTTTCCTGGAAGGGGAAGGCCGCATTGTATTAGAATACTTAACGCAATGGCGGCCTCCTCTCTGTGGACGCGCACTATACATGCAGTACATAGAAGACCAATGAGGGCCTCTTTTCCAGTGACACTCATGGGAATACACATGCATATGGTGGCCCCTGTATACAATATATATATGAGAAAATGTAGGAGGCCAATGGTGGTCTCCATTGACACATATGGGGCTTTAATGGCATCCTCCTCTCTGGGGACACGCACTACATAGGAAACCAGTGGGGGTCTCTTCTCCAGGGACACATATGGGTATTCACAGGAATATAAGAGCCAACAGCGGTATCCTCTCTGGGGACATGCACTACATTGGAGTATGTAGCAGCCCAATGGAAGCTTCTGCTCCAAGGGCAAAAGTACACAGGACCCCAATGGGGAGCTGCATACTCTCCATTATGCAAGGGCACAGGCTCAATGGAGGCCTGCTCTCCATGGACATATGAGACTGGCTACGGAAGTCCAATGTTCACCTCCTCTCTAGGGACACGCTTTGTGAGACTACACAGGAGCCCAACAATGGCCTCCTCTAGGGGCACATTATGGGAATATACATGGGGGGCACTTATGGCCTCTTCGGGCACACCCTAGGGGGTATGGATATGGGAGTCTGATGGGGGCTCCTTCGGGGGGGGAGGGGGGTTGGCACATTTCGGCAGACACTGCTGTGAATTACATTTCTGACAACTCTTCAGATGTAGCTAATGACAATCCTCTAGGGTGGTTTGTAGAAATGGGGCTGGTGGCCTTTCCTGGCAGATACTACCGGCCATATGATCTTTTTTTTCTATTAATATTTGCTAGAAATAATTTTTTACAGTATGTGGCAACCCTAGTGGAAATGTAAATTGATTAGGGGGATGGTGGAGGCAGCCTTAAAACAAATGTGTCTGCATCCAGTGCCTTGGGTAGAAGCATGAGAAAAGGTTCAGTGATGCTGCGTTAAAGCTTCTGCCCGAATGCTGAGCCTGTCACAGGCAGATGTAGTAACCTGCAGCAT
Organism: Nanorana parkeri; assembly: GCF_000935625.1. NCBI lineage: Eukaryota > Metazoa > Chordata > Amphibia > Anura > Dicroglossidae > Nanorana > Nanorana parkeri. The sequence goes on along the minus strand of NW_017306450.1, from coordinate 952,595 downwards.
TCAGTGATGCAGAGCCTGCGCTGTGGACAGGTTCTGCACCCCTGAAGAGGTTCAGCCACTGTGCCTGCCTGTATGACCTGCTTGGTGGCTGGGCAGGCATCTCAGGAATTCAGAGTCTGCAATTTCATCAGGTTCAGCGTTTCTGAACTGCACAGAGAATGGAGTTGGTGGACTCTGGCACTCCTTGCCTCCCCCTACTGTCTCTCTGAGTGCTTCCTCAATTGGTCCTGTTAGCTAATCAGCCATTTTCTGCAGCAATCGTTCTGTCCTGTGCATGGGAACATTAACAGCTAATTATACTTTAAAAGTTTAGGGTCTTTTCATTAATTTTGTAGAAGGTTTATCTGGCACCAGATGCCTGCACGGCTGCTTTTAAAAAGTTAGTGGCATCCTGCATACCCAGGTAAAGGTTGTCACATGTTATTGCAATGCTATCTTCCCATTATTATACAGCATTTATACAGTGCTAACACTTTGTGCAGCACTTTACAATATGAAGGAAGATAATACAGTTGGCTGGGAAGGATGAGTTCATGGAGATGGTATAAAGTTCCAATCTTGGATAGAGGGGATAGGCTTCCCTGTAGGGATGTTTTCAGGGCTCTCCAAACGTTTAATAGTATGAGATGGACAGATTAGGGTGGTAAGTACCACAGGATGAGGAGAGGCTGTAAATTCCTGGGGGTGAGCATTCAAGGAGGTGGCGAGAGAGCTAGACAGCATGAGATCATGGAGGGAGCGAAGGGGATGGATTTGGTGATGTAGATGGGGGCAGAGTTGTGGAAGGCGTTTTGTGTGTGTGTATGTATATCGCATCACAATTTTGGAAGCAGACCGCCCAGGAAAACTGTTTATTGGTTGCTTAACCACAGAGAAGGCTTTGGAAGGAGTATTTGGCAAATATGGTTGTATAGTAGAAGGTGAGCTGATGATGCAGTGTTCAGTACAAGCTGTGATGAACATATGGCATTGATCAGGTTTTGAGCTGATAAAGCCTATTTGTCCTCTAAGAAGTTCTGAGCTTGTTGAGCACTGTGTTTTATGCTATGTCTGTGCTACTGTTGTGTGTGTGTATATATATATATATATATATTTGTGTCTGGGAAAAACAATAATAAGACTGGCATGGAACAAGCTTGTAAACTACAAGAGTTGTCACGTTTTGAGATGTCCCTCGTGTTTAGCTACTGTAAAAGTATGTCATGGTAGGTTTTGTTCTTGACTTAAAATTGGCAGTTCAACTACAGCAATCAGATTTGATATTTTACATTCATGTGCAGCTTTAAAGGTGATGAGTTGCCTTTTGTCCTTTTTGACAGATCTCTATGGCACAACAAGTGTTAAATGATCAATCCAAGTCCATTGCTCCATTTAAGGGTGACATTGAATTGATGCAGGCATGCTATGCAAGATATCAAAAGCAATTTTACTTGATGAATAGATTTATTTTAAAGTCAGAAAAGCACTGGTGCATTTTATGTTAAGCGATTTTAACTGGCTTTTAAATCCTGTAGGCAAGTGGATTTTTAAATAAATGCTTAAAACTCCATTGCTTTAATTTCAGGTCAAATCACAATGTTGGAAGCAGACCGCCCCGGAAAACTTTTCATTGGTGGCTTGAACACAGAGACCACAGAGAAGGCTTTGGAAGGAGTATTTGGCAAATATGGTCGTATAGTAGAAGGTGAGCTTCTGATGATGCAGTTTTCAGTACAAGCTGTGATGAACATATGGCATTGATCATGTTTTGAGCTGATAAAGCCTATTTGTCCTCTAAGAAGTTCTGAGCTTGTTGAGCACTTTGTGTTTTATGCTATGCCTGTGCTACTGTTGTAATATAACCATTTTAATCATATGTTTTTCTCACTTAGTTCTTTTAATGAAAGATCGTGAGACAAATAAATCCAGGGGATTTGCCTTTGTCACATTTGAGAGCCCTGCAGATGCCAAGGATGCTGCAAGAGAATTAAATGGAAAGGTTGGTTGCATGTTATAGTAAGGTGTTTCTGTGTGTTTTTGTTTTGTGGATGTAATGGTAACTTTAGAATCAGTTGCAGAAAGGATGGGCATAAACAAGTCGGTTATTAATTTTTACACGGTTATTCACAAAGGGGTGAAGAGTTTGGAGAAGAAACCAATCTCAGCCAAAATAGCTGATTTGAAAAATGTCTCTTAATTCTGCACACTTTCTAGTTCAGCCATGTTGTCTTAGATTGTTCACGTCTCCTGCCTTCCCCAAACCCTTCTCCCTTTTGTGAATAACCCTATTAGACTTAAATTAATTCTTCCTGTAAGAAGTAAGAGATAGACATTGTTGGCCTGAAACTGCAGCATGTGAGGATGTCTCGCCATTCTTATACTCCTGAAAACCTAACTTCATCTATTGCCAAAGTGGCCACTTATAACAGCGGATATTGCTACCCCTGCTGTTGCATACTGCGATGTAAGTCCCCAATGTGGCCAACATTTTACGGCCCATTATTAAATGCAACTTGCGATGTGTAACCTGCATCCCCAGCAGAGCACCATGCATATTTTGTAAAGCTCATCACTGCGCATTAAGCTTACAGGCTTGCAATGAGCATGTGTAACTTTTCAGACTAACTTTTTGTTTATTGCTACAGGCGCTAGATGGAAAGCCAATCAAGGTGGAGCAAGCCACAAAGCCGTCCTTTGGAGCAGGCAGTAGGCGCGGACCACCACCTCCACCTAGAAGTCGCGGCCCTCCAAGAGGTCTTAGAGGGTCAAGAGGAGGTGATTATGGTATTGCTTGTAACTTTTGGTTACAGTTTTGTTTTTTACTAAAATACATGCTTTTGGATCCAAGTCTGGTGGAGGCACTCACTGGTGTGAGCCTGGCTCCCTAGTCAGACTTTGTCATAATAAACTTATCCTGGGTATAATGTAAAAGTATTTCATATACTGTGTGGTGCTTCTGGTCTCCCAGCCCTGATTGAAAATTTCAGGACTTGGGACATGTGACATTTAGCACATATATGTATATGTAGTATTAGCCAATTCCTCTCTTGTATCTTCACTAACACACTTTTTAAAAAATATTTTAAGGTTCTTCAAGAGGTGGGATGCCCCTTAAAAGAGGGCCTCCACCTCGCAGTGGCGGTCCTCCACCTAAAAGATCTGCACCTTCTGGCCCCATCCGCAGCAGTGGAATGAGTGGACGAGGTAAATTGTCTTCTCAATCTGTTAACTTTTTTTTTAATTGCATCTGTTTGAGGTTGAAGTGTCCTAATATCATTAATTTCACCTGCAGCTCCACTGTCACGTGAAAGGGACAGTTATGGTGGACCACCCCGCAGAGATTCATTGCCATCACGTAGAGATGAATACATGTCACCAAGAGATGATGGCTACAGTGCAAAGGATCGCTATGATGGGTAAGACCTATATTGTTTGTGGGATTTTTACAATTCTAGGCAGGCACGCTTTTTTTTTTTTTTTTTAACTGTGTGGATGCCAGAAAAGGTCATAAGTTATGGTACCTGAGCCCATGACTGTGTTCCACAAATTCTCCAGGCAACTAGTCTTGAATGTCAGTCTTAACAATTCATTTAAAAGATAACATAGCAATGCCAGCTACTACTCAACCAGTCTATTCTACCAGACACTGCCTTGGGTAGGCTCAAAACCTGCTCAGTATCTTCTTGCATTGCTCCTTTATTCAAAGCCTATAATAGAAGTCACCAGCACTCGATGTGTTATGTATCATCGGTGATGAGTCACTGTCGCACAGAAGGAACCCTGCGTGGCCCCAAAACGGCTATATGATGCATGTGACAATTTAATAAAGTGCTTTACTTCTTGCACACCAAGTGCTGGTGACTTCTATTATGGACTGTATCTGACACGGTGCCATCTGTGTTTTCACTTCAAGCATCAACCTTTCATCAAGGTCTGTATGGAGTGCCGATTTCATATCGATTTTTATTCAAAGCCTAACAACATTGAATTTTGTTTTGGAAAGAGTGGGGAAGCCAATAAATCTCCAGGTTTTTACTGCTGTGACCCATTGGAAAAGGCTTTCCCCCTCAGTACTTCCTCTTTCTAAGATGGTTTGGGAATATGTTTTACTCCTAGGAAATGATGGGGAATTCTTGGCGTACCAGCAAGTGTTTAAACTGTGACTGAACAATAAAGGTGATAAAGTGGAACAAAAGGCAAAGTACCTAAGAAACTTTCATTGTCTTCCAGTTATTCCAGAGACTATGGCAGCTCCAGGGATTCAAGAGATTATGCACCACCTCCACGAGATTATGCGTATAGGGATTATGGTCACTCCAGCTCTCGTGATGATTATGGATCAAGAGGTTATAGGTATGTTTTATACCTCTTAATACACAAATGCACATAGACTGGGTGGCTGTTTTGGCAAATAAGGTGTTTGTAAACAATTTTACATTTCAGTGATCTATTTTTTTTTCATGGATATTAACTTTCTGTCTTGTATTCAGTGATCGCGATGGCTACGGGGGCCGTGATAGAGATTACTCAGATCATCCAAGTGGCGGTTCTTACAGAGACTCTTATGAGCCCTACGGTAAGGCGTTATCTTTTTACTTAGGATTTTGTTTTACAGGATACTTGTATGCCCCTCCTGAAGAATAAAAAAAAATCCTTTACTCAGAAAATCCTAATAGTATCCTAATATGTGGCAAAAGTTGAGTTTTGTTCACCTATACATGGAGTAATTTTAAGTTGTACTACAAGATTCCCAACAAATCAACAGCAACTTTAGTATCCTCCTGTTCAGGAGGCCCCCCTCCCCCCCCAAAAAAACATTATGTCTGTGAAACAAACAACTCCCTGGATATCATGTGGCAGAATCTCCACTGCAATCTAAGCTGCTATTCTGGAGTTCCTAATTCAAATGAGATCGTTTAAAGTGTGCCTCATTCATTTTTGTTCAACCAACTAGATTGTTTTACATGCAAACCTTTCCACTAGATTCCCTAATATACAGCTGCAATATCAAATTGAAATGTAATATATAACTCATAGTATTGCCCTATTGCCTGACCATTGACCCTGCAGGTAACTCACGTAGTGCCCCACCTTCAAGAGGGCCCCCGCCATCATATGGTGGAAGCAGTCGCTATGATGATTATGGCAGCTCCCGAGATGGCTACGGAGGCAGAGACAGTTACTCAAGCAGCAGAAATGACCTATACTCAAGTGGACGTGACAGAGTTGGCCGTCAAGATCGTGGCCTGCCCCCTCCAATGGATAGGGGGTATCCACCTCCACGTGATTCATACAGCAGCTCAAGTCGGGGTGCTCCCCGTGGTGGTGGCGGCAGAGGTGGAAGCAGATCCGATAGGGGAGGTGGCAGAAGCAGATATTAAAAGCAAAACCTCATTAAACATGGACCAAAGACAATCTGTAACCAGTGAAAAGTGGCGTTTGCTCTGCATTTACCACCAGCGGACTACTAAGGAGTGTTTTTTGTTTTATTTATCTTACTTTTTTTTTTTACCTGTAAGTTTTGTTTTTTCTCCAAGTATGATCATTTGAGGAAGTTAAAATGCTTAATCTTCAGATTTTGTTAGCTTTTCTCTGAAATGTACAATGTGTAGTATAAGTTGTGTATTAGTGTTGTAACTTTTCTAAAGTAAAGTCTCACTAAAAAAAAAAATCCACATTTCATCTTATTTCATTCTCCCAAACGCCCATATTAAATGGATGCTGCAAAATGAGGAGTAACTCGACTTCTATTTAACTTGAGCGTGCCATTGAGACACAACAATCACGAGTATGGCAAACAATATATATCAAATGTTTATGTAACGGATCATATGATTTTAAAATGCACTAATCCTGGATGTGTACTCGACTAGCCTGCAGTTGTTGTCAAACAAGGATCCGCACCCAAGTTATGAATTAAAACGTGATAAAACTCCTGTTGACCAAAGTAGTCCATCTTTCAAAGAAACTAGCAAACCATATGTGCTGTTACTGTTTCAATGTGTTTGCAAATCTGTAGTGTCACTTTTAAAGGAAAAGAGTCTAATGAAAGGGAAAGGCTAATGAAGAGCCAAATGATGTCTCTGCCCAAAGAACATGGCAGCCTTAAACAAGTGAATCATTCTACTGTAAACCTCAAATCCTGTGAAACTGCAATAATGGTAAGCAAAGTCAACCAGTTTTTTGTTTATTTTTTCAGTGAGTCAAAATGGCACTGCGTACTTCTCAGTGCAGATTTCTATACGTTTTGGAACATAATAGAACCTGGAAAGGCACTGCTGGATAACTAGTTCAAAAATATTGTTCTTGGATATTAACAAAACAAACACTTAACCAGTTGTATGGAAACGATGGATACCTGCACTTGGCAGTAAAGGGATGTTTCACATTAAAGCCATTCTGTCCCCAAGACAAGCACTTGGACATGCAGCAGTTCACTATAGAAAGTACCAGGTTTCAGTCAAGTCTGTCAATGTCTGGATTAATGTTGGAACTGTAATACCAGATCCAGTGTGGGTGTCTACTTTCAATTATCTCTAACATGCAGGTACCAAGCACAGTTGAGCTCACAGCTCTGCAGCTTTCTGCTATAGTCAGTGACTTAAATATAAGGAGCCAAAACTGCTGCAAATGCAGGAATGGCAACACAAATTTACAAAGGAAGAACAGTTCAGTCTGCTGTACAATAAGAACTTTTACATGTGACATTCACTTTAATTAGTTGAAATTCTCTGGCTGACAAATGTCGTCTCTGGCCTCCGGAAGTACAAACAATCCAAAGCACACTTTGTAGATGTTTAAAGTTGAACAGAAGCAGCTTATTGCCACATGCACACTTGCAATGACACATACCAGCTCAAAAAACAAAAAAAACTGGAGACCTACAAGTAACTAACCTAACCATGGCAGTGCAAAGTGGAAACATGCCATAAGTCATTCCAATGTTCCTTTTGAAACAAATTCCTCCCCGGATGTTGTAGAAATTCACAGCTTGGGGAGTAGGGGTTGTAGGGTTTTCTTGTTCAAACACTGCCTCATGTTAAATGTTTTATTACAGGTTGAAGGTTTCCTGCTCACTTCAGTTTTGAGCTGTAGAAGTATAATCTTTTCTGAGTGAGCTACTGACAAGTTCGTCTACTCAAAGGGGATATAAGGTAGGTTTTGGCATTGCGGTCTGTGTTCTGGTCTTGGGGTTTCTTCAGCCTTTCTTTCGTTAGTTTGTGAAGGTGTTTGTGACTTTGATATGTAAATATATAGCGCTGCCTAATGTAACTTTTGCTTTAACCATAACAGACCCAATTGTGACCAAAGTAGTGTAATGTGCATTTGTTTAAAAACAAAAAATTGAGTGAGACTTCCAGCTGTACTGGAACAATGACCTTTCCAACATGTGATACAAGGGCACCTGGCAGGCACAGGTAATGGCTCTGCCTCTACCCAGGGCCGAGCAGTACCAGATACTTGGGAACTACCAATGGGCCTGTTTCTTATTCTATTGTCTTGCATAGTTACAACAGTGCAGCATCTTTCAGGGATTTCAGCTAATGCTGTCCTATAAAAAGGTGTCGGGTTTACCTTGCATGAAAATAAATGCTATGTGACAGCTTTTTACCTTCCTCAAGCAGACAAGTGTGTGCGTTATCAGCTCTGAGGCAAGTAAACCTTGCCTGAGAAATGAGGGGGCTGCCACTGCAGGTCTTTGTAAAATGTTTACCTGGCTGTTAAGCTGACCCCCGGCTTTAATACTTTGAGATCTGGAAAGTCATGTGTCCAGTGTGTATCTGTTTTTTTGCATGTCAAACTTGAGTTCAACATGTCAGCCGGGCAACTAGCAGTTTTAGGAATCTCATCAATGGCTGCCTCCATTCTTAAGGGAGTTCAGAAAATATATAATGTTGGGGGGTTTTACGTCATTTTCAGGCCTAAATTGTGGAATATAACATGGGTGCAAAAATGGAAAAAAGGGCCTCAGTCATGAAGGGGTTAAGAAGTCTTTATTTTCCTCACTTGAGTGCAGAATATGCCTGCAATTTTTTGTAATGCTTTTTTGTTTTTGTTTGCTGTCTTTCAGTTGGCTGTTGCGCACTTTTGATGATTTGCACATCCATGAAGATCAAAGGCTTCAGCAGATTTTGATCTAGGTGTAGTATGCCATTGTCGTGGGGATTCTTTGTAAGTGGATTCCCTACCTATAGTGCAGCATCCAAAGACCAAGATTCTGCAATACTGCCACCTTGGCAAAGGTTGATAAAATTGTAGATAGTCCTGTAAGGGTCACCTGCTGGTTCAGTTGCATCCCTTAGGTTTCAGTGGGTAGATTATCAAATTCTGTTCCTACCTATAGAGTGAAGCTTTGTTGTAATGACCACACCAGGTATAGAATCTGAGCTCGGGTTACTCAAAGAAAGCTAGCTACTAGGGTGAATTTAAAAAGTTTGCTGGACTGCATAATACACCATCTGCTGGAGGATGAGGTCTTTAAAGGGACATTTAAAGGGTTTGATTCCAGTAGTATTATCTGAGATATATTTGTGGTGGCTATGGTTAATGGCTATTTAAGTTGCTGTCAGGTGTGATTGTGTTATGTTCATATTGAAGAATGGTGTGTAGTAAACCATTGTATCCAGTTTGCAATTCAAGTCCTGCCTTCAGAAGTCCTTTAGTAGTCTGCTATACACAAACTACACTTGCTACTCCTCAAATCAGAGTAGTTGGTACATTGAATGTTTCATTTCTGGTTTTCATATTTAGACTAGAAAAATGAAAGGGCCTGTGGCAGGGATTGCGACACTGCTGATTAAAGATAAACTAATGTTAATGCATAAAGGGGAAGTATAGATGGCAGCCGGTGGAACGAGTTCTATATAATGCAATAGTACAGTATATTTAAATCTTTGAGAATCCCTATTGCCTGGGTTTAAATTTAGTCAGAAGTAGTTTGCATAAAACAATCCATAAACTAAGGTCTGTAGGTCTAGATGACATTGTATGTACACGGGTGGAAAACTGGGTGCAAGAACGGATCCAGAGACTAGTGATAATTGGGTCATTCTCTAATTGGGCAAAGATTAGAAGTGGGGTGCCCCCAGGTTAAGTCCAGGGACCGATCCTGTTCCTCTTATTTCATCCACGACATAGAGCTGGACTAAATAGGTTTGTTTCAGTTTTTGCGGATGATCCTAAACTATGTAGAGCAGCAAATTCCAATCAAGAGATATTCGCACTAGAACAGGGCCATAGCAAAATTAGGGCATGGGCTACAAGATGGCAAATGCGATTTAATGTTGAAAAATATAAGGTTTTGCACATGGGAACAAAGAACATGTGTGCAAACTACAACTACTACTTGGGGGTGTGTTACTCTAGGGAAGTCAGACATAGAAAGAGACCTAGGGGTCTTCATAGATCACAGATTTGGCAATGCCAAGCAGCAGCCAGTTAAGCTAACCAGATACTGGTGTGTGTATTAGAGGAATTGTGTATTAGAGGAATTGTAGGAAGGGATTAAAGAGTAATACTTCCACTTTATAATCTTGGTTCAGCCTTATCTTGAGTATGCGGTACAGTTCTGGCCGCTGACTCTCGGGAGGGACGTCCTGGAACTGGAGAGAGTTCAGAGAAGGGCTACAAGATTAAAGGGATAGAAGCCCTGAGTTGTGATGCCCGCATTCAAAATCTAACTTATTCACCTTACAAAAGAGGCGATTAAGAGGGGACCTTAGTGCAGTCTTCAAAATATCAATAGGGACCTCAATATTGGGAACAAACTATTCAATCCAAAAATAGTATTAAGAACCCAGGGACCCCAGAAGAGGGGGTGCAATCCTAGAATCCGTAGGGGGTATTTCACTGAGTAGTGAAAGTTTGGAATTTCCTCCCACAGGCGGTTGTATCTGCTGATAACATTGATTCAAGAAACTTCTGGATGAGTTTGTACTTTTGCAGAATCTACAGGGATATGGGAAGTGTTAATAGACACACACCCACATACATGGGTTGAACTGGATGGACCCTGGTCTTTATTCAACCTTGCATACTATGTATGTTAACAGTATCAATGCATTTAGGATGCTTACCCTTATCTCCCAAGAGTGGCGTGGAAGATCTGGGAAATAAAGTTCATGTATTGCAGACCTGTCGAGGAAGCTTGCAGTTGATATTCTAAGATGTTTCAATAAAATATTTACAAATCCAACTTTGTTTTTGTTTTGTATTTGGTCTTAATGTGAAATGATAACTTTACAGTTTATTTACATATGACATTACCTGACACTGTGGGTCATATTGGATCTTCCAAAGCCAAAATACCTAATTCCTGGACTGGCACATAAGCATGTGTTTAAAACATAATTCAACCAATAGTTTAGTTTTTTTTCCTAGTTGGTGATATATTTTCCTTTTTACACCTTACTACTAGGATAGGAAGTGGTGGGAAATTATCTCAATGGAAGCTAACGGATCCTGCCATTTTTGTTTCAACTCCACAGCAGCCATAAATGTAGTTTTAGGAAGATATGCTACAGACACTGCTTTGACTTTACAACATGGAGGCAGGTTGTGGTGAGCACTCTGTATTATAGTAGGTTTACCAGGGGACAGTAGATAAGCATATAAGCCCATGTGTTCTGTACAAGAACAGACCATCCTGAGTTGCTGCTCTTTGGGTCTGGTTAACTGTATTTTGTATTCCTCAAGTGGAGAAGCATTCCACCCTTCCAAGTGTTACATAGTTTAGTAAATGAGGCTTCCCCTCCCCCCACATCGGAGCCTTTTTGGGTGGGTTAAGCAAGCCACTGATCCATTCAATGTGGGTGATTGTATCACACCCACCTATATAATCTGCTACTGCTTGCATTTTGTTTTCATGCTTGGTCCTGGCAAACAAATTGACCAGTTTCTAAAGTGTTTATGCTGTTCGTCAAATTTTAAAAAAATCCCCTTAGATTTGTGTTCCTAGTCGTACAGCATACTGAAACGTTAAAATTCTTACCTCTGACATTTCTTTATACAGGCTAAACTATTCTGAATGGTTTGAAAGGGAGTCTGGGCATATAATGAGGGGGATTTATCAAAACTTGAGCAGTTGTCCATGGCTGCTCTCTTCAGTTATAATATGAAAGTGAGCTGATTGGTTGCCATGCCCAGCTGCTCCCATTTTGATAAATCCCCTCTGAGTTTCCTTGCATAAACATACAATACTTCTAAACCTAACACTGTCAGGACAGACTTATCCTGTTTTCAAATGTAGTTTACAACTGGAAATGATCTGCCAGTACATACGGTTATTTATGGTAAACATGAAGTCCCTACACTCCGCATTAGATAAGTGGGAAGCTAAGTTGGATTTTCAAGCAAAGTAAAAGCCTTTAAAAAAAAAGCAATTGAACTTGCGCTCTTTGAATGGGAACATCACCAAATATAAGATCGGTGTTATTCCAATTAGCAAAAGTAGAAATCACTTATCCCCGTCATGGCGGGACTTTTTTTGTCTTTCCATTTTTTTGCACCCATGTTATATTCCATGTTTTAGGCCTGAAAATTACTTAAAAATCCCCCAAACATTTTCTGAAAGCCAGGACCCTATAGAATAAAATGGTGGCATTTGCCAATTTTTATGTTGCACAATATTAGCACAACTCCTTATCAAATCCCCAAATTTAGTGAAAAATGCCCCAAAACAATGAAATATCCATTTATTTTTTGTAATAAAGGATGAGGTTACAACGAGTAAATATATACCCAACTTGCCCAGGTAAAAAAATTGTGCATCTGGAAGGGTGACAAAATTCAGTACCCCAAAAAGTCCATAGACGATGCTTTAGAAGCCCCCGCTGTTCATCAGTTTAGAGAGCCAAATATACTGGCCTGTAGAAGCGATCTGGCGGCAAAAAGTTGAAACAGTTGCCACCGGCGGTCTGTTTTAAAACAGCCCCAATGCCAGTGACTTACTGTACATCGCTGGTCGTGAAGGGGTTAAGGCAGTGGACTTTTTTTTTTGTTTGCATTTCCATTATACTGACACACTGTAATGGCGTACAGAAAATTGATGACTCCTTGATGAGGACATTACAAATAGAGGATTAGCATAGCGACCAATTGTTTTCTATCTTAGAGCTACAAAAAAAAATGCCTTCCAATAATAGATTTAAACCCAGGTGCCAAAGAAGCGCATCCGCATGTCTACATCTAACAGACGCAACGCCAAGGGGTCCCAAGTACAAGACAGGCCCTGAACTATACAAACGGAACAAAAAACATTCCAACAAAAATAGGGCTTACCTCTGAGGAACTGGTACCAGTAGTGCCCGTCACTGCTGTCTGAGCAGAATGATGATCCAGCAGCAGCCTCCTCCTTTGAGCCAAGCACTCACTGAGGTCAGGAGGGGCACCAGTTGTGGTTTCTCCCCTCCTGTGTGCTGTCCTGGCTTTGGAACACCATTTGTGTTGCTCGGATATGGCATCGTCCCCCACCCGAAACACACCTGACAGGGAAGTATAGTAGCATGTTGCCTAACTTAACTGATGGTGGGGGGAAACGCCAGCCTGGTCACCCATAGGTCCTTTTAAAGGGGGGTTAGTGGGTCCTGCCACTGGGCCTTCACCAGGCTCTTTCCCAAGAAGGGAGCCAGTTCTCCACTTGCCTGTAAGAGGAGGGCGAAAGAGACCTCCAGCCAAAGGAAAGTGGGTAGAGGTTAAAAAAAGGGCTGAAGGAATTCTGCACCCATGGGAGGATAGAGATTCCACGGCCAGGCCAGGTTCCATGTGATGCATCTTTGAACGGCAAAAACGTAGTATGTCAGATGGACTGTTTTGACCTGATATGTTTCCTGTCCTGGCAGGAGGAGCCCTTCTCATGTGCTGTCCTGGAAGGTAACAGAGAGGGCCTCCAAGAGGTTATTGGTTTGGCCCTTGAAGTGTGTAATGACATTAACTTTGGAATGTTTGTTACAAATTAATTTTAATCCTTAATGTCTGTAAATGAATCTCGGCAGCCAAAAGAAAACCTGGTTATTCTGCCTGTCCCCTCAGCAAACAACCCCTTCCCCTTTGTAGCTGACCACGATAGGGAAGGAAGCAGATCTGTCCTAGTGGTCAGTTGGCATCTCTCCTGACATGGGAGGTACAGCACAGCGTGCCTGTGATCCCATAGTCAGAATATAGCTGTAAAGCTGCTGTCCAGCCCTCCACAATGTGATTACAGAAGCTTCTGGTGGGGATTGGCAAGGGATGTCAATCATCCCTGTATTCCCACCTACAGCCTGAGGGGTTTTCATGGGGATAAAGGTCCTCTCTTGGCATCGGCAGAAAAGGAGGAGGATCAAATAGTCACGTGACTAGAATGAAATAAAGAAAATACATATACAGTTTTCCCACACGCACGGTACAAACGATCCGGCTGCTGTACAGACGGCGGATCGTTTGTACATTAACAGCAATCGCCTGCGTGTTCTTGTTTTAACCACTTTAACGGGCCGCCGTCTATTGCGGCTCGGAAGTGGTTAATGGCCACTGTCAGAAGACTGGGAAAGAAAAGAGAAACAAGGTATGAAAGAATACAAAGCCGCCAATTATCTAGAAGTGTGACGGGAGGGGCTGGATTCCCCGCGCTGACTGGCAGAACGGACGGGGAAGGGGGCGGGTACAGCTGGCTCTCCCTCTAGATAGGCAGAGCCAGCTGTCAGTCACGCAGCAGGGTGGATCCAGACATAATTGTTGGGATCCGCTTCGGCTGCGGCGTCTCAGTATACCGCAAGCTACAGCTCGCGGTATACAGAGCCTATGGTGACGAGAGGACGCTAGTTTGTGTCCTCCCGTTACCCTAAGGAGAACTATGGGGAAAAGCAAGGGATCACATACATAAAGTCTCCTTGCGGGAGGGGGCGTGGCAGTGCCATTCAAGTCAATGGCACTGCATAAACACCCCCCTGCCCCCGGGTTACGATCGGCCGCACAGGAGTGCGTGATAATAAAATTCCCTGCGTTCTAGTGCGGTGGGATCGCAAATCCGTGTTTTACAGTGCCTTGGTGTTTTTGTGCTAGCCAAGGACTGGTTAAGTATTAAGGTGAAAATATGTTGTGCATTTCTTTCTGAAATGAAATAAAAGTGCATTGCCTATGGAAGTTACTATTATAAGGCATACTACAAGCTGCAACTGCATTGCTTACATATTTTCTGTTGATGCCATGACAGGTCTGTTTTTTGTCACAAGATACTTAATCCAAATACTTTTTTTAGAAGCAGCTACGACAAAATCAAGCTGACCTTCAAATAGTTTAATGAAGAAATCATTATTAGTACTCTCCCAAATACTCTGCATCGCCACCGATACTAGTATTGGTATCGGTGCATCCCTAGTTATTACTGCGGTCACTAATGCCAATTCTAGGGGTTATTATTACAGTCACTAATACCAAATCGAAGGCTGGGCACACACCTTACAACCATCGCAAGACTTTTGTCTTGCGATGGTTGCAAGGTACTTAAAAAAAAAAAACGTACGATCTGCCTATCTTGAGGGAGGGAGGGACGGGCTTCCGATGACCGCAATGCCGAATGGGCAGTGTGCGCTTGCGCACACCGGCGCGTACGGCTTTTATCGTACGAACATGCCACAAACCCGCCAAACATCGTACGATGCTCGGCGGGTTTTCGAACATGTCCGTAAGTTAAAAGTCGTGCGACCTTTTATCGTAAGGTGTGTGGGGACCTTAAGGGTTACTATTGTGGCAACTGAAACCAATGTTGGGAGTTGCTATTACTAGGGATATACCGATACCGAGTATTTGGGCGTGCCGATACCGAGTATTTGGGCGAGTACTCGTACTCACCCAAATGCTCCGATGCCTAGCCCGATACTTCCTGTATCAGGAAGCCAGGCAGCGCATCATTGCACGCTGCCCGGCTTCCTGATTGGCCGGGAAGCCGGCTCCATGCTCCTTCGTCACATAGTGGCGAGAAGCATGAAGACGGCTTCCTTGCTAATCGGGAAGCCGGGTGGCGAGTCTTTACACGCTGCCTGGCTTCCTGAATGGGACTTCTGGCACTCGTATTCGGTATCGGCGAGTACCGGAAAAAAAAATATTGGTACTTGGTACCGAAATACCGGTATCAGTGCATCCCTAGCTATTACAGACACCAATCATGGGACTTATTTTACTCTTACTTTCTCTTCAGTGTGTGTTGCAGTACACAATACATGGGCTGTCTAAGGGTTTGTGTCAATGGCACTAGTTTGAGATGCTTCTGAGATCACTGCAAATTCACGGACATGTGCATTTGAACTGTTTCAAGCAGGATGTGCATTCCAATAGATTTGTATAAGAATGTAAAATGAATTTGAAGCAAACAATTCGAAGCCTGTTGACAGAGGCCCCAACTTGACACAGTGCACCTCAACATACGACGCCATACGATAAACGTGCTGCTTTTGTGTCGCTGGAAGTGCCAGGAACCGCTTTTGAGGCCGTCTATAATTTTCTTTTACAATATTTTTATTTGCATTCACCGTAAATAAATATAACAATAACGAACAAACCAACCCTTGCGGGGGCAACAGAATATAAATGACAGCCACAAAATAATCAAGGTAAGTAGCCAAACTAAGGGGACTACAGTATTATAGGTTCATGTGTGATGAAGGAGATGTTAAGGGTTGGACAATAGACAACCAATGTGTCCAGCTGTGTACTGCACACATCTCCCCAGTGGCAAGAACACTACCAAATGAAACAAGGAAAGGGGAAGATAGAAAGAAAAATGAGGGGAGGGGAAGGGAAGATAGGGAGGAAAGAGGATCAGAAGAGTAGAGGGAACAGGCTGCACCGCTACGCGTCCGACACCCCCCAATGGACCACTAAATTAAAAATAACAGACTAGTCAAATTCAAGGAGGGGAATGTAAAAGTCAACCAAGGTTCTAAAATCTTGAGAAACTTTTCACGAGTGTCTTGGTCTGGTCAATGTTTCTTTCATCATATGTGTGTTCATACATTATGAGTACCCTGGGCTTCTGCCTGGCCTTCACAATTCTTTGTTTAGCTGCTATAAATAAGAAGGTGACCAACATCTGCTGTGAGGGAGGCCCTCTATCATTTCCAAGTTGACCACCACACCCCTAAAGGTGTTCATTTCTTATCCCTTAGTGCTCTAAGAAACTAAGGCTACAATCACACTAGGGAGCAATTAGGTGCATTTAGGTGGTTTTCTAAATGCATATAATCTAATGATTTCCAATGGATCTATTCACACCTTGCATTTAATTGCTTCTATCTGCAGTCAGTTTAGCTGCGTTTAGAAAAATAGAAGTTAGGTGCGTCCAGGAATTTATTTGAATTTCTAAACACACCAAAATGCATGTAAATGTAAGATGTGATTATTTGCTGAAATCTCATTGGCTGCTTCAATAGACAGGTTTAAATGGACAAAGGACAGATGCATCTAAACACATATGTGTGTACACATGCGTCCTTTTAAGCATCTAGAAGCATAAACAAAGCATCCAGCCTGACAGATTTTGCTGATCTCTGCATAAAAATGCAAGTGGCAATGTTACACCCCTTCTATCACTAAAGATCCTTGATCAAATTAATATTCATATTTTTAAATTATATTTAAGTTATCCATACAATTAAATCCAACCAGCCTTCACAAGACTCAGTTACTGTTAGTCAAAGTTGTGATTTTTTTCCCCTCTAAATTCTTAAAGTGCGAGTCCAGCCAAACTTTTTTTCTAGCTTTGTCCAGAGTGGGTAAGCCCTCCTTCACACAGGAAACGGCTGGCCTGTACAGATCCGTGCTGCGTGCACGGTCTTATCGGGCAGCTCCCGGGAAAGACAGGTGCTGCGTGTGATTTGTACGCAGCAGCCTGTCCTTCTCTATGGGAGTATGCGGCTGTACGCCGCCCTACGCTCACCCGACCTGCACGCCTGTACGGGTGCGGGTGTCCCTGCTCAGACGCAAACTGGATCCATCCTGTCAGCGTAGGGTACGGGCACCCGCACGTATGTGCAGGTCGGGTGAGTGTAGGGCGGCGTACGGCCGCATACTCCCATAGAGAAGGGCAGGCTGCTGCGTACAAATCACACGCAGCACCTGTCCTGCCCGATACGGCCGTGCACGCAGCATGGAGCTGTACCGGCTGGCCGTTACCTGTGTGAATGAGGGCTAAGAGTTAGAACCCTTGCCGTGTTTTACTGCTTACTGGCATTCTATTGGAGAGATTTTCCCTCACTTTGTGTTCCATTGAAATCATTTCACCTACAGGAAGTAAGGGAAAATCTGCAACAGGCACACAGACAACAATAAAAAGCAGACAGGGAGTCTAACATTCCCCTAACTGGAGAAAAGAGTCTTGTATTCTGGAACCTTGGGTCATGCTGCCACCTTCAGGAGATTGAACATTGGCAGGGCAAAGCTGAAAAGATGCCCTAGCATAACACATCCTGCTCCCAGTTTTCTTGCTAGTGTCCTTAGGAGAATGGATGTCTTCTCTCTGCTCTGAGAGAAACAAACCATTTCCTGTTCAAGCATTTCTGACTGCTACAGAGGCACCAACGAGGGGCACAGGTGGCAGTATTAGGTAAGTATAAAATAGCTGCAAGATGGTATTCTATTTCCAGGAATGGACTTTATCTTGAAGATTGGGGTTACATTTCAGGGTTTTGGTGTAAGCTTTCGCTTGGAGATTAGGCTTGACGGGTGAAATTGATGTCTGTTTTATGCCATCTAGAATATTTATGTGTGTACAATAACATCAAATGACATCATTTAATAATGATGAATTTTCATGTGCAGAAACATTTAGCGTCAATGCTCTGATGCCAAAAACAGCTGCACTATAAACCAATTTACCGTGACAACCCATATTCCAAGGCATCTGTGCACTAGGGTTGCCACCTGTCCAGGATTCGCCCGGACAGTTCGGGTTTTGAATGCTGTGTCCAGGTTTCATGGCAGCAGAAACCCGGACACAAGATGTCAGGCAGACAGGGACAACCAAAATTAAGACAGGGGCTACTGGCCCCCTACTGAAAATAGTCTCAACTGTGATATTTACATATGAATGGGTGTCGCTATTTACATATGAATAAGCTGCGATTCATTCTCCCCAAAAAATGTCCACGCGTCACTAGTGTTCGGGTTTCGCTTGAAGAAAAGGTGGCAACCCTATCTGTGCCACCATGGGCCCTTCTCTCTACCCAACATTTCCCAGTACTAGATCTAGAGGTTAAGCCCACACAGTAATCCTTTGGCAGTTCAGTGAGTTGCAGAACGAGTGCTGTAAAGCCACCCGCCTACGGCAAATCATCAGTATATTTGCGGATGGAAGTCCTGCTCCCGCTGAACTCCCATGCCCACTCTGGCTGTAGTGCTGCAGGTCTCATAGTCAGAGAGGGAGGTGATGAGCTCGTATCTCCATCCCAATCCCAAAATGGAGTCTGGGGCCCTTTGCTTTGTGATAGGCCAGGAGAACAAGGGGACTTTCTATCATTCGTAAAACAGAAAAGTGAAAGTCAACATTTTGGTCATAAAAAAAAAAACAACAAAAAAAACTTTCATTTAACACAGAGAATAGAGTCCAGCATTCCACTTGGCTGTGTAAAATGTCCCCACGGGGTGCTGGGGTTACTCCTGTCGAACCCCTACATCACAGTCGTGACATAGGGGTCAGTGGGAGGAGCCACAGTGCTGAACTTCTGTGCCTACTACAACTGTAAGACAATCACAAAATGTAGCCTGGGCTGTTTGCTTTGTGATTGGTCAGGAGTGCATGCTTACATGTATGTATATGCTGTGCACTCCTGTGCATGCTTACATGTATGTATATGATGTGCACTCCTATGCATGCTTATTTGTATGAATATGATGTGCACTTCTGTGCATGCTTACTTGTATATATAATGTACACTTCTGTGCATGCTTACTTGTATATATAATGTACACTCCTATGCATGCTTACTTGTATATATAATGTACACTCCTATGCATGCTTGTGTATATATAATGTACACTCCTATGCATGCTTACTTGTGTATATATAATGTACACTCCTGTGCATGCTTACTTGTATATATAATGTACACTTCTGTGCATGCTTACTTGTGTATATATAATGTACACTCCTGTGCATGCTTACTTGTATATATAATGTACACTTCTGTGCATGCTTACTTGTGTATATATAATGTACACTCCTGTGCATGCTTACTTGTATATATAATGTACACTCCTATGCATGCTTACTTGTATATATAATGTACACTCCTATGCATGCTTGTGTATATATAATGTACACTCCTATGCATGCTTACTTGTATATATAATGTACACTCCTATGCATGCTTACTTGTGTATATATAATGTACACTCCTATGCATGCTTACTTGTGTATATATAATGTACACGCCTATGCATGTTTACTTGTGTATATATAATGTATACTCCTATGCATGTTTACATAATGTACACTCCTATGCATGTTTACTTGTGTATATATAATGTACACTTCTGTGCATGCTTACTTGTGTATATATAATGTACACTCCTGTGCATTCTTGTATGATTGACTGAAATAAACTTCAAGAAAGGGCAAAGTTGAGTTGTATCCGTTGTATCTAGCAGCAGAAAACACAATGTAAATGACATCCTATAAAACATGTAGAGCCACTTCCTCTTCTCTAGCTCACACATGTATACTTGTATATAGTTCCAGATCGCTTATAACACCAGATGACCGATTTGTATGATCTGATAACGAGCCCAGCCCTTCCTAGCCGTCACTGCTAATCGATCATGTAACAATCAGCCGATACAAGTGATAGCAATGATTGGAAAGCCACCCGTGATGTTGCAGCCATGTGTCTGTGTGAGCACAGAGGACTGTAGCCTGACATAATGATCAGCTTCCTGTTGTGTGTGAGTGTGTGTGTGGTGGTGCAGCAGTTGGGGACGTTACTAGAAAAAGGAAGGAGAGCTCAGATGTAATCGCGGATGTGGCTCTTGTAGAAGAAGCAACAGTGCTAACCGTGTACAGCCCAGCACCGATATGAATCCGGAGGAGCAGAATGTCACCTGGCTCATCTCTCTGGGGGTCCTCAACTCCCCCAAGAAGAACATTTGTGACCCAGAGGACTTTCTAAAATGCTCCCTGAAAGACGGGGTGGTGCTGTGCAAGCTGATGAACCGATTGCTGCCAGGCTCTGTAGAGAAGGTAAGTAGGCAGATCGTTGTCACTTCTGGTTGTTGTCTGTGTATTTAGATGTCTTGTAAGTGTTGCTGTTGTGTAGTTCTCTATGTCTGGGAGCGTAAGGGAAACGCCCTGATCATTCTTCAGATAACCCACTCCCCAAACTCAGGTATGTCAGACCTGCTCCAGGTAAGGAGTCGGTGGCTGTTGTCCCTGCAGTTGTCAGCGATCCTGTCATTGTGTCCTTGTGGAGTGATCGAGCAGAGGCAGATCGCTGGGAAAGTTAGGTTTGTGAAAGTCTCTGTAAGGACAAGTTCGTCCAGGCATGCTGACAACTGGTGATTGCATGAGCGCTCTGCACTCTCCTGCTGTTTAACCCCTTCAGGACAGACCTTTTTTCCATTTTTTGCACCCACTTTATATTCCACATTTTAGGCCTGAAAATTACTAAAAACCTCCAAACATTATATATTTTCTGAATGCCAAGACCCTGTAGAAAAAAAAGGTTGGCAGTTGCAAACTTGTATGTTGCACGATATTAGTGCAACTCCTTATCAAACCCCAAAACTTAGTGTAAAATGTACTTGAATGCCCCAAAACACAATAAAATACCCATTTTTAAAATACAATATTAAAGATGAGGTTACATCGAGTAAATAGATGCCCAAGTTAAAAATGGTGTGCGTCCGTGAAATGGCGACAAACTTCTGTACCCCAAAAAGTCCATAGACGCTTTAAAAGCCCCCACAGGTAATCAATTTAGATGCCCTAGAATTAATGCTCTCACTCCGGCGTGCGCGGCGATAACCAACATGTGTAGCGCGTTCGTCGCTTTCATACGTAGGCGCACCCGATGCGTGTTTACGCAGCGTTGTGCGTGCTCGCGGGGGCGGGGGACTTTAAAAAAAGTTTTCCATTATTTTTAGATTTATTTAAAAAAAAATGTTGTTTGTTTACTTTGATTACTATCACATAGGGGGGCTTAGAAGCCCCCCCATGTAATAGCAGATGGTGGTGACAGGTCCTCTTTAAGGTGATGCTGGGGGTCCAAAAGACCCCAAGTGTCACCTTTACACTAGAAATAAGCTATTGAAGTGCAGATCGCACTTTAATAGCTTATAGCTGGGCCTTAGGAGCCCAGAACTGACAGCCAAGGGACCGGAAGTGATGCAATCTGCATTGCTCCCGGTCCCATAGAACGGGGAGGGGATCGACGAACGTAGGTACGTCCAGAAGCGATCTGGCGACAGCTGAGTCCCCAGAATCGCTTCTATTGTAAAGCCAACAGTCGGCTTTACAAGTTTAAACAGAGTCGCCGCCGGGAGTCTGTTTAAACAGACCTGATGCTGGCGACGTACACTGTACGTCGTCAGTCACAAAGGGGTTAATATCAGACAGTCGCCTTCTTGTCCCTTGAGGTTCCTAAATTTTTGGCCAGGTTCACACCTGGGCGATCCTTGACCACACGACAATCATGCATGATACCGCGTGGATTGCTGTGCGGTCACAGTCGATGGCGCTGCCGGTGCCATTATTTTCTAATGGCACTACAGTCGCGCCGGGCAGATCACGTGGTTTCCCACAGCAATTCCGCTCGTGCAACTGAACACTAAAAAATCCACCCGAGCGTCATGTGTGGCAAAAAAAGATACATGTAACTTTTTTCTGCGATTGCCACGCGGATGTAACCCCATTGAAATAAACACTAGCCCTTATGTTTCTAACCACAGTGGGGGGAATTTATCGAAGCAATTGTGAGTGTTTCCGTTTCTTAACCCCTTAATGACTGAGGCCTTTTTTTTCATTTTTTGCACCCATGTTATATTCCACATTTTAGGCCTGAAAATTACTTAAAACCCCCACACATTATATATTTTCTGAATGCCAATACCCTTTACAATATAATGGTGGTAGTTGCAAATTGTTACGCAATATTAGCGCAACTCCTTATTAAACCCCAATATTTAGTGAAAAATTTAATTAAATGCCCCAAAACACAACAAAATACCCATTTTTTTAATGAAATATAAAAGATGAGGTTACAACGAGTAAAACGATACCCAACATGCCCAGTTTACAAATTGCGTGCGTCCGTGAAACGGCGAAAAACTGCAGTACCCCAAAAAGTCCACAGAAGACGCTTTAAAAGCCCCCACAGGTCATCAATTTAGAGATACCCCAAAGTACTGGCCCTAGAATTATTGCCCAAATACGTACTATCATCATGTTTCTAAACAGCTGCTGCTTCTAAGTCTCTCATCTTAGCTTCCCTGAACTTCCTGTCCAGTACAAGATCACAAGGGACAGAACAAACTCCAGCAACTGTTCGTCTACTAGCTTGGAGAAGGGAGGAGTTAGAGGGGGCCAGGGGGAGGGAAGTAGCTTGATTTGCTGTTCCTGTGTGTTTGTGGAAACACACATAGCTTACTAGCACACACAAGGGTGACTGCATAGCACTCTGCTTGAGAAAGGAGTCACTTTAAAACAGGAAGTCAGGACCAGTGCTCAGGGGACCATCTGATTCTACAGAAAACTAAAACTTTTATACATCAAGAAGCAGCATCCATTGTAAGTGATTTCATCAGCATTTGAAATCGCTTAAAACCCTTTTGACTTTAATATCACTTTAATAGATAAACCTGCACTCCTCCTGGAAATAAATGATGACATTTTGTGTTTGATGACAGTAAAAGAAGGACTCTCTACGCTTCTGAAATGAACTGTTGTATTGTCTAAATCTGATTAATGAATAGACATTCCTGCACTCATTGGAGCTAGAGGTCAACAATTGTGCCAACCAGTACTTGATAAGCATAGGTGTCTACACTCCTCCACTACAGTGAAAGTCACAACTAAGGGCCCATTCACACTTGTGTGGAGAGCTGTGTTTTTCAGCAGTATCTGCAAGGGGCATACAGAAAACAATGTGCCCCGTTTACACTGCCATGCAGGTATGACCTGCGGTGTGGTGCTTTTTTACACAGCACACTGGATGGCAACGCAGGTCAATGCACCACAGCACAGTACACTGCTGTTGTGTGCGGAGACCTTCGCTGCGTGGTAGCAAAGCAAGGGACTACGGCTCACGGATATCACTGCAGCAGACACTAGCCATGCGGTTAACACTGCGTTTTACTGTGTGAATGGGCCATTAATCTATTTCTTTTGGCTAGAATAGGTAAAGGGTTCCTGAACTTATTTAATGACCCAGATAAAAAAAGTTTTTATCGTACTGGGATCCAACAAGAGAATTATTACCAAAATATTGGCAAAGCCATACAATGACATATTATTACTGGTATTTTTTTAGCACTGACATCAGAATGTGCAATTTACATATTGCACATTCACATCAGTCCCTGCCCCCAAGGAGCTTACAATCTAAGGTACCTATCTCACATGCATACATACACATACTAGGGCTTACTAGGCATACATTCCATCATGTATTTAACAATAACATATATAATAATAATATATATATATTGGTATCGGCGAGTACTAAAAAAAAAGTATCGGTACTCGTACTCAGACCCAAAAAAGTGGTATCGGTGCATCCCTAATATATATATATATATATTAGGGATGCACCGATACCACTTTTTTGGGTCTGAGTACGAGTACCGATACTTTTTTTTTAGTACTCGCCGATACCAATTACCAATACTTTTTCTTAAAGGGGCAGCTATAACTTTTTTTTATGCCATCCTGTGCCCAGCCCACACCTGTAGTGTGGCACAGTTATATCTAATACTGCATACGGTCAAGGTTTGGAAAAAAACAAAACGCACATGATAAAAAGATAATCTACATTTACCTACTGACAAATCATTATGGAATTCAGACTATTTTAGCATGCATGCCTTCTAAATACCAGCACTTCATGAAGTGCTATCAGCCTGTTATCAGCTTTAGGCTTTTCATAATGTGCAGGTTTCTTTTTGCAGAGCCTGGAATCACATTACAAATTGTTTTTATATTATAGAATGCTGCTTCCACAGATACATATACCTCCACATGCATGGATAGCCAAATCTTAAGTCTGTTCTCTGCTACTTTGACAGCTGACTGTTACTTTGACAGCTGACTGTATCAGGTCTTCATCATTATTTGAATTCTGTTTTAAAACACATTGCTTTATTTCACTTCCCGTGACCGCAGCAGAGGAATCCCAGAATATACAGGATAACTGTCCGCTGGGACACAGAGCAGCGCCCAGCCAGGAGGAAAGAAAGCAGGGGTGCGCCGATGTATCGGCACAAAAATGGCACTTTCTGCATTTAGCCAAAAGTGCCATTTTCTGTCGATATGTTTCGGCGGCCGATATATTGGTGCATCGCTAGAAATATTGCGTCTGAATGCAGTAATTTATGTGACTGTGCATGTAAACTAGGGGTGGAATTAATATGGTATTCAGGAGCCAATCTGTCAAATCCAGGAGCCAGCAGGTTTTTATGTGGGAGCAAGCTCCATTGACAACAACTAAAGAAAAATTCAAAAGATAGGCAACAGGTGTCATTTTTAAAGTGCATTGGAAAACTGGCTCAGGGGATTTGTCCAGCCCTGGTGTAAATGCAAGTACATGCATATACACGTAAATTTACATGTAAACCAATCATTCTTAGAGCTAGAAGAAGAAGAGGTAGTCAATGCCTCTTTAAAATGACAGACGGCACCTTTTTGGGTTTGCCTAGTTGTGTCAATGAAGCTGGCTCCTAAAAAAAAATCCCACTGGCTCCTTGATTGGACAGACTGGCTCCTGGATTCCATATTAAATTTATCCACCCCTGTGACATACAGACAGAGGCATCCCTAGGCCGGGTGTCACCTGGAGCGGCCTGCAGGTGTCACCCGCTGGGACGTCATCACGCACGCGCGAGCTGTCATCATGCACGAGCGTAATGACATCATGCAGACTTAATTGCCGGCGGCCATCTCGGTTGATGGACGCTGGCAGAGAGAGGAGGGGACGCCCCCCGGGTCCCTTCCTTTCTCATGCAGCTGTTGGACTCTCGGTCCATGACTGAGTGCCCGACTTTTCAGAGGGGGTGACACCAAAATTACTGACGTGGTCACCCGGCGTGGGCTGCAACCCCCTTGTGATGCACTGTATACGGACAGTTATGCATCTATACCAGTGTAAACGCAAAGTGCTTTACGGACCATTTTTTTTACACTAGATTTTTCTGCCAGCCTCTGCTTGTGAAATCCTGCGTAAATACATCAGTCATTTACTACGCTTGTGTGCAAGAGCCCTAATAATAGAATATAGAGTTGAAGAAAATAATTACATTTCTGAACAACGAGCGAACGCCACAACCACATTATAAAACCTCTTAGAACAAGGATGGCTGGTATGGGTACTATAATATTGTATCGTTTACATCTTTTGATCTCTCGCTCCTGTATGTAGTCTCTGGTTGGGAGGCCGGAAGACAGCTTTTGTGTCAGTTACAGCTGGACAATAATAAGTGTGAGTCAGCATGGCAGAGAGACCACCTCCATGTCTCTGTATTGGAGAATAGGGATGGATGTGGGATAGATCTTCAGCAGCTGTATAATGTAAACAGGCCAGAGAAAACTATACAAGCTATTCTAATAATAGAGTATTTTACTACAGATATGGTACCGCATCATAATTAAGTTGTAGAGAAAAGTTTAACTACTTTAGTGACATTTTATCAGAAGTTCAGTTTATACTTGTTTATCTGTAGTTTAAACTTGTGAAAGATCTTTCATACAAATAATGTTTTGCACAGTGAAAATATCTACCAAAAAGTTAAGCAAACACACATGGGACGGTGCCAGATAATACTGTTGTGATGCTCTCAGGCACAGAAAATGTGCGTGCATTCAAATGCAATCTAAGACCACTAGATACCCTATGACTTGAATGACTGAAGACCTTCATAGAAATTGTTTGCTTATCTTAAAATGGAAAAGCAGTGTTAGGCCGTGTTCACACCGAAAGCATGTGCGCTCCAGAGCGGTTGCTGCTGGAACGCACCGCTTTTGCTGAGAAACGTCCCCTCGCGTTTTGGGGCGTCCCCTTGCGTTTTTGTATTCAATGGCACCGCTTCCACGATTCCCCCCCCCCCCCCCCCCCCCCCCCCCCCCCCCCCCCCCCCCCCCCCGGCCCGCAGTGGGATCGGACGCCTGGCAAAACTTTGCTTCCGTTCCACTGCAAACGCAAAAAATAGGGCTTGAATACAATGCACCGCCACACCCCCCCCCGCCCCAAAAAGTGGGGGGGAAGTTTCTCAGCGATCGCAGTGCGTTTCAGCAACTACCGCTCTGGAACACATACGCTTTCGTTGTGAACAAGCCCTTAAGATTAGAAGTCCCAAGGAACATTTTTAGCTTTGCAGATCAAATGTTCCCGGCCATGTCTGTCTATTAAAGATTAGTCTGATTGAAGAATATTTCTTATATAAATAAAAAATAGTTCATTTATTCAAACGGTTGTCCGTAAGTAGCCTTAAGCTGACCTCCTCGTAAGTATGATCCAGCTGTTTGCAGAGGTCTTTTTGGCTAGATGCACGCATACCCTAAGGCAGTGGTGTCCACAATTTTTCGTATGCAGATCTACTTTTCAAATTACGAGCTCAATGAGATCTACCAACGGAAAAACACCTGCATTCAGGGGCGGGAGGGGGCGTGGCGGTGCATTGAAGTCAATGGCACCGCAGCCACGCTCCTTGCCCGCACCTGGACGCAGGCACGTTAGTGCCTGCATTCCGGTCCAGTGCAATCTGCAAAAATGCTGCATGCACTTGAAACGCATCAAAACCGATAGCAATACAACTGCGCAGATGCACGCATTTGTGATGCAGTTTCTGGTTGGAAATAGCCCTAAAAGTAGGTCCTAGGAAGGTCATGCACTCCTTCAGCCAGTCTGTCTCTGATGGGCTGGGTACATTGTCATCTCTGTGTCACACTCAACCCTTTGCTTTCAGTGCCAGATACAGAACAAACAACACAGAAATATAACAATGCGCCATACTAGGGGAAGGGGGTGGTGTACAGAACTCTGCATATTGGCGTAGACTTTGTTTACTGGTTGATATGTGTCATACTGGAATGTATATTGATCTTCATCCAAGTATAGTTGTAATCATGCACACGCTTGGCAAAACTTTCTTGTACAGAAGATGCAGACCCATCCAGCATACACAGGCTAGAATGCAGAAACAAATACAGTTTCTCTTTAAATGGAAAACTACAATGATTTTTGGCAATTTGTTTTTCAAGTTGTAATTAACACACCAGTCCCCATGCTAGCAGTAGAACATGAACAAAGAATTAAAGGCTAAACAGTGCCCAACATTACAAGCAGCTGTTCAATACACTGGTAAAATCTACTTAAATTAATAACCCAAACCTCCAGCATAAAGTGTATAATACAATATAAACAGTCCAGTTGTGGATGGTGAAGAAGAGTGGTGGAATACATTGTGATCTCCACCTCGTCCAATCAGAGAACATTGAAAAAATACAAGGTGTTCTCTGAATGGCAGCTGTGCCCAGCCCTGTGCTCAGTGTGCAGAGGAGAATCCGCTGTAGCCACGGCCGGAAGATCATGGCTATCACGGTATGTAGCACAGGCTACTACAGTGATTTTCAGGATCTCCGGCAGCCCTCTGGATATCCACATTGAGCCAAGCCTGGACCAATGTAAATATCCATAAAAGATCAGATTTAATTAATCTTCTGCGGAACGGCCACTGTAAATAAACGGCTGGTCCACAGCCCCATTGTTCTGGGAGGACGTACATGTACGTCCTTCCATGGCCACCTGTGTGCCTGTGCAGAAGCATCTGCTCCCACTGTCATTAGACATCAGAGAGCATCTCACCAAGCACAACGATCACAAGGCACAGAGCCGGTCTGATCGGATCTATGCCTGAAGCCGTTGTTCTCCAAAGTCTAATGACAGCGGGAGCAGTGGCTTCTGCACATTGTTTACATCACCAAGCCCTCCCCTTCTTCTTACATCACAGGCAGGGGAGAGCACAGGTAATAATTAATGAATAAGTCACCCATTCATTAGTTCCTGTTGAAAACAAGCTGCAGCAGCAAGCAGTAAAGTTTTCAATAGTTTTTAACCCTTTCAGCCACCTTCTCTCTTGTATATATCAGTTCTATTAATTAATGAATATATAATTAATGAATAAATCACCCATTCATTAGTTCCTGTTGAAAACAAGCTGCAGCAGCGAGAAGTTTTCAATAGTTTTTAACCCTTTCAGCCCACTTCTCTCTTGTATATATCAGTTCTATTCTGTCTCTTCTCTGATGTGTACATTACCCCTTCACCCCCCTTTTATACTGCAGATCTCTACAATAACCCTTTCATTTCCATCTCCTTCTTTGTATGACCTATACATCAGGTGAACATTCACACCAAAACTGGAAGGTACTCATAAGTCAACGGAGGGTTCGTTGGCTTGCGATTGTACCTTCCAATCCGTTAAGGTCCGTCACTTTTTTAAAATGTATTTTTGGCAAGCTTTATGTGAAGTAACATGTCCTGAGTGGACATTCTTCACTTTAATGGCTTGCAATGCGTTGCATTAGCGCGCGTCCGCACAGGTTTTTTACATGTTGCACTGAAAAAAGTAGCTCTTTTTTTCAGCGCAACATATGGCAATACAACACTGCAGCATAAATTGTGCCCATTCACAACCACTCATTTTTCGTTGCCCTTGCATTACCATCCATTAAAAAATATGGATGGTAACGCAATGCAGCAGACCCGGTGTGAATGGGGCCTTGATCTATCTAGTGCACCATTATCAAGTCCCATGTTTTAACCCCCTCAATACCAGCATCTGATCACCTTTTTGTTTTCCTACTGTCCAGGCAAATTGCTGTGTTTTATAACCGAAAGTAAGGGAAAACTTTTTTTTTTCTTTCAAGGTTTTGGTCTTTTTTTTTTCCTTTCTATAGTTTAAAAAATAAATAAAGTAGTTATTAAATAAAACCAAAAGAAACCCCTATCTGGATAAAAACAATTTTCTTAAAATGAACTTGGTTATTACAGTGTTATATGACGGAGTAAATCTCAGTCAAACTTTCACAGCACTGAGAATTGGAAAATGGTCTGTGATTATCACCATGCCGGTACTGAAGTGGTTAAATTTCAGATTAAAGGTTCATAAAAAGTAAACTCAGGTGGAATAAGGATTGCCATAGGAATTCCCTCATCCCACAGCACAGATACACTGTAGCTGCCTCTCGCTCCCTCTGCTTCCTGAGGCTGCATTGTAAGACTTGCACACATTGGCAGCCTTGCAGGGAAGCGGATTGGTGTCTTCTCTGTGACATTCTCATTGGTCTGCACAATTTTCCAGCCCAGTTTGCTTTCTCTTCCTGTCACTGAATGTGGTCTGTATTTTGCTGCACTGAGGGCTGAGCTGTCTTTCTAGCTTGCCATAAATAAGGTCAGTAGAGGTCTTCTGGAAATCTCTGATTGCTCTCTTACTTGTTCCATCCATCAGCAAGTTTATCTTACGTAGACGCACAGCTCGTGCATATGCTGCACAAACTCACCGAACTCTGCTCTCTGCTGCAGAAATATTTCATGCTCTGCAGTTTACACATTTTAGATAGGGGTGATGTCATCGCCCATTTAAAGGGCCTGGCCACTAAATATTGAATTGCTTTATGTTGGACAGGCACTGTCGGGTTAAATGACCCAGCAGTGTTTTACATCTCCTGAGAACTCTGCGCTCAAGATCTCTGCACATCATTTTCTTACTGCATCTCTGTACAGTGACTATTGGGAGCGATTAGTGTTAGCGGGTACTAGGTTTAGGGGCTGGGTTGGGTTTAACTGAGCTGTAAAGTCCCAGCATATACTATCCTGTTATAACATTAGCATTGTAATAGGAATATATACTAGAGCTGTTTCTTAAAATGCAATCAAAGCTTACTTGAAAAAAAATCCCTTTTTAAGTAGTAAGTTCTGCCTTCTGTCTGTCCCATCACTTTCACCAACTTCCTGGATTCCCAGTGTGCTTGGTGTCTCTTTCCCTGCTGCTTGATGTGATACAATCTTGATTTCTCAAGACTACATATCCCATCATGCATTGCTTCCAGCAAGCAATGCTGATGTCACATTGCTCATTTATTGAATTGTAGCTCAGCTGGCAGACTCTGTGAGAGTTGTGACACGGAAGTGCATATTTACAGGGCTGAGGGAAATTGTGTCGGTACATTGAGGAAGTGCATCGTAAGGGCATCTTCAGTAAGTAGCTTTACAGACTTCTCAATCACTATGGTCATTAGAAGTGGGATAGAACCTATGGAAATTCAATATAGGAATGCATGTTTTATTTTTCGGTTTCGACCATAGATACTAGGGATGCACCAATACCGTTATTTTGGTACCGATAAAAAAAATTTCAGTACTCGCCGATAACAATTACCGAGTACCGGAAGTCCCATTCAGGAAGCCAGGTGGCGTGTAATGACTCGCCGATACCATTTACAGAGTACCGGAAGTCCCATTCAGGAAGCCAGGTGGCGTGCAATGACTTGCCACCTGGCTTCCTGATTAGCCGGGCAGCGTGTAAAGACTCGCCACCTGGCTTCCCGATTGACAAGAAAGTCTGTCCCCTCTCACCTTGGCATGTCCAGCCTGTCACCCGCGGGGCCTCTCCAGCCGGAGCCGTCTTGCTGGCCAATCATGGAAGCCAGGCGCCGTGTAATGATGCGGCGCCCTGCTTTCTGATTGGCCGGGAGGCCGGCTCCATGCTCCCTCGTCATGAGATGACTAGGGGGCATGAAGCCGGCTTCCTGGCCGATCAGTGTGCCGGGCGCTGCGTCATTACACACTGCCCGCCTTCCTGATTGGCCGGGAAGTCGACTTCATGCTCTATAATCACAAGTGATGAGAGAGCATGGAGCCGCTTCCCGGCCAATCAGGAAACCGGGCAGTGTGTAATGATGGCTGCCCGACTTCCTGATACAGGAAGTATCGGGCTAGGCATCGGAGCATTTGGGCGAGTAAGGGTACTTGCCCAAATACTCGGTATCAGCACCGATATCGATACTAGTATCCCTAATAGATACCCTTTGAAGAGTTATGGTTGATGGACTGTTCTAGAATTGTTCTGATCCAGGTAATCAATTGCAATGGTTGATGCACTGTTCTAGATTGTTCTGATCCAGGTAATCCATTCCATTTTTACTTACGCCTGGGTACCTAACTTTTGCAACTTTTATCTTTCTATTACTCTTAAGCTGCCCATACACCTTACGATCATCGTCCGATTTTCGTATGCGATCGCGTTTTCGTCGGATATTCGTAAGGTAGATGGGCAGTGTACAACCGCAAATACTGTACAATCGATCGACTTTTGACTAACCAGCAGGTTAGAAAACTTCGGTCGACCGTACGATATTTATTTTGGTACCGATAAAAAAAATTTCAGTACTCGCCGATAACAATTACCGAGTACCGGAAGTCCCATTCAGGAAGCCAGGTGGCGTGTAATGACTCGCCGATACCATTTACAGAGTACCGGAAGTCCCATTCAGGAAGCCAGGTGGCGTGCAATGACTTGCCACCTGGCTTCCTGATTAGCCGGGCAGCGTGTAAAGACTCGCCACCTGGCTTCCCGATTGACAAGAAAGTCTGTCCCCTCTCACCTTGGCATGTCCAGCCTGTCACCCGCGGGGCCTCTCCAGCCGGAGCCGTCTTGCTGGCCAATCATGGAAGCCAGGCGCCGTGTAATGATGCGGCGCCCTGCTTTCTGATTGGCCGGGAGGCCGGCTCCATGCTCCCTCGTCATGAGATGACTAGGGGGCATGAAGCCGGCTTCCTGGCCGATCAGTGTGCCGGGCGCTGCGTCATTACACACTGCCCGCCTTCCTGATTGGCCGGGAAGTCGACTTCATGCTCTATAATCACAAGTGATGAGAGAGCATGGAGCCGCTTCCCGGCCAATCAGGAAACCGGGCAGTGTGTAATGATGGCTGCCCGACTTCCTGATACAGGAAGTATCGGGCTAGGCATCGGAGCATTTGGGCGAGTAAGGGTACTTGCCCAAATACTCGGTATCAGCACCGATATCGATACTAGTATCCCTAATAGATACCCTTTGAAGAGTTATGGTTGATGGACTGTTCTAGAATTGTTCTGATCCAGGTAATCAATTGCAATGGTTGATGCACTGTTCTAGATTGTTCTGATCCAGGTAATCCATTCCATTTTTACTTACGCCTGGGTACCTAACTTTTGCAACTTTTATCTTTCTATTACTCTTAAGCTGCCCATACACCTTACGATCATCGTCCGATTTTCGTATGCGATCGCGTTTTCGTCGGATATTCGTAAGGTAGATGGGCAGTGTACAACCGCAAATACTGTACAATCGATCGACTTTTGACTAACCAGCAGGTTAGAAAACTTCGGTCGACCGTACGATATTCGCAAGGTCGGTGGCGTCAAATCAAAATTTGTATGATTTACACTGCACATGCGCAGATGAAAAATTAGTCCAGGTGCTTTTCTGTTAATTGCCGCTGATTCAACGTTGCGATAATCGGGGCATGATGGATCCGCCGTCCGAAAATCGTAAGACGGTTCGAAACTTTTCGTCCAATGATGGCAAGGTGTATGGCCAGCTTTAGGCTCCATTCACAGTTCTGTGACGTGACTTTCCATGTGTGCTGCAGGGTGCGTTGTGGTATGCAGTCCGTTCATTTGTTGTATCTCAATCACACTAAAAGAAGTGCATGACCATTTTCATGTAAAGTTAGTATGCATAGTGGTGCAATTCAACGCACATGCGATGCTAGGTACTAGGGATGCTAGGTTGGGGTGTCATTAAGGCCCCATTCACACACGAATCGGCCTGCACATACAGCTCCGTGCTGCGTGCGGGACTGTACCAAGCAGCTGCCGGGAAGGACAGGTGCTGCGTGTGATTAGAACGCAGCCCCCGTGCTTCTCTATGGGGCTACACGGCCGTACGCCCCCCTTCGCTGGCCCGCCCTGCACGTTCGTAGGGGTGCGGGTGAGCGTATTCATACGCTGCCGGAATGGATCCTGTATGCGTACGGCGGCATAGCCCCATAGAGAAGGACGGGGGCTGCGTACTAATCACACGCAGCACCTGTCCTTCCCGGCAGCTGCTTGGTACGGCCCCGCACTGAGCTGTACGTGCAGGCCGATTCGTGTGTGAATGGGGCCTAAAGTTGAACTGAAGCTGTTTTTAGATTTTGATGGAGTAAAGGAGAGTTCTAACCCCTGTCAGTTTCTTTTTGCCATCTGCGTGCCTTTTGGGGAGATTTCCTTTCACTTCCTGCCCTAGTTGCTGTTCTGGTGACAACCCAAATGTTGGGTTTTTCTTTCACTTTCAATGATCACGAGTGGACAAATAGAGCGGGTGCATCTCACGAATGGGGACACAGGCAGCAATAAAAACTGATGTTCTAATCCCTCTCCACTCCATCCAAAACTAAAACAAAGTTTTGGCTTCAGTTGCGCTTTTAGGCCAGTTTCACATCTATGCGACCCGTGAACGTGGGGCAATCGTGCATCCGGTCACGGAGTCGCCCACCACCATCAATCTCGCTGGCGATGCCATTATTTTCTAATGGCACCCCAGTCGCGTCGGGCAGATTTCACAGTTTCCTGCCGGGATTCCGCCCACAGCCGCACGTCGCTTGTCGCAAAAAAAAGGTACATGTACCTTTTTTTTTTTTCTGCGATTGCCTCATGGATGTAACCCCTTTAAAACCAATGGGGCCGTGCGGCAAACCACTGTGTGCAACTGCACACGATCATGCGGTCCCGGATCGCCTAGGTCTGCACCAGACCTCAATAGCACTGCACCACACGTATCAGTGTAACATGCGATCTTGTCCATTGCGGGAACATACGGCAGTAGGAGTGAGACTCCCTTGTTATTTGAGCTGTAGGGACAGAGTGGGATCTCTTAGCAGATGATCTTACTGCTGCAGTTGCTGTCAAATATTATAAAATAGAGGAGGATTGGGCCCGGGGGAACCCACCTAGAAGAGGAATGTCAGCTCTGGCTCAGGCTGCATCTGATGTTTACCTAACTAACATTGATATATAACACAAAGCAGTGCCGTGTTCTGTGTTCCTTGTCATTCATACTACATATCAGTAGTGTTCTGTGTTCCTTGTCATTCATACTACATATCAGTAGTGTTCTGTGTTCCTTGTCATTCATACTACATATCACTAGTGTACAAGTTAAACATTCTGGATCCTGAGAGATACAATGTTTGGAATGTACGAATCAGACATCTTCTGGGAGCGTTGTAGACATAATAGTTAAGACATACTGAACATGTGTTACCATTTGTCTGTCTTACAGCAAATTGGTAATCAAATATAGCAGGGGGAGGAAACCTCAGTGCTCCAGCTGTTGTGGAACTACAACTCCCATGAGACATTGTAATATAAACTGACAGCCAGAGGCATGGCTTCCAGAGGCAGAGGCATGATGGAATTTGTAGTATCACACCAGCTCCTGAGGTTGCCTGCCCCTGGAATATATAGAGTCTAGCTTTGCATTAGGATTCACGCACACGGGCACATGAGGTCGTAGAAGCATGGGCATATTTCTGCGCCCAGTATACACAGTTGTAATTTACAACGAGGGGTGTCCATAGCTGTGGGTGGATGGGGTGCTGGTGGTGCACAATAAAAGTTTATTTGGCCGGCGTCCCAGCCCACGGACGTCACTGGTTGCCAGGAGCTGGGCAGGACACCAGCGAGAGGTTCCCTGGTTGCTGGGTGGGCAGATGTGTGTGGCCCTCACAAATCTCCCCGCCTGGTTCTTAGCAACCTGGGACACTGTAGCCAAAATCCCACTCAGCTCTTGTCGACCAGTGACGTCAGTGGTTTGGGTGGTGCACTACCATGACACCGGCCAGAGCACTGTTATTGTGCACCCCCCTGGAACATAACTGCCAGTTTGACCCCCACCCTATGCTAAGGACACCCCTGGTTGTACATTACAGCTGTGTATCCTGGGCGCAGAAAAATGCCCACGCGTCTATGACCTTATGTTGAGGCGGCAGGCAGAGTGGTCTGAAGGGATGCTGAAGTTTAATTGACGAAGCCCAACTCCAGGCAATTTTTTTCCTTCGTACAATGGAGGGAAAAATTTAAACGTCTGTCAGTTTATATTACTTTTGGCGCACCCTTTGATGAACATTACCCTCACTTCCTGTCAAGGGTGTCACAAGAACAGGAAGTGATAAGATATCTTTCCAATCGGGACAAACCGCAGCAAATGCATTATTTATTTAGTAGAGCGAGGACCTGTCAGAACTTGCTCTCTGTGTCTTCCAGTCCCTCACAATCTCTCATTTCTTGTCCTGGTCTCACTGGGGGACTTGTATTAAAGGAAATCTCTCCAATTGGTAAAAACGTGGCAGAAACTAAGAAACAAAATTGCTGCAGTTGAGCTTAAAGTCCAAACGCTGCCATACAACATTTCTGAAGTTATTCCATATTGATTACCTTATTGATTTAGAATCCAGATTCTAGCAGGAATGGGTAATGTGTAAGTGACTAGAACGTATTGATGGTTTAATGCTGGCCATACACTATACAATTACATTGTACATCTATTAGAGCTACCAATACTGTGTAATATGAGGACAGACCTTAAGGCCTTGTTCACACCAAGCGTGTTCCAGGAGCAGAGCAGTTACAGACCGGAGCAAAACTGCGTCCAATGTATTCCAATGGTATTTTTAGCTCCAGCTCACATCGCAGCGTTCCGTTCCAGAGCGGGTAAAAAAACTGCAGCAGGCCCTATGTTACCTGCTCTGGAATGCATGCAAACGCATCAAAAATGCATGCAAATGCCTTGGAACGCACTGAAAGCCCATTTTAAACAAAAAAAAAATATATTTTTTAATTTTACCGAAAACGTCCCAGAACTCATCAAAAACGCGGCACAACCCACTGCACTGCGTGTGCAGAAACTCATGCAGATCTGCTCTGCATTTGGTGTGAGCAAGGCCTAACAGTCCTTTCGATTTGTATCAAATCAGGTCCTCGCACTAGATAGTTAATGGTAAAACTTAAGGAGATTGTACAATCAGATTGTACAGTGCATGGCTAGTTTAAGGCCCCATTCACACTAAGCGACATACCTTTTGAAGCGGATCCGTGTGGCCGGGATAGCGAGATTTTCGGGGCGACAGTAGCGCAACTTTTACCGTTGGGCTGCATTAAAAATCTGTGCATCTGTTCTTTCTCTCCTCCCCGCTGGGCGCTGCTCTGTGTCCCAGTGGGGAGGAGAGAAACTGTCGCAGGCGGTCGAGCGCTGCGGTAGGAGAGCGGTGTGAGCAGCTAGCGTTTCTCCTCCCCGTACCGCTCAGCCTCCTGTGACAGATCAGAGGAGAGCAGTGTGGGGCAGAGGCAGCCAGCGCTGTCACAGCAGGCTGAGCTCCACTCGCTCAGCCCCCTGTGACAGCGAGTCAGGAAGGAGAGCGATACAAGCAGTCAGTGATCGCTGAGTGTTTGTAAATGAGGACAGAGTATGGTTACTAATATTTACCAGAAGCCACTAAGGCCTGGTTCACACCTGAACGTTTTGTAGCGCGTTCAACGCTCGACGAACGCTCTACAAAACGCTCAAACATCTAAATCCCTTGGGGCGTTTTGGTCTCGCGTTTCCATTGGGATACAGCCAAGTAGCCCTCGGAAACGGGCGTTTGTCGCACGGTTTTTTTTTACCGCGAATCGCGGTAAAAACGCGCGACAAACGCGCATATTCAATATGCCTAGGTGTGAACCCAGCCTAAAAACAAAGTAAAAAATAAAAAGATTTAATAAAAGATGAATAAATAAATATTAAAAAATTAAACCTGATATATATATATATATATCATATATTTTTGCATATTTTAACATTTTCTTTTTTCTAATTAGTTTTCAGCAGAACCGAAGAGTGAAGCCGATTGCCTGGAAAATATCAGAGAGTTCCTGAGAGCATGCAGCTCTCTCCGGGTTGAGGTGAGCGTTGACTGTTGCGAGTATCACTTACTTGTGTTACATTATGTATGAAGCTGAACAAGTGATGTGCGGGTAACATCAGAAGCATAGGCTTTGTCAAACTAGGTTAGGGCTTCTGAGTGTAATGCCACCTGTTAATGATTCTAAATGACATCACTGGAGTTTTATACTCACTGGAAGCAAACTGAGAGTTTATTCTGAAATCCACACTTAATATTAAAGCTACTATATAATAAAGGCATTTTCAGTCCAGGCTCAAATAATAAAATGACAAATTCTGCAGTCTATAGATTTCGATGCAGATAAAAAAAGGATTATTAATGCTGATGCATTCATTAAAAATGCAATGCTGTTTAAATGGTGATAAAAAATTCTGTCATCAAAAAATAATGGGAGACCGCCTTTGCTAAACTGTTATGAGAATGCTAGTTCCCTGGTTATCACACTGGTGCTTTGGCTTCAGTGATGTGTGAGTCTGGAACTAGTATAGACATAAGGATTTCCAGCAATTTTCTGAGTACTTAACTCATACACAGGCAGCCAATTAGCCATTTCTTCAGGAGAGCAGCAATGACAGCCCTGCATACTTCCCTCATGGCATAGTCACTTTAAATTTAGCAAAGGCAAGTACTTGAATTTGTTTTGGAATTGGCCTCTTGTAATCCCCTGCACAGAAACATGGACACAGGGAATGGGTCAGATGTGCCGCTTACATATGTGCTGGCTGGAGGAGAGAGCAGAGTGAACAGAGAGCTGACCTAATGAAAAAGCTACTGCTCTTTAATTGTCCAATCACAGGCTGAGGGCAGGGAGGTGACCAAGCTGTAGTGCATAACTGTGGGACAAATAAAAAATCAATGTCACCAACCTGGCTGTTTCACCACAGCCACAGATTTTTCATACTAGCATTTGGACTTTGTGTTTAGCTGTTTGCCTGCACTTCAGCTCTGACTTCACACTTCCCTGCAGTGTTAAATTGATGTTTCCAGAGACTTCTTTTTTAATTCTGTGGTGTGTGGAGGGATCCTTCTTCAACTTCTTACATTGCCACTGCTGATGTGTATGCTCATTGGCTGTTCAAAGTGCCAGTCCGCAAAGTCCTTAGAGGTGGCCGAGTCATGACTTTGTAACATGAGGGGTTACAACAAGACCATCTGGTGGACTCTGATTAATATAAAGGGTGTTAGAAGGGTTATTTTTTTAAAGAAACATTCTCCTCTCTATCCAAAACTAAAACAATGGCTAGAGACGCACTCTAAAGCATGGGTAGCCAAACTTAGGCCCTCCAGCTGTTGTGAAACTACAAGTCCCATAGTGCATTGCAGTGCTCTGACAGCCACAGGCATACCTACAGCAGCTTTCATTGCCTTCTCTACATCCAAATTCCAGGCCGTTTGATAAGAGTTTGCTGCCGCACTCCCACGTCCAACAAATTCATATTGGCTTATAAGGCAGCCCATCATAGGGATTGGCCAAAAGTGATAAGGGGAGGAAAGAAGATGGCAGCGTCAGGGAATTGCCCATTCAGAACAGAACTGCCCACCACTGGTTTGTAGACAGGGCAGTGAGAGTTGCTGTAGGTATTGGAGGTGCTGTAGGTATTGGAGACGTGCACACTTTATACCGGCTAGCAGCTTCTTTTTTTATAAGTAATTATTTTACAGTGTATGAGGTACAATGCTGACATTCAGTTTATTAGTGACATTTTTAGAACATTTAATGGAGTTTTAGTAAATAATACGCTTTCTTTGTTTTGATACCTCACTATTTTTCTCTTGCTACCTCACAATGTACTGTATTTTCAGGTCATTGAGGCTTGTCAGAGGAATTTATGTGATACGGAATCAAAGATATTGCAGTATATTTTGACTGTTTGATTATCTCGACTTAGTTCTTCATGTTCTGTCACGTAGATTTAGAATATTCCACATCTTTTTTTTTTCTACTTTTTGCATTCCTTGCTGGCTGAATTTTTCTGTTTCTTTACAAAATGCTGTATCTACGATCAATTTGGCACAATCAGTCCGAAAACCTTCTTAGAGGATCAGACATCCCAAAATTGATATTTCCATTGCTGGAGATTTCCAATATTACAGTTTTTTTTGTTTTTTTTTAATCTCTTGGCAACTCGATTGATAATATTAAAGTGCCTGAGTTCCTGCTGTGGCCATTATGAGATGCCAGTTAGATTTTGATTTATTTTATTTCTTGGAGAATAACAGTTGTCCTGGAACACACAAAGGTGAATGGAAAACAAGCTACCGTATATACTCGAGTATAAGCCGAGTTTTTCAGCACTTTTTTTGTGCTGAAAAATGCCCCCTCGGCTTATACTCGAGTCAGCGTCTCGAGAACTGAGGAAAGTGAGTACGCTGGTCAGGTTCTAAGGCATCCAGGTTGTCGTATCTGTCAGGAGGTGTTATTGTTATGGACTGCGCTGTAAATTCATCATCAAAGTATCTCGTGTCAATTTCTGAGGTCTGAAAGCTCTATGTATGTGCGATGAACATACATAGGCTTGTTGGCTGCACAGTGACTGCCAGTGATTGGCTTGTCACTGTGCTGTGGGCAGGGGGCGGGTCCGGAGGCAGAAGTGCGTCTCGGTGCAGGCTGAAGAGAAGAGATAAGGTAAGGGGCCTGAATGGAAAGGATAAAATCCTTATGGAAGCAGGATCTGCCCAGGGATTGTGGAAATATTTTATCCTCTGTGTCGGGGGAATGGTATATGTGGAGAGGGGATTTGCCATCTGCAAGTTTCCCTCAGCTAAAAACACCTCACACCAGCTGAAGCTCTGTTTGGACATACAGATGATGAGGAGGAGAACTCCAGTTTTGAAGGATTTTAGCTCTTGTGTGTTAGCTTGGTTGCTGATTGAGCTAAGGTTGTTGTACTTTTAAAGTTACGGTATTTTTGATACCATATTGTTAATGTTGACCCCCTTTTCCACTTACAGAGCTAGGTTATTGTTTTTCTTTGAAATAAATATTCATGTAATTTTATTGGTATCTATCTTCATTTTGTACATTTACCAGTAGCTGCCTCATTTCCCACCCTAGGCTTATACTCGAGTCAATATTTTTTCCCCGTTCTTTGTGGTAAAATTAGGTACCTCGGTTTATATTCGTAATCTGTATCTCTATCCAAAACATTTTAGCTGCCTATGTCTTCACTAGAGAGATTCACCCTCTTTATTTGTCCTGGTGATTGCTGTCACCGGTACAGAAAGTGCTGGCTAATTCAAAATGTTATGTTTTTATTACTGGAACAGTAATGGAGAGAAAATGTTCCAGTGACAACACCAGTTCCGGGGACATCTTTCTAACAGGGGTTTCTTATGACTTTGGAGAGATTTCCTCTTACTGTCTGTTGTGTCTTTGCAACAGGAAGTGAAAATAAATCTCTGCAATGAGACCACAGACAACAGAAAAAACTCCTCTCTATCCAAACTAAAAAAAATGGCTAGAGACACACTCTAAATAAGGGGTAGCCAAACTTAGGCCCTCCAGCTGCTGTAAAACTACAAGTCCCATAGGGCATTGCAGTACTCTTGACAGCCACAGGCATGAGTCCCATAGGCAGATTAATGATGGAATTTGTCGTTTTATTTTTTATTAATCAATTTTTACTTCATATTTGTTACATTACACGTATACATGTTACTTTATATACAGTTGCAATAACCTACAAACTCAGACATATATACACAAATAAACATTAAAACTTGAGCCCATTGGTTTCTGGTTGGTCTTATTATAGCCCCAAACCCATTTCGCTCACTTGTTTTCTCAGCCAAATACTTGTCAAAAGAAAGCCTTATAGAGAAGCTACCATCCCACTATCCATATTAGTTCACCCTTTAGTTTCTTCTTAAGGCTTTTTGTTCATTCATTAACATTCACTAAAGGTCCCTACCTCAGTTGAGAGCCTCCGACAGATCCCCAGAGACCAGAATAATACAAAACAGATCAAATAGAAAAAAAACAAATTGTCGTAGGAATATGTAGTTTCACCACAGCAGGCGGGTCGAAGTTTGGTTACCCCTGCTCTAAAGCTTTTAGAAATAGGGACAATCCCTTTCAGCTAAGGTAAACCACCCAGTGGCCTCAAATCCCACCATCTTTGCTCAGCTTGAAAAGGAAATTGACTCAGAACTGGCTGTTATTTCCCAGTTGAGGGGATTTTTTTTTTTTTTTTGCTGATTTGTGGAATACCAACTTAGCAAATTTTCTTCTCATTATTGATATTTCTATCTATGTCATATGTCATGCTCTCCCACTCCACCCCGCTCAGCCTCCTGTGAGAAGCAGAGACTTAGGATGGAGTGCGGGGAGGAGACAGATGTGAGCTGTTACAGGAGGCTGAGCCGGCAGTGTGGGGGAGGAGTCAGCTGTCAGCCATGTCAGAAGAGGCTGAGCTCTCAACCCCGCACCACCGGCTCAGCCTCCTGTGACAGCCAAAGGAGTCACTATGGAGAGCGTTTACAAGCACTCAACGATCATACTGTCCACGACATGCTTGTAAGTAATTGAGGACATAGTATGTTTACTGTTTCGGTGCACCTCTAGTTAAAATGTAGTGGAAGGTTACTGTCACATCTTATAGCATATTATTAATAATGATAAGATTGTCATGTTTATTATCAGAAATGACATGTGTAAAAATTCACACACTTACCTTTTTTTGTGAAAGACCATGACACAGTTGTTACTTTTAACTGCACATGATGTGACCAGACAGTCTCATTCGGCTACTAAATATTTGAGGAACACTGCATTGTTTCTAAATGAATAGGCTGTTGTCACCATCAGGAACATACTTATCTGCATAGATGATAACAGCATAATGTAAACAAAGTGAAATCAGGAGAAATGTTACTATTACAGTACCCACTGTATCATATGACCCATAGATTTAACACGTTATTGTATGCAGGTGACTGAGGTTAAAGTATGTGTAAATTCTTAGGCTTCATTCACACAGAAGCGCTTGTGTCCGCGCGCATTTGGCCGTACAAATACGCCCTCAAACCACTCTAAACATAAAACAAAATGCAAGTTCATTGTTAAAACTTTTGCGGCGACCACCTGGTCCGAAATCGCGCATCCCACGAAATAGTACAAGCACCATTTTATGGCGGATATTGCACATTCCGGCTTTAGTAATAGCCACAAATGCGCAGAATGGGCACATATGTTAAAGTTTGCGTGGTTTCGTTCCGTGCGAAAAACTGATCGGAAAATGCTACCACTATGTGTGAATGGAGCCTTACAGTGAACTTTGCTTGTTTGCTCCCTTTCGGTCTGTTCAATATACTTGAAAGCCTTTTGTTATATTTTTTTATAAGTGCAACAAATACTTTTTGATCCTGCCAGAAATCTTGTGAGCTAGTAACTTCCTGTGCAGGTATTTATACAGTTAAACCACAAGGTAATTGTACTTTACTGGTATTTTTAGTTTACATAATTTGTAGTAATTTACTATTAAATAATTACTACTATATAATATATATCTTTATAGTGATCCTTTTGGCCAGGATCTGGAGTTTCAAGCATTTACATATTCCTAAAAGGGAGTACATGAGCTTTAAAACAAGCCCTCACTAACATCCGTAGCTGCAGGAACTGTGGATCAATTCATTCTCAAAATTCACAGCAGAAACACTGCTGAAGTAATTTACTGCTGGTTAAGAATGTGTGCATATTTCAATGTCTATTATCAAGTTTGCATTTCCTCTAATTTCAGTATTGAACTTTTATCTCTGTTCTGCAGCTGTTTGATGCAAATGACCTCTACACTGGTGAGAATTTTCCTAAGATCTTAAGCACTCTTTCTGCAATTAACAGAGCTACTGAAGGTAAGACATATGAACATATTATGAGACGTGTAGGAGCAGCTTGCATGTACTGTTTACAGTAATGTGTATCCAATTTAAAGACACTCAGACTTCAGATTCTTTCATTTTCATTGAGTGAGACAATCCAGACACTATTCCTTTTTGGCTGTCAATGTTTGCTCTTGCTTTATATCATTTCTCACAGTAAAGGATAGTACAAAGATTTATTTCACTTTCGTCTGAACAAAGACAATTGTTTGTCTTTTTTGTGATTTCAAAGGAACGTTGATGGTCATTTTAATTGACAGCTTGTGCATATTCCTATGGACATGGTCACCTTAGCTTCAGTATCATTTTCCATGAGGTTGTGGTACATCTCATTCTTCTCCCAGAGTGGATTTCCATGTTTGCAGTTACATTTGATAAAACCCCATTATATGTTTATTTTGTGTTCTTATTCACACAGCGTGCCTAAAAATATATATTTTTATAAACATGTCTTACCTGTCAGGACCTGAGCATTAACACACAGTGCCCCGAAGGCTTCAACCCTTTGTTAGGACAGTGTTCAAATTTAGTTTACAACTTATA
Source organism: Nanorana parkeri (assembly GCF_000935625.1). Taxonomy (NCBI): domain Eukaryota; kingdom Metazoa; phylum Chordata; class Amphibia; order Anura; family Dicroglossidae; genus Nanorana; species Nanorana parkeri. The sequence continues at coordinate 908,989 of NW_017306450.1, read as the reverse complement.
ATTAATTCTGCCAGTACAGTGCAGACAGGGTTAATTAGAGGCAAAAGGATAACACATCCCCTCCCTAACATGACATAGGGGGGAAGATCAGTATGGTTTTAAGGAAGTAGAAAGCACTTAAAGTAAGCGGCAATTTTTAAAATATTTTTTTTAGCTATGCAATGTAAATGGGAACATATAACATATATAAAGTAGGTCAGCTCAAAACATAGCCGCACACCACCAAATCTTCAAATAGTAAATCCAATATTTATTTGTAGTCCAAAAGTGCATACCACAGACATGCTTCCCAATACAACAAGAGGCTGCTTATGCGTTTTACCTATAAGGCTTAATCATAGAGGTACCATTGATTAAGGTAACTTTTTTATCCCATAGTTCTCTTAAAGATCAATGGAGGACATATACTAGCGTCCTCCTGTGACCCAAAGCTCAGTATATAGCACGCTATATACTGAGAGCGCCGCAGCGAGGACGGATCCCGACTATACTGTCGAGATGCACCGAGCTGGCTGGCTGACAGCAGGCTCTGCCTATATAGAGGCAGAGCCAGCTGTGCTCACCCCCTCCCCCATCTGTTCCTCCAGCCAGCGCTGGAGGATTTGGAAGGGGGGGAATCCCTGCTGGGAGCGGTACTGACAGTCACCGCTCTCTGCAGGGAGATGATTGGGATGTGAGCAAGCGACGGTATGTGTGATTGCTCACTTTCCAATCAATAGAACCGACGTGTGACAGTTTCAATGTCACGCGTCGGCTCTATCTATGAGGCTTTGTAAAAATCACTCTCCTTATAGTTCTCCTTTTAAGCCTTATCGGTGAGATGTGCAAGAGGACTCTTGTATTGGGGAGCATGTCTGTGGTATACAGTATTGGATTACAAATAAATATTGGATTTACTATTTGAAGATCCGATGGTGTGCAGCTATCTTTCCAGCTGAACTGATTGAAGGTGAACATGCACTTGTTCTGCCTGCACCTGTGGGATCTCTGTGATGGAGATGCAGCCGGAGAATTGAGGTGGTGAGATTTCTCTGTGCACTTTATATATAAATAGGTGTTATCCCAATTTGGCTGCAAAAGTGGAAATACACTTTGTTAGTCATATGGTAACAGTTTACACACGTTGGGTCTCTCCTCTTTACATTGTTCATCTTTCTTTTCCCCTTCTATTTTCTCTCTTCCCCTTAGTTATTCTAACTCTGTCTTCTCTTTTCCTCTCTCATCTTTTATATTGCTCTTCTCTTTATTTCCACTTCCTTTTACACCATCACTATTAAACAGGTCCATGAAATTCAATCTCACAAAATAATGCATGCATTGTAAGTGCGAATATCTTTTTCCTCATTACATTTTTAGAATCTTTTATGACTTTTTATGACTGTGACATTATATATGATTGTTTCTTTACTCTTACCTAAAGAAGAACTCCAGGCAAATATAATCTTAAAGGAGAACTATGAGGCGAGTGCTTTTCACTCACCTCATAGTTCTAGCCGACCTGTGACAATGAGACTGTCACAGGTCGGCTCAGTAGATCGGGAGGTGAGCGAACACATACCGGCGTTCGCTCACCTCTCGATCCTGTCACGGCTCTCTGCCGTGACAGGGGAGGGGCTGGATTCGCCGCTCCAATCCGCCAGCGCTGACTGGCGGAACGGACGGGGGAGGGGGCGGGTACAGCTCTAGATAGGCAGAGCCAGCTGTCAGTCACACAGCTGGGCGCATCCCGGCACAATTGTCGGGATCCGCTTCAGCTGCGGCGTCTCAGTATACCGCGAGCAGCAGCTCGCGGTATACTGAGCCTAGGGTGACGGTAGGACGCTGGTTTGTGTCCTCCCGTTACCCTAAGGAGAACTATGGGGAAAAGCCTTAACCCCATAGTTCTCCTTTTAACCCTTGCAGTGGGGCAGCCCCGTACAGCAGGGGATTAAGTGCTCCTTTTGCCTTGAGAGCTAAAATAACCGAGATATACTCACCCTAACTGTGATCCTGGCTGGCTCTTAGACTAGTCCCTTCAGTCTGCCTCCTCCACTCCAGCGATGGAATAGTTATTTTAGCTCCCTAGACAAAACAAGCAATTAAAGGAGAACAATGAGGAGAGTGAAAATCACTCATCCTCATAGTTTGAGCCGACATGTGACATTGAAACTGTCACACGTCAGCTCAATAGATCGGGAAGTGAACGAACACATACCGTTGTTCGCTCACTTCTCGATCATCTCCCTGCAGAGAGCCGTGACTGACAGCCACTGTTCCCTGCAGGGATTCCCCCGCTCTGATCCTGCAGCGCCGACTGGAGGAACGGACGGGGGAGGGGGCAAGTACAGCTGGCTCTGCCTCTAGATAGGCAGAGCCAGCTGTCACTCACGCAGCTGGGTGGATCTCGACAGTAATGCCGTCCCGGCTGCGGTGGTCTCAGTATACCACGAGCTGTAGCTCACGATATACTGAGCTTTGTGTCACGGGAGGACGCTAGTATATGTCCTCCCGTGACCCTTAGGAGAACTATGGGGAAAAACACTTACCCCATACTTCTCTTTTAAGCCTTACACTGCAGGGGTAGCCCCACTGCAAGGGTTAAGATTTTATTTGCCCAGAGTTCTTCTTTAAATATAACTGTGATTCAAAGCACAGTTTGGTATTAATATAGCTTGCATATTTCCTTGACAGAACAGGCGTCGAAGAGGCCATGTTCTCGAACCCCCTCTCAGTCGCATAATTTTGCTTCCTCATCACAAATAAATCCTCAGGGAACAGACCGCTCATCAAAAGTTCTAAGAAGACCGTCAAAACCTGTGGTATGTTCTTGCATGTGAGCCTTTAACCAGTGATGTAAATAATGTATCTAATGTACTGATTTGTTTGGTTGGAGATTAGCATTGCACGCAGAAATACAGTGCTTGTTGCCCACTCCTGATCATAAGGTCCAACGGTTATATCATTCTGAATGGCTCAATGCACACCAGGTTCAGGCAAAGCTTATGCTGCAGGGCGCCATTGTAGAATTAAATCTAAGCTCTAGGCAAGCGGCTAAATACAAGGATGACATGCAGGATATACGAGACGATTTACCTAGCAAAGAATGTCTTCCATTATCAGACTTATGATGAGTGCTGAGTGTAAAGGAAACCTCCAGGCATTTGATTCAGTTCTGCATCTGGCGCCTGTATTTCAAAACATTAGGTTTAGCCGCCATTCACACCTGACCAATTTGTTGCGCGTTTGCTGCAGCTTCTCTCAAACGTATATAAGCTATATGCTGAAAACGCATGTCACCAGTGTCGCAACAGGTCTCCTCCACCTAGCAACCTCAGGTCTGTGAACAAAATGGAGGATTCAGAAGTGTCAATGCTGTATGTGGAGACTTTCATCCGCCTGTTAAGGGCCTACAAAAATCTCCTTGACCCCAGTGATGCCCATTACAAGAACCGTGGCTATCAGCAGATGGCCTGGGAAAAAATTGTGTGTATAGTGTTCCCGGATTGGGAGTTTTGATAGCACAAAACACCACAACACCACACAGAAAAAACAGAAAGCGGATACAAGGAAGATGATGATCATTTTTTGTATTGGCCAAAACAAAAATGCCTGAAGCTTAAAAGCACATGGAAAAAGGTTTTAATAATACACATTTGGGTGGAAGAAAAAAAATGCTTAAAAATCACCCGAAAATGTCTACATTCAAGTGTGAATGCGGGCTCCATGTTGTCAAAAGGGCTTAACAGAAAAAGTTATTAAACCGTACAGGTTTCTCCTATACAGTTATGCAGTAATGGAACTACTGACTGCATTACTAGCATGGGGTATTTGCTTTTCCTACATTTCAGAGGATTTTTTAAAAGGAGCATCATTTGGCTTTGGGAGTAGTTGTAGGGATATCTTGTCACTGGAATCCTAGACCGTTTAAAAAAACAAGTAAGTGATTCAGCATACTGTTAACCATCCACAATAGTTTAATTAAATAATATAATATATGCATGTCTGAGTGGACTTGACCTATAAATTGCAGGATCCCCTTTCACACTTGGCCTTTTTTTTGTAGGAAGTCTTCTCAGCGGTTCTGAGCAGCATGCACTGTGCCACTCATACACTCAGCACTGTACACACTGCCAATTGGTTCTATACCGAAACTTGGGAGTTTGTTTAATGGTGCTCTCCTTTTTTGCACTACTGATGGAGGATAATTTTCTTTGGGGCCAGTTACTGACATTTGGAGTAATAACCAATGGCTTGAATCATTTACTGGCTTCTTATAGCTCTCACAGATCTTGTGGTAAATGTTAATTTGTGCCTCCATCCCTTGCCACTTGGGTGTAACAAAGTTGTCACATCCTTGTAACTGGTCTTCATAGTTATCTGCCTTTTGTACATTGAAAATAATTGATAAAGGAAACCTATCTTGAGATACTCATGGAGAGTGTCATTGCTGACAATTCCTTGTGAAAATGCTAGCTACCTGGTTGTCATCCTTTCTAAGTCTCTAACCAGGAACAAGTTTAGAGTGAAGGAATTCTGACACACTCTTTTTTTGCACTCATTTATAGCATGCTTGTACCAGGCCTGTGACTCAAAACATATTGTCACCAGGCACAGCCAGGCAATAAGCAGTTTTTAGAAGAAGGCTAGAATTGGAAGTCCATGTATTTGACTCAAACACACTGAGCTAAATGGATCAGAATCTTTATTCAACCTTAACAACAATGTAACTATATTTACTTTTCCCGTGACAATGTCATTTTAACAGGAGGATAATTTGGCTTTGGGAATAGTAGTGGGGATATCCTGCTGCTGGACTCCTGGGGAGTTTGAAGAAGTAGGCTATTCATGACGCTGTTAGCCATCCACAAATGTTTCAACTCTGGGTGGACTTGGCATTGTAAGTGACTGTACAAACAGTGCACTAAAAGAGCCCTTCTTCCTTTTAACATGACAATAGGACTAAAATGTGGAGGCTTAACCCCTCTCTCTTAAGTGGCCCCGTAAACTTGCACCAACTTCAAAACTGTTTGTCCACCTATTTCGCTTTTGGTGATGCTCCTGATTACGCTACTATGACACAATGGGAGGAGCACGGGTGTGCAGGGCCGCCATCAGGGGGGTACGGCCGATACTCATGTAAGGGGTCACGAATCCCTGCGTCCAGCGGGTCACGAATCCCTGCGTCCAGCGGGTCGATAATCGCTAATCCCAGAGTCCATCGGGTCGCTAAGCACTGAGCAAAATTCATTTACTCTTCTGCATTGGTGTATAAATGTATTGCTGGGATTTGTAGTCCCCCTACTGCCGGTGCAATTGTGCATTAGAGTGTAAGCTCCTTTGTACAGAGACTGATATGACTGTCTCAGTGTTCTCTCTACAGCATTGCTGTAGAGAGAACACTGATGTATATAGCCTTGGCTGCTCGCTTAACCAGTTGACATCCGCGGTGTTAAACCCCCTTCCCATCCAGGCCATTTTTCAGTATTCAGCGCTGCGGTACTTTAACTGACATTTATTCCGTCATGCAGCGCTGT
>NW_017306450.1:875171-903452 GCF_000935625.1 Nanorana parkeri | reverse complement strand
CTCTATTCTGACATCGCTCGTGCCAGAATGAAGAAAAAAAAGACACAACTGTGTTGTCTCTCCTTGGCGGCCGGGAGCGGGAGACTCCCGGGGCCCCAGGGAGAGTTTTTACATTTTTTTATTTTTTTTTTTTTTACAGCAGCAGAGCCGCCGGACAATAGGAAACTATTGGGCGGAGCTAGCTGTCACTGCTAGCTCTGCACAATCGTTTTCTATTTACTTTTTTCACTCTTTTTCTGTTCTGCTCGGTGCCTCTGAGGGACCGAGCAGAACAGCCGAGCCAAATGCCGCTCGGCGGCATTCGGCTATTCTCTCACTGCTGTTCGGGATCTTTCAGAATAGCCCGAACAGCAGTGTGAAGCCTGCCGGAGGTTCGGCTCAGCCGATCCAGATGTTGGATCGGCTGAGTCGAACTCCTTCTGCACTTCGGATCAGCCGAACATGCTGAGCATGTTCGGCTGATCCGAAGCCACACGAAGCAAGCCGATGTACGGCTGATTTCAGCCGATATACGGCTGAAATCAGCCGTACCAGCCTGAAGTGAATAGCCGAACAGTGTTCGGCTCACTTCACTTCTGATCGGTCATTCACTCGGCTGCCCTCGGCAGCTTTGTGAATAGACCCCTAAGTGACAAGCCTACTTGACTGAATTCGTGATTTGGAGCTGGTTCATGATTGCACGCAAGCAGGAGACGCTCTTCAGTCCCTGACCCAAGCACGCTCTGCCCTCTTGGAAGTCTTGGGAAGGCAGACTAAGCGACGTTTCTGACGAGAGCTCAACCAAACAATAGGTGTGAGGGTAGTGGGGAAGGAGTATAAAGTTGAGGCTTTTGCAGACGATATCCTCCTATCTCCTTACTGAATTTACTCTGGGAATTGGAGCACTTTCAATCAATTTCTCCAAGTCCTCCACATTGACTGTTTCTCTTTCCCAGGACATAGTAGTCCATTGTAGGGAAAATTTCCCCTTCACTTGGCAATCCGATTCTCTATCCATTTTCTTTTTCTTTCTCCTTCAAAGGACATGACCAGTAATGGCAGCAGTCATCTAATTGTGAAAGCAAAGTTTGATTTTAAGCAACAGAATGAAGACGAACTCTCTTTTTGCAAAGGTGACACTCTCTATGTCACCAGAGTGGAAGACGGAGGCTGGTGGGAAGGAGCATTGAATGGCAAGACGGGTTGGTTCCCCAGTAACTATGTGAAAGAACTCAAACCGAACGGTAAGATCACAAAATTGATTTGAAACATTATTTTTTGAAGATGTTGTTTTTAAACTCCTTATGTACTGTTATGTTTGTTGCAAGTTAGTGGTTTAGATAATATTAAAGCTATCGGAGCAGCCTTACAGCTAGGCAAGTAGAATTTTCTAAATGATAGATCAGCTAATGGCAGCGCACATATTTGTTTTAGAATTGGAAAGCAACTCTGCTATCTAAATTATACCTACCACTAATGAGCTTCATCACTACTGCATGCTTGCTGTGGAACCAAAGAAAATATTGAAATAGTAGATTGCGTATGATGAAAAATAACTGAACTATGTAAATACATTTATTGAAAATTTGTAGAATTGAAAAGCAATAATCAGCACTACCCTAACCCATCAAAAACGGTACCTGTAACTATTACATTAAATAACCTCCAATATGAATGTAAATTATATTATGATATTTCATATATAGTAATAATCCTTGTTGACATTCAGTAACCAAGCAGGAATGGACCCAGGTCCTTAACAATAGACTCTAAAATACTCAATATTGCACAACAGACCTAAATTTACCCCAACCATATTTATGTATTTTTAGTCTGTTGACTTACAATAAATGCATATATTTTCTTTTGATTTATATTGTATTTATCAGACTTCATCGAGATATCCAGTTTGTGGTCTGCTCTGTATCCACTTATCAAGCCGTTAGGAGCTAGTGACATCACTGCTAAAAAAAAAAAAAAGTGGAACGCAACCCACAATTTTAACTGTCTCCCAAAACAGTTACTTACAAGGCACCCCTCTAGTAATAACTGGTAAGGTTGCCAGTGTGCTTATTTCAGCTCTCAACTGAACTTTCAAGCCCTCAAATGGCCGGTATCATAGCTGATCACATGTGCAAGACAACTGCAGTCCAAATAGAGGCCAAGATGGCACCTTCCTTGGCTATAAAGGATAGGGGGGTGAAGTTTTCCACTTCAATTTCAACAGTGACAATCTTGACAAAGCACCAGATTAAAAAACAAAGCACTGATGGGGGCTAATAAAAAAATATGGACCAAAATGTGAGTACTTATCCAGGAGATGAAGAAAAAACGGTTTACAAATTAGGCTTATATTTCAATACTGCAAATTTGATTTTCTTTGCTTTATGGTAAATTCCAGGTTTAACGTTCACCTTATCTGTAAATTATCCGATAATCTCTAAAAGCAACATTTACATTTTTCGAAGTGAAGTCTGTTTTATCAAAAGAGGAAGTAAAATATGCATTCTTTTAGTGTTTCTACATCCCTCAGTGCTTGGTGTGTTCCCGTTCTTGTGCTCTGCACCCCTGGTAAAATCAGTAACTTTGGTCAAAGAGCATTTTTATACCATTCCCACTCATCTGTACATTGAGCACTGACCTTCTTCCCTTTCTGCAGACATTGCTACTTGTTTTTCTGTCTCTCTCAGAATATTACTTTATCTGAAACCCAGAGCCAAATACACATCTAAATACATATATGTGAACTGCTGTAATTGACAAATGATTTTCCTTTCAAATTGAGTTCATTTAAATCATGGCAAAACAGTATGTAGATGCAAAACTGGCAGGTATGAAATGACATGTGTATCCAACTTCGAAAGGAAATTAATATCTACAAACGATAAGATAAGAGAGATCCAACATAATTCTGGCACCTCTAGCAAATGTCAGAATGACAAATTATTTTTTATTTTGTTAAGCCGGCCATGTAGTCAAGATGGCTTAGACAGGTGGGTCACCTTCCCCCACTGCTGTTAGAAAGTACAGTTTTGTCACCATTTGGCCCTGCTGATTGAACCTTGAAGAAGCATTACTGCCTAATTAAATATATTGGGGTCTATTCACAAAAGGGTGAAGAGTTTGGAGAAGGCAGGAGAAGTGAACAATCTAGGACAACATAGCTGAACTAGAAAGTGAGCTGAATTGGAGATTTTTTCCGAATCGGCTATTTTCTCCTGCCTTCTCCAAACTCTTCACCCTTTTGTGAATAGCCCCTATTGTGATTGGTAAGCGAGGGTGAAAAGTGATGTTTTACATCTGCCTATACTTCAGCTTTAGACTTAGCCTTCGCTTATCTAAAACATATGTAGTGAATTTCATTTCAGTTGGGAAACATTTCTTTCAAATGCTCCCAATATTCCCCCATGAAAATATTTAGAAACATTTTTTTGTCTTGGCTCCCATAATGCACAACCAGATAATTTCTTTCTACTATAGCATAGAAATTGAAAATCTAAGCTGATTGCTTGCTGGGGGGAACACAGGCAGTTTTGCAATGCAAGTCATAAGACCCATTTTTTAGAAGTAAGGGAAAACTGGTTATATAATGGGTATAGGATATGTGGTAAACATCCAGTACAGTAAATATACTAGAAGTTCCTGAAAACAAAAATACCCAACTTCCTGTAGGGCTGGCTGCCTGGGCTATAGGGCTGCAGCTAACGATTATTTTCACAATCGATTAGTTAGCCGATTTATTAACTTTGATTAATAGGATAAAAAAATAATAATACTATAATTATTTAAAATAAAATACACAAATGCAGCATTACAGACAATGTTTACTTCAGAATAAAACGGTGTGCTAATTTTTTCAAATTGCACTGTACTGGAACGCAGGGCATTGCAGTACCGCACGTTCCAGTGCAGTACTGCAATATATACTGAGATATTTAAAGTCAATGTTTAGAATTATGAAGCGGTTACCTTATTCCTGCTGACCACATACATTTGCTTCTGTTTTTCAGATAAACCACTTTCCCCAAAAGCACTGAAAGGGAGCGACAGCCCACAGCTAACCAAAAACTATTACACTGTGGTAAGCAATCAAATCTTATCCAACTTGGAAATGCAATTCTATTTACAAAAAAGGAACACGCAGTATATTGGCTATAATTTAATTTGTTGGGTGTCCAGAGTTATTGCTTGCTTTATGCTTATGTTTTCAGATGTCACATGTTTTATTAAACTGCTTCTTGTCCAAATCTCCTTCAAAATTACCTTTCATAGTCCTAACCTCCATTTTGAGGCTGTTGTAGAACATATTACAACAATATGTAAATCTGTTCAGCTGTGCTGAATCCTGTGATCTCATATCTCCACCACAAATATTTCTTTTCATTAAAGGGTTTTACAAGAATTTGAAAAATATGCAGACTGCTGTAGATGTGGAGGGCCCGGCTTTCCCTACCTTTTTGCCTCCAGTTATTTTCTCTGTTATGACAGTGCAGTTGTTGTATACCTAGAAAAAGCAGAATATGTTGGCCTACGCAAATAAGACAATGACTTTGAGAAGGCCAGGCCTCCCCAAATTTCTGTTTGTCAGGTTCAAAGTGCAAAATAAATTGTGCATTTCCTTTAAATATCTTATATAGCCTAAAATCTTGTTAGTCAATGCCCATGAATTGTTTATTGCCCCCCGATAATTGCTGGCTGTGTGCTCCTCCCTCTACTCCATCTCAGTCGTATACACTTGGCAGAGCCAGGCTTAACGGTTCATGGAGTCTTCCCCTGCTCTTTGAGAACATTTTATCTTCATTACAGGCAGATCAGGCCTGCTGTCAGACTGGCCTCTAAGGTGTGTCGGCAGCTTTTGGGATTGTACTTCTGAATTTTAGAGGCCACAGCCTCTGCGCTTTGTGCTTTTCAGTAATGTGCTGTAAGGGTGAGTCTACTACATGGGGACGAATGGGAACGTTTACTGCCTGTGTGGCAAGGCCACATAGGTTATCACTGAAATCGATAGTGCAGCATTTCTCAGAAGCATAGCAAATGCTCTGCTATGGTGCCTTCTGTAGATTATCTGTTGTTATCTGCCAGCATGCTCACCTGGGAGTTAGCCAACAGTTTACATGTACTTTAATTAGGGCTATTCATATAATTTCCAGGGGACCACATCCCAATAATTACAACCAATCTACAAAGAATTAAAGAATTATGGACTTTTTAGGTACCCATAATAAGACATATATAATAAAATCTTTTCTTCGATATATACATGTTAAAATGTAAATAAAAAATAAAAAAAGTAGAATGATGGTTGTGACTAATATATACACATATATGCAACTACTGTAGACCATGCATATCCAATTGTTCATTATTAACCAGTTGACATCCGCGGTGTTAAACCCCCTTCCCATCCAGGCCATTTTTCAGTATTCAGCGCTGCTGTATTTTGACTGACATTTATTCCGTCATGCAACGCTGTACTGAAATTAATTTTATACCATTTTTTAGGGACACATAGAGCTTTCTTTTGGTGGTATTTATTCACCACTGGGGGTTTTATTTTTTACTATATTAAGGAAAAATGACAGAAATTTAAAAAAAAAAAACTGTTTCCCCTATATTAAATGATAAAACATTTATAATTACCCAATTTTGTGGTAAAATATAAAAGACGGGGTCACGTCGGGTAAAAAGACACCAAACATGTCAAGCCTTAAAATTGCGTGCGCGCGCGAAACCTCAAAAAACGATAATACCCAAAATTGGCCACAGGCGACACTTTAAAAGCTTTTACCGCTCATCAGTTTAGTGTTATCAGTGATTGATGGCCCTAAAATGATTGCTCTCACTGCGACGTTCGCGGCGATATGTAACGCGTGTAGCGCAATTGTCGTTTTCGCGCGCTGGTGCACCGGACGCATATTTATGTTTATATGTGCCTAAATGTGGGGGTGGGGGAGTTAAACATTTTAGGTTTTTTTTTTAACTTTTTTTATATGTGTGACTTTTTTATTTTTATTTATATATTTATTTATTTTTGCACTTATTGTTATTGCTATTATATAGGGGGATAACAATCCCCCTATATAATAGCAAAGGCACACTAACAGGTCCTCTTTTTATGGAGACATTAGGGGGTCTCTAGGACCCCTAATGTCACCTGTGGACCCCAAAAGAAGCTGATGAAGCAGAGATCTGCTTCTTCCTCCTGACGCCCTCCCGAGCTGGTCCCGGGGCCGCAGATGGGGTAGCAGATCCCGGGATTGAAGGTGAGGGGTGGGGGCACATATAGACGATCGGCAGGCCATAGAGCCGCCGATCGTCTATATGTGAAACACCCGGTAACGGTGTGAAAATACCCGTGCGCGCCCCCGCAGAAAAAAAATGACGTCTAGAACAATGCAGCAGTGCCGTCCGTCGAACGGCAACTGGTTAAATCACACTCGGTGTAAAACCATTATGAAAAGGTATACATTGCATAACATTGGAAAACCGCATACCCTGGATGGAATGTACTCTACACGTTTGGTGGAGATGCTTCCACTTCCTCAGAAGCTCAACACGAGCCACTCTTTCCAGAAACATTTTGTTAAAACCTACCAGGCTGTGCACTCAAGCCATCAAGGACAGCTCTTCACATACCACACCATGAGCAATATCTTATGGGGATACTAGCAATGCTGGCAGGAGAGTCCTGTCTTGGTGATACAATGGTAAAGTGTGGAGAGGGAGAGCCCACCTCCTCTCACACCAAGTTGTATCTATTAAGAGTAAAAATGTAAATTCAAGCTTTTATTGCAGAACTGACTGAATGCTTGTTACCAGTTATATAGTTAAGTGACACATTATGTTGAGTGGTGAGTCCATCTTAAGGCTTTTAAGAGCAATATTATTCATACAAAATGTATAATCCTTTGCCATCCCAGTTGTGCTTTTTTAGAGCCTAGATATTATTGGAACACAATAGACATTCTGTAACTCTGCTCTTCCTTGTTATATTTTTAATGTGTTAACTTTGTTCTAAATGAAAGGTATTACAAAATATTCTGGAAACAGAGCGAAGCTACGCGAAAGAACTTCAGTTACTTATATCAACTTACCTCAGACCTCTTCAGTCATATGACAAGTAAGTTAACGTAAACTTAAAAAAGACACATCGGGGCTACCACTGCTGATCTCTTCTGAAAAATTGTGTGGCTGTCATGCTGACCTTTTTTCTTCATTACTTTCAGCTGCTAATATAGATCAGTAGACAAAATGTTTATTTTTTTTAAACACAGTTGGGAAGAAAGTTAAAAAAAAATGTCTTCCATTTCTGTCTGTAGTACCATAGGGGAAATGTTCTCTTGCTTTTTGATCCTGTGACACCCGTAGAAGAATTGGGGTTGAGGTTGTCACTGGGTTAGGATGGCACAAACAACAAAAGAACATTGTCTGAATTTCTAACGCTTCCTTACTGCAATAAAAGTGTGTTTGTTTTTTCTGTGTCCCGTTTGGAGAGCTTTTCCACTGCTTCCCGCGCTGACGGTAAATTAGGTGAAATCTCCCTAACCGGAAATTGATGGCATTAAAATAAAAAAAACAGAATAACGTTTTTTTAATGGAATTCTGATGACACAGAAGCTTTCCTGTCCGTCTGTCTGTCTTTTTAACCACCTCCATACCCTCATATTAAAAAAGAAAATGGTGGTGAGGTGGCTGTGTATTTCCAGAGTGCCCTTTATAAACGTCACTTTGGTAAATACACACAGCCAGCCAGCTTGCCAGTGAATGACTGTAATCTGAGCTGTCCTTTAATGACTCAGATCAAAGGCACAATCTACAGAACCAATCAGTGCTGCTTTGTACCTTGTGAGCACTGTGACGACCAGTTATGGCAATCACAAATATAAGATGTCATTCACACCCAGGCATTTTGTAACTCCTTTCCATAAGCATGACAAGCTCGGCAAGAGGAATCCCATTCTTGTCAAGGCCCATTCTTGTCACGCGAAGCGCGAATATGCACATGATTCTGGAGCAGAAACATGCCTTTTGGCCTCATAGACTTTAATGGAAGTGACTGAAAAATGCTTCAGAAATAAGTGTTTACCTGTGTTTTTTCAGGCACACCCATTTAAAAGGGTATGGGGCCAAAAATGCACAATTCTGCTCCTGTAGTACAAGTAACGCATGAAAATGCTTAAACGTGCACAGAAAACACCTGGCTTCGCTTAGGTGTGAATGGAGGCTAAACACTCCAGTGTTCACATAACACATAACACTTCATTAATGAATATTAATGAAAGCAGGGGTCGTAGGCAGCAGCAGATTAATAGTGAGGGCTTGTAATAGAATGCTGGATGTTTTGTTTTAACCTATTTACCGCCCCCTCCTTTCCTGTTATATTTCATCCATCCTGTCTCTCTGTGTGACCTGTATAAACTCCTTCACATCCGTTATTTTGCACATTAACGCCCTCATCGTGTGTGTCACCTGTACATTAATCCCTCCATCTCCTCCTCCCTCTGTGTATGACCTGTACATTAATGATGCGCTGTATCTATTGCACCATTTTTTTATACCAAGTTCTAACCCCCTCAATACCGGCCTATTTCTATATATCCAAAAAAATGTGGCCGAAAATTAGATCGCAATGAGGTGTCTACTTTCCAAAAATGGGTCATTTCTGAGTTGCTTGTAGTGTCCTGGCATTTTTATTTAATGTTTTATAACAGAAAGTAAGGGAAACCTATTATTTTCATTTTTTGTTCTTCCTTTTATATTGTATAATAATACTAAATAATAAAAAAAATCCAGTGGTTATTAAATACCACCAAAAGAAAGTTCTAACTGTCTTAACAATATGTTATAAAATGTATTTGGGTGCAGTGTTGCCTGATCAGGTAATTGTCAGTCAAAGTATCACAGAAAATTATGCTTGGTATTGAAGGGGTATATACCGACTGATATTCCAATGATGAACCTATCTATTCATCTACCATGGGTAGTGACCAGCAAGCAGGGAGCAATATTGCTTCATCCCAGTACTAGTGTGAAAACTTGTTAAAGGCTCATGCTGTTGTTTTTTGGGTTTTTTTTAGGTTAAGTGCTGCGGATATCACATTATTGCTGGGAAATTTTGAGGAGATCTACACCTTTCAGCAGACACTTTGCCAGGCACTGGAAGAATGTGCAAAGTAAGATGTTACAAGATTTTGTGATCGATCTTTGTTTCCTGACACTTTAATGGCATACTTTTATTTTGAACCATATATACAGAACAATATCATTGTGTAGATTTCTGAGATTTATCAGTGTGTGTGTGTTTTATTTAGGCAAAACAATAAAGCAGACTGGAATGACACTTAAACTGGTCACACACCTTAAAGTGTATTTCCATTTTTGCAGTCAAATTTGAGAAAACCTCCTCCTATATGTTCGTTATATGTTCTTGTTCTCACTGCATACTGAAAAATAACTTTAAAGGAGAACTATGGGGTCAGTGTTTTTCCCCATAGTTCTCCTTAGGGTAACGGGAGGACCCAAACTAGCGTCCTCCCGTTACCCTAAGCTCAGTATACCGCGAGCTAGAGCTCGCGGTATACTGAGACGCCGCAGCCGGAGCGGATCCCGACGTAGATGACGGGATCCGCTCAGCTGCGTGAGTGACAGCTGGCTCTGCCTATCTAGAGGCAGAGCCAGCTGTACCCGCCCCCTCCCCCGTCCGTTCCGCCAGTCAGCGCTGGCAGATCGGAGCGGGGAGAGGGGAATCCAGCCCCTCCCCCTGTCACGGCAGAGAGCCGTGACAGGATCAAGAGGCGAGCGAACGCGGTATGTGTTCGCTCACCTCCCGATCTACTGAGCCGACCTGTGACAGTCTCATTGTCACAGGTCGGCTAGAACTATGAGGTGAGTGAAAAGCACTCACCTCATAGTTCTCCTTTTAAAAAGCAGGCAAGTTGGCTGATTCCAGGTTTTTCCTTAGCCCTTTCACCATGTTCTGTCCTAATGGAGGATTTATCTGATAAGTTTCATTAACATACAGTGGACAAGACCCCTCACAGCCCCTCCTAACTTTTCAAAGAAATAGTAAGAAGAAGAAATTTTAACCCTTAAAATCATATCCCAAGTAAAAGCAATTTAAACTGTAAGAAGCATTATTATTTTTTTTAACTTGCGCTATGTGAATGGGAACATGTAACAAATATAAAAAAGGTGTTATCTCAATTTGGCTGCAAAAGTGGAAATACACTTTAAGAATCACTTGGTTCCCCCCTGCTAGCAAGCAGTAGATCTATCCAAAAACTGAAAAAAGAAAACCCCTTTCAAACAGGTTTAAACTTACCTGTGTCTTCGCCGCACGCTCCAGTCTGCGGCGAAGACACAGAACATCAGAAGAGTCTCGGGCGGCTGCAAAGGATCTTGGGGCATGCGCACTTCAGATCTTCGGCCGGGAGACGAGGAGAGACACAATTTAAGTCTGGAGCAGCTTGCACTTGCACAGACTCCGTGGGACATCATAGAAGAGGAGGACAGAGGAGTCGGTGCTGGAGGGACAGCTCAAAACTACACTAAAAAAGATGATGATCAGATTAAGAAGCATGATTTAAGGTAAGTCCTTACACTAACATTGGGTGGGGAGGAAAAAAAATAGCCTTTTAATGTCACTTTAAATTGAACCTGTCTTTGTAGAATATTTAGGTCACCATTTCTGACTCTTAAGGCCCCATTCAAACTGAGCGATATCGCTCATATTTCCACGCGATATCGCTCTATGTAGCTTCTCCAATGCATTTCAATGGAGCTGTTCACATCTCACAGCTCAATATCGCCTGAAGCTCGTCGCTGTAGCTTGTCGCTCCTACATGACCCTTTTTTCTGCAGATTTCGAGCGATTTTGCTCCTGATTGCATACAGCCCGATAGGAACAAGTCGCGCAATATCGCACATATAAAATCGCGCGATTTTCATGTCGCTCAGTGTGAATGGGGCCTAATCCATTGAGTTCGATTCTACTAACTTGTAACACAATATACTAAATATTAGGATTAGTATTTGGGCCATATTTGAACAATTGTGTCAGCCAGAATTCCCCCTTGTTTACATTTTGTCTTACATTGAGCGGGTGCAGCCTGATGGGGATTTCTAAACACTGAGTTCCCCGTCAAGTCCGCTCTGCTTTTGATTGACAGCAGGCAGTGGGCAGGTGCCATAACTAGCCTACTATTTGCTTTGGTACCCGCCCGCTACCAGCTGTCAATCAGCAGCAGAGTGGACCTGTTGGGGAACTAGGTTCTCTTAATTCCCCATCAAGCTCCACTCGCTGTCAGCATCACTGGTTGTGCCAACAGCTGTATCCCGACATCTTCCTTAACAACCAATGACACCCAATGTCAGTGACATCCACTGTCAGCATCATTGGTCGTTAAGAACACTGTCAGCTGTTGCTGACAGCTTCCTTAACAACTAGTGATGACCACTGTCAGTGAAACTGACAGTGGGTGGAACCTGATGGGGACTTCAGAGAACTGAGTTCCCCATCAGGTCCGCTCTGCTGCTGATTGACAGCGGGCAGTGGGTGGGTCTCATTAGTCATTAGCAGGCTGGCTATGGCACCTGCCTGCTGTCAATCTGCAGCGGAGTGGACCTAATGGGGAACTCTGTTCTCTGAAGTTCCCATCAGGCTCCGCCACCCACCATATAAGTTCTGGGCCGCTGCACCTGTTTGTGTGACAGGCACAGCTGTGTTTTTATCTTGGCTTTACTGAGCTGCACTGAAGATGTGAATTTCCGGTTTGGACATCCGGCCCCATTGTGCATCCGCACTGCAAATGGTGGTGGTTGCGCCAAATTCATCTACCTGGATGCACAATTAAATTCTAAAGAGTGTCACAGGCACTCTATGAATTCCAGTGACTGTGTTTATCACTTTATCCACTAGATGTCAGTATTTTGTTCTACTTAACAGCATGCAAAACATGAATTTTTGACCTATAAACTATGTGACTTCTGTCAAAATGGCTTAAAGCAGACCTGTCATCAAAATACAAAGTCTACCTATTTTTGAACCTTCCCCATGTAAAAAAAAAAGCAGTGTTAAATTTTTTTTAAAATAATTAACGGGAGAATGTACAAAACGGTCTCCTAATGCCCTGGCTCCTGGAAAGCTCACCTAGGTGAGGATCTTTACTTGTCACAAGCCACAGCCAGGAAGGTAGTAAGAAAGGATGGACACTGGTGTTTCTCCTATAGGCCCTTTTTAAACGGGTGCCATCTGTTCCAATTAGCAGGGGATTCTTGTACGGATCCCCTGCTGCTCTGAGCAGTGGACAATGGATGTCACTTTTGTGACTTCTGTGTCCGTTCAGTTTTTTTTCTGCATCGTGAAAATGGTCGCTGTAATTTGGGAGTGGCAGGGGTGTGTCCATTGCCTAAATACATTGTGCTGGATGGTGTCCTTCTTTCTCATCTCAGAAGTTGGGAGGTATCTGTAAAGGATGACGTGCACTTTAAATATAGTTTACTAATCAGCTTTTAGTTGATTATATCTTATATTGTATTTCGTGTTCTGGACTACTGCACATCTGTTTTGTCCCTTGCTTATCAATAAAAACCCAAGTGTTCCTACTGGAAACAAAATATTTGTGCATGTTGACTGTTATTCTTATTGTGTTAATAAATCTTTTTTTATGGTTACAGGTTGCATGAAAATCATCAGAAAGTTGGAGGTTGTTTTCTGTCTCTTTTTAATCAGTTTAAGTGTTTATACTTGACGTACTGTGCGAACCACCCCTCAGCTGTGAATGTCCTCACCCAGCACAGGCAAGTGGCTTAAAGTGAACCTGTAAGGACTGAAATAAGGGGCTTCTTACTAAAGACTTCTTTTTTTTTTAGGATTGGGGGCTGCCAGTCTGATTATTGATTCATCAGCTAGTGAGTCACTGACCTCGAACAAGCAGCCAAAACTAGAGTGCAGACTTTTTACATTTCACTGGTTGCATGCTTGTTCTTGGTAAGTGACTGAATTGGTAGAGAAGCCAGGACCTCCATGACAGGCCCTAGCAAAATTGCTGTGATTACACAATTTGTTTAATTTGTAGACTGCTCTAAGACCACTATTTAGGATCTTACCTAATGGCTCAATGGCATAAAATAGTTAAATAAACTATATGTATTTATAGGTTACCAATACTCTGAAGTAATAATGCCCTCCTGATTTTTGTAATTGGGTCAGTGCACATAATTGTGATATTTTAGTTATAGGTGGCGTGTGGTAAGCTTAGTCAGAACATTGGCTTCTTGTAGCTTACGTGTCTTTGTTATTGAGTCTTGTCCCCATCCATTTTGGAGTTCATGCTGCAAATTGGTCTTTTCACTTTGGCCACATTCTGCATTCTATATAAAAAAAAAATCCAGTATAGAGAATACCTCTTATACTTACTTTATATGCAGAACTGGGAACTTAGACACAGAAATCTTACCATGGGAGTCCTGAAGAGATGCAAGAGGTCTTTAGATGCTTCCAAAGGCTGAATTAAATTATATGATTATATTTGGTTGTACTGACACTTTTATATGACTTTAACACACTAAATGCAAATTCAGTAGTCTTTTTACACCAATAAATTAAGCTTAAAGGAGATACTGTATAAGATGAATTACTAAACCAGGGGCCCATTTATTATTATCTGCAGCATAGCAGCTGACAAGGTCAGCCCTACTTCGCATGATCTCCTGTGTCTGGTAGATGAGTTGTTTTAAAGGAATACAAATTGGTCTAGTTTGGATATCTTTTATAATGATTAGAGATCTCTGAGATGTCATTCCACAGCTCCAACAAAACCTATTTGTCTCTGCTACCTAGCAACTGACCAGCTTCCCAGCGTGCAGGAGAAGACTGGTCCCTGTCCATAATACATGATGCATTGACTAAAGCTGTCAGTTCACCACTATACACATGGCAAAAGAGCATGAAATCTGACTTAAAGGAATCTTTAACCATTTAAGATGTTCAAGAGCAGTTTGAATGAATCTATAGCTAAAGTGAAACAGTAGTTACATTTTTACTCCATGAATAGAGAACATTTTTGTCAGAGGGTTCTTGAAAATGTGGTAGGTTCGTGCATTTTTAGATGTACAACATGTAAGAAGAAATTCTGAAATTTACAAGAGTGCCATAAGGGCAAAGTGGGAGCAGATTAGTGATGCACCGATAACGCGTACCGGTTTTTTTTTCTTCAGTACTCGCCGATACAGAATACCAAGTACCGGAAGTCCCATTCAGGAAGCCAGACGAGAGAGCATGGAGGCGGCTTTCCGGTCCAATCAGGAAGCCGGGCAGCGTGTAATGACGCGCTGCCCCGCTTCCTGATACCAGAAGTATTGGGCTAGGCATCGGAGCATTTGGGCGAGTACAATTACTCGCCCAAATACTCGGCATCAGCACCGATACTAGTATCGGTATTGGTGCATCCTTAGAGCAGATCTTTCGGAACTCTGTCTTAAGCTAAAGCTGAACTCCAGCTTTAAAAATACTAGGTGTTCTTTGATTTGAATAAGGGCTGGTGAGGTCACGGCCCCAATCACCGTCCAATCAGAGAACACCTAGTATTTATTGAGAAAAACACCAGGTTGTTTACTGAATGGCTACTGTGCTGAGCGAGTGACCCCTTGTTTTAACAGCACAGGAAAAGTTGCTCAGCACATTGGCTGTTCCTATACCCGGAAGACACTGTAGTAGCTGTGCCTATGATGCCCCTGGCCCTGCTCATTATATGACTAATGTAAGTATATATACTTTAAAGCTGGAGTTTAGCTTTAAAGTCTATGTCCAGTATAGCCATTAAGTTTTTTTAAAGGAGAACTATGGGGTCAGGGCTTTTCCCCATAGTTCTCCTTAGGGTAACGGGAGGACACAAACTAGCGTCCTCCCGTTACCCTAAGCTCAGTATACCGCGAGCTACAGCTCGCGGTATACTTAGACGCCGGAGCGGATCCCGACATCGATGTCGAGATCCGCCCAGCTGCGTGAGTGACAGCTGGCTCTGCCTATCTAGAGGCAGAGCCAGCTGTACCCGCCCCCTCCCCCGTCCGATCCGCCAGTCAGCGCTGGCGGATCGGAGCATGGAATCCAGCCCCTCCCCTGTCACGGCAGAGAGCTGTGACAGGATCGAGAGGTGAGCGAATGCCGGTATATGTTCGCTCACCTCCCGATCTACTGAGCCGACCTGTGACAGTCTCATTGTCACAGGTCGGCTAGAACTATGAGGTGAGTGGAAAGCACTCACCTCATAGTTCTCCTTTAAGTTTTGGACAGAGAAAGAAAGTGCCCCCAATCAATTTTTTTTTATATATCTCCGTCCTAGTGGGTAGATTTCCTTTACCTTCCTGTTCTGCAGATACAACAGGAAGTATCTCCAAAGTGAGGTGACTACTCCTCTTGACAGTTGTCACCAAAACAGGTGTCCAGATTGGAAGATTCCTACTCACCATCTGTTCTGGTGACACATTTTGCGTTTTCTAACACTATCTGGCCCGCTGACAATGATCCCCAGGACAAATATAGGGGTGAATTTCCCCAGTGGGGACAATAAAAACCTGACCGGGATTCTAACTCTTCACCAAAACTGGAATAATATGTTTTATGTATAGATACACACTTTAAAATATTTCTGTTGTGTATGTCCTGCTATGAGTAAAGACTCTGTGGTCTGAGAAATGTGGGTAATTATTGATGCAGCGTGATTTTACCTCCTGTCTTTAATACCTTGCCATTTTATTCACCTGCTGTGTGAAAGTGGTGACTTTATTAGTAGATGATGCATAGAACCTAAAGGAACAATCAGATTCTTCCTTACAGATTAGAAAATAAAACTGGTTTCATATATACAATTATTTTCATGTTTTTTTACCCCTTCCATTTCAATTGAAATTGGACTTATTCTTTTTATAGTGATGAACTGGAGAAGTTTATGGAGGCTCAAGGAGCTGCCAGCCCAGGAATTCTGCTGCTGACCACAAGCCTCAGCAAACCCTTCATGAGACTGGAAAAATATGTCACTCTCCTTCAAGAACTGGAAAGACACATGGAGGTGAGTGACAAATATTGTCTTTTCAACTTGTTGATCTACAACCCCTATTCCAAAAAAAGTTGGGAAGCTGTGTAACATCTACATAAAAACAGAATGCAATGATTTGCACATATAATAAACCCATATTTTGTTTCCAGTAGAAAATAGAAAACGTATCAAATGTTTACTCTGAGGAAATCTACCATTTTAAGAAAAAATTAGGTAATTTTGAAATTGATGGAAGCAACAAGTCAGTGCAGCAAAAAGCTGGCAAATGGAAGTGTTAAGGTGCCCATACACTGCTCGATTCTCGTACGAGAATCGGGCGAAATCCCGCGATCGTACGAGAATCGAGCAGTGTCAACTAAGACGTGCGACCGTTTCTACTGTACGGTCGCACCTCTTTTGTCGAGCCAACATGTTCGAAAACCCGCAGAGAATCGTACGATTCTCGGCGGGTTTCTAGCCTGCTCGTCCGATAGCTGCGGAACGGGCCGGTGTGCGCACGCGCACACTGCCCGTTCTGCATTGCCGTCATCGCAAGTACGATCTGCCCGTCCAAGGTGGGCAGATCGTACGGGCTTTCAGGAAGCATACGACCATCGCAAGACAAAAGTCTTGCGATTGGTCGTAAGGTGTATGGGCACCTTTACTGACAAGAAAGAGCTGGAAGAACATTGTGCAACTAATTAGGTCAATTGGCAACAGGTCAGTAACAGTTGGGTATAAAAAGAGCATCTTATGCTGGGCACACACCTTACAACCATCGCAAGACTTTTGTCTTGCAAAGGTTGGTTGTAAGGTAATTAAAAAAACATATGATCTGCACATCTTGGACCGGCAGATCGTATTTGCGATAATCGCAAGCCCGCCCCGCTGAGGGGCGGGCTTCCGATGCCTACAATGCTGAACCGGCAGTGTGCGTTTGCGCACACCGGCCCGTGCGGCATTTATCTTACGAACATGCCACACCCGCCGACAATCGTACGATTCTCGGCGGGGTTTCGAACATGTTCCTAAGAAAAAAGTCGTGCGACCTTACAGTAGCAGAGGTCGCACGCCTTCCACACACCTTTCGATAATCGTACGATCGCGGGATTTACCACGATTATAGTATGATTGTCGCAAGGTGTGTGGGCACCTTTAGAGAGCCAGAGTGTGTCAGAAGTAAAGATTGGGCAGAGGTTCACCAATGGGTGAAAAGCTGCCATCGTAGCTTTCATTCATAAATACTGTTATTACTGTTTTGTGTAAATAAAAGAAGAACCCCTTGCAGCTGAAACCGCTGTGACCCTGATAGTTCTGTCACTGACTCCAAGCTGTAGAAGGACTACAGATCGCAGCAATGCAGAATGGCACCGGCTATAGAGGACTTAAAATCCCAGCAATACTTTATACAGCAATGCATAATAATACCACCAGCTATAGAGGGCTACAAATCCCAGCAATACATTATACATGCAGAATAATACTACCAGCTATAAAGGACTACAAATCCCAGCAATAAATTGTACAGCAGTGCAGAATAAAGCACAGGACAGCAACAGCAGGCAATATTTCTAAAGTAGCTGTGGAGCTCCAGTTTTGCTGCACCTTACCTGTAAGTACTCTGTACTGCCGCTCATGCAAATGCTCAGTATTGGCACCGATACTGGTATCGGTGCATCACTAGTTGAAATCTTAGTTAACCCTTAGAGCAGAGGGTGATGTTTGTTAGATGCACTTTGACATTGCGGCCTTGGGTGCCAGAGGACTTTGTCCCAACACTGACTATTACCAATTAAACTAAACTGCACAGGTTATTACAAGAAAAATATATTATTGCATACAGCAGGAAAAGCTAAACTTAGCAAAGGTTATTGCCTCCATAAAATGTGACTAGCCTTTTTTTTCATAAACTGACATAAACAGCACTATTTCACTTCCTTTTCATATATTTGAATATTCCTTTCTGTAATAATGACAATGCTGTGAAAGAAAAAGGCGTGGGAGGCAAACATGTACTTGGTTCTTTCAATGATTAAGTTTTTCGTTAAACCTACTATAATCCTGTGTACCTCCATGCTGTTTGCCTGTTACCATGAGACTTCCGGCACAATAGTCCGTGGAGAGTTGAAGTGAACCTGACCTGGCCTAAAATTGCTTAAAGTGACCACAGTGTTGTGGTATTATAGTGCAGATAATGCGTGCCATTTCAGGTAATTGTATTAGTTTTCAAATGATTGTGTGTCTCCGGAGTTCCTTGGATCCTAGGTCCAGGCTGAACACCGGGGCCCCGCTTCTCTCCAATTTGAAATAAGGCTCTGCACCTCTCCTGTTGCGAAGTTTCACCCTCTTTTAGACAGTATGTGAAATACCAGAACCTTTCTTGCCTAGGAATTCCTATTGCATTTCAGTTAACTTGGACTGAGAAATAAAAATAGTTATATCACAACAGAATAGGACATGCTGTGTTTTATGTAGATGCAACACGATACATGGATAAACCAAAAAATAAATGCAAATGAACACTTCCGTAAGATCCAATTCAAAATTAAGGCATTGCTTTCTATATCATGTAGTGTAAAGTAACAGATTCACTTCATGGCCCAGCCCACTCTCCAGTTTACCAATTGGAGCAGCATGAAGAATAGAAAAACCCTTTGTAAGCCCCTCTTTACTGCTGCTCTATGTAAAATGGGCAAAGCTCAATGATCGGAGAAGTAGGGAAGCTGATAAATCAAATGGGCAATTGACATAGGAAATACACTAAAGCCCACTTTGACACATGAAGCCACATCTATCAATGCATCCAAGGCAAGACCTGTCCCAGATAGTATGTGTTGGCCATGACAACCAATTAAGTTTTCCATTTGTTTCTTAGTCAATAGGAAAAAGAACTGAAAAAGAAGCAGCCTTTTAAGCTGCTGTAGTTCCACCCACTGACTGCTACATCATTTTTGTGTCCTGTAGTGATGTAGCAGCCAATGCATGGAATCGCAAAACGCAATGCGAACAC
Organism: Nanorana parkeri; assembly: GCF_000935625.1. NCBI lineage: Eukaryota > Metazoa > Chordata > Amphibia > Anura > Dicroglossidae > Nanorana > Nanorana parkeri. The sequence goes on along the minus strand of NW_017306450.1, from coordinate 884,429 downwards.
AGAGGGGGCTGTAGCTCTGTCAGAGAGTTAAAACTGAAGTCAAAGCTCCCCAGACTACTAATTATTACTAAATCCTTTTTTACTGGCTGTCTGTTTTTGAACAGCCAGCATAAGGTGTTCTTAGCTTATTTTGTGTTGTTTTTCGGTTTCTTTTTACTCAGTGTTCTTTAAAAGCCTTCCGTTTTATAGAGCATCATAACTCAATCTGAAATATACACATTAGTGAATGAGTCGGAGCATTGACTCATCCTTTGCACTCCCCCTCCTTCTTAATGGCTTAGTTCTGTTAGGGGTTGCAGGGGTGCAGATGAACAAGCATGAACTTAAAATCCAAAACCATTTTCGTTTCCCTTTAATACTCAAGACTTTGGCATTGTAGCACACAGAATAACCATATATAGCTTTATGTGATAAATAAGTAATGTAACCAAAAATAATAGTCCCAGCACTCAGCCACTCTCTGAGATTATCCCATTAGCCCGTTTATGTAACTGCTAGCACAGCAGAACATAGGGGCCCGTACTGCATACTCCCCAGGTGAGTACTTGGAAAAGGGCAATGTAAGCCCAAGTTATTTTGATGTGCTGTGCTGTACATTAACTGTGGTAGTAGCTAAATAAAGGCAATAATCCCAAAATACATCTGACTCCTTGGACTATTGTGCTTCAGTCTTGACGCAATCAGATAGGCAGTGGCCTCTATCTTACCTGCTTTTACTTCTATTATGTGTGGTTTACTCTGACTATTCCGTGATAAACGAGTTATGTACCACCTCTTACTTGAGTAGCAAATAGGATTTTGACAGTTAAAAAGGGAAAAAAAACACTCCTCTACCTATTATAGTAGAGTGGAGAAGGGTTAGAGTTTCTGTCTGTTTGTACTTTTTTTTTTCTCACTGCCCCAAACTTGCTAATTGCTGGTAATAATGGTAAGATAGGAGTATATTTTCACTTTTCCTTCTTCAGTAAAAGGTTGGCATGATGTAATACTGTGCTTCTGGCAAGGTCTCTTAAAGGGTAGCTATCGTTAAAAACTAAAAATAAATATGTATGTATATATTGAATTTCCTATCGCACTCCTAATAACCATATCCATCTAGAAGTTTGTAAACTTACTTATTGAAGATGCTCATAGGATGTACTTCCTCTATGCACTGACACAATTTCACGCATCCCTGTGAATAGGCACTTCCTTCGTTCTAAACTACAACTCAACATCTGAACAATGTAACATTATTATCGCTTGCTGGAAGCAATGCATTATGGGATATGTAGTTTTGAGGAATCGAGATTACATCACCACAAGCAGCAGGGAAAGAGATACAAAGCACATTGCAAATCCAGAAAGTTGGTGAAAGTGATGGGCAGGTAGAAGGCAGCACTAACTACATAAAAGGTTTTTTTTTCAAGGAAACTGACTACATTATCAAAAGCAACTCTAGTATGTATTCCTGTTACAATGCTGATGATGTAACAGGACAGTATATGCTGGGACTTTAGAACTCCTTTAGATGCCCATTTATTTTTAATTTTCAATTAATAGGTACAGTTTTCATAAGGATCAAAAGTATACATACAGTATAAGACAGATAATTGAAACATTATGGTGTTTATTGCATACACTTTTTACTTCTTGCTATTTGTCCCATAAAAATAGTATTTCTGTCGTTCTTTGACATCTAATGAAATCCATAAATTAACTATATGTAGAAAACCAGGGCAGTCTACCACCTTTTTTTTTTTGTCTGGAATTCTCTGCAAACAGCCATAGATAATTTACATACTAATAAACACATTTGCATGACACCTTTTCATGTTTTCTCTATCTCTGTAGTGCAGTGTAGGCCTGACAAACCACGTGAGGAAGGTCCACACACAGTGGTTAATGACAGGTTCTGGCTCTGAATAGCCGATTGCCACTGTGTAAAAATTTGTATTAAGATGCCAGTAGATGTAGTTCGGGTACAATTTACCATAACAGTAGAAATGTTGAATGCAGAAAATAAGTCAATAAATAAGATGTCATCAGGAAAGGAGGGTGAAATAACATTTGTATTTTTACACTATACATTAAATCGTATGTTGTGGCAACCATCTAACAGGTACTTTTAATCCCCTCTATACAAGAGAAGTACCCTAATGCACGCTATGGATCATGTAGATTAGTTTCTTCTGAGGGGCAGTCCAGCTAAAACTGCCATTTTTAGTTTCCATAGTTGCTAAACCGTGAAATTACATCTAAAGCCAGACTTGTTCTTTTAGTTTTGGATACTTTAAAAGTTTTAGCTTCCGGCAGAATCGTCTGGTCTCCTGAGCACTGGCCTTGATATCCTGTTTTAGGGTAGCTTCTTTCTCTTGCAGGGTCCTATGGAGCCATCCTGGTGTGCTAGTAATTCGCCACAAACACACACCCCCCCCCCCCTTTCCTCTCTCTTCACTTCTCCTCCCTTTTCCAAGCGAGTAGTTAATTTGACAGCTGCTGGAGACTTTCTCCTTTGTGATCATGTACTGGACCTCAAGTTCAGGGAAGCAGAGTTGACTGGAGCCAGCTGTTCAGAAACATGATAATTGGGCAAACATTTGACAAAATAATTTTCTGGGGGCAATGTGTACTTGTTTGATCTGGATTGATTATTTTAAATAAAATTGAGAGTTTATTACTACTTCAACTGCTTGTTTTTGTTTAGGGGTATGTGTAAAACAGATTTACTTACCTGATATCTGCTCCCCCAAGCAGTTGGAGCTAATTATGTCTCCTCCCCCAAGCAGTTGGAGCTAATTATGTCTCCCTTACACTTTGACTTGTGGACTGTCCCTTGTTGTCCTCACCTGTAACAGGGCTATGGGCCCTACATTAGACTTGTTGATGTCATCGGTCCTCTGACTACCGAAGAGCAAGGAGACTGGCTGCAGGTTCCGGTCTTGAATCCTGTAGAAGCAGGGATCTGTTAAGTAAAAGTCCTTTACACAGTACCCTAGACAAAAACAGGCAGTGAACACTTGCAGTTCCAGGGGTAGCCAAACTGCAAAGGTATTTCTTTCTTCATGCAGATAGGCTTTAACCATTCCCTATCCTATCCCCAAATGAATATAACAAGTTTTTGCATTTGAAGCTACCATCAGTGGTGACATCTCTGCTTTTGAGTTTCTGGATATACAGACCTGCCACAGCTGTTCCAGGGGCTTTTTGTGTTCTTTGATGAATTTTAGTTTATTTTATATTGAGGAGAATGCAACAGGAGGATTGCAAGCGCACAAAACTTCGAGGTGGCCAGGAGCAGTGTTAGGGACTGTGACAAAGAGATTGGATTGCTGGAGACAGCTAGAGATACGGAAAGCCAGTGAATGACTCCAGAATTATAAATAGAATTAAAATATTACACTTGGTTGGCCTGTCTCTTAAAAGAACATACTAGTCAACTTGCATTTGTGTTTGGAACTTTAATGGGTAATTACAATAATTTTGTGCTTGCTTGTATTTTTTTGTTTTTTCACACACATCAATTTTAGATATATCAGGTTTGAATGGACCAATAAATGTAATCAACATTACTGTTTACTTGATTAAGTATGACATATTTATAGTTTTAGAGTTTGCACACTATCATGCAATAATGCTGCTGGGCAGGTCGCTCACAGGCAGATGCTCCTACTTAGTAATTGTGTATTGGTACAAATAAGTTACGGATGTGTCTTATTTTTGAATCATTTGGATATAATTACGACATTCCTTTTTTTACAGGACGCTCATGCGGGTCATAAAGACGTGCTCAGAGTAACGTCATCCTTCAAGACTCTTGTGGTAGGTTGTTTGTCTGGTTGCATATATATTGCCATTGTGTATAGTAATATAAGGGCTGTAAGTAATGTAAAACTGCTGAAATCTTTCTTCTTACACAATGTGGGTCATGCCTAGACAGGATCCTCCCCATAGTGACGGGAGACGTACACTGTACATCCCCGCCACGAAGTGCCCAAATGACTGATCACGTACACTGTAAGTGATCAGCTATTTTGGACTCTGTAAATCTGGTAACCACTGAGAATGAGCGGTTACCGTTCATTAATGGATGCCACAGTATTGAGTCATCCATTAATGAAAGAGTTAAGCTTTACAGACACCCATTCTCTTTCAGGAATCAAGTGTCTTGACAGTGAGAGCAGAGCGGTATTGACAGCGCTTGCCGTCACTGACAGTCGTGAAAAGTGTAAAAAAAATAAATGTAACAAATAAAAATTATATATTTAAATATATTTTTATACTAATATTAATATATAAAGGAACCCATTACAATGTAAATCTGCATATTTTGTTTTTCACCCTAAGGGGCTAATGCTCATTTAACCCCCCTCATGACAGTGATGTTTAAAGTATGTCGCTGTCACTAAGTGTGACACTTAGTGACAGTGATATTGTATGCCAGGTGACCACTTTTAGCTTTTAGAGAAAAAAAGATTAAAATGTTAGGTTTAGTGTAGAAGTACAGAAACATTTCTAAAATCCTAGGAATGTGAGGTTTTTCCAGATAACGGACAAATGAATGTATTTAATGCATTTTTTTTTAGCTGTGCTATTTTTTTCTAAAAAATACTACAAATCAAAACTGGGGAAAAAGTGTTTTCTTTACGTTGTTTCCTCAATTTTAATATTTTATTTGTCCTAAGTGAGACGTTAGGTACACATATGTGATATAGATATATAGCCCTATCTGTCCTCTAAAAAACAATATGTATAATATGTGTGGGTGCACTTAGGGAGAAAGTATATTACTGATGTGGAAGTATCACACAGCAAAAATGTCAAAAGTGCGTCAGTCATTAACGAACAGAATCTAAAAACAAGCTCAGTCATGAAGGGGTTAAAAGATATGTTAATTCTTAATAAAACATCCTCATGTTCAGCCTATTTAGACTTACATAATTTCTTTTACATGCATGTCTTTTGGCTACTATCCTAAAGTTAGAAGTAATCATTTTTTTACATTTGTGGTGTTACATAAATATATGCTGAGTTAAAGTGACACTAAACTCAGGAGTTAAATCTTAAAAATGTATTCAAATACCCTAACTATTAACATAAATGTTGTTTGGCGCAAAGTGTTGCAGGCGGCCGTTTGAGGGAATTTTTTTGTTTAAGTTGGGTTTGTTGTTTCTGTTGGCCCACCCCTCTTTTTTGGTACTGCTCTGTGACGTCCCTACAGTACATGATCTCCGATCTGTTCCCTGTGTCCTTCAATCAACGGGAGAGAAAATAAGATTTTGGTACTTACCGTAAAACCCCTTTCTCTCCGTTCATTGAAGGACACAGGGCCCGCCCCTCTATGTGGGTGTGTACTCCTTTTACTGCTTGTTACTAAACTGGAGACTTGTCAGCAGGTGGGGGGTTTGGCCACCGGCAGGGGCCGCCCCTAGGCTGTAATTGGTCTTTATTTTTTTGTGCCTAGCGTCCTTCTCCTGCAGGTGGCGATATTACCCTACAGTACATGATCTCCGATCTGTTCCCTGTGTCCTTCAATGAACGGAGAGAAAAGGATTTTACGGTGAGTACCAAAATCCTATTTTGCCCTACAATTATACTTTTTCTATGAACAGTATTTTTCTGAGTCATGTTCCTACATCTTGCATGTAAAATAATCACCATATACTTAATTAAAAAAAAAAACTGCACTACTACAGTTTTAAAGCACAGGGAAATCTCTAAATCAGGTGTCTTCTTGGCTTCTTTAAACAATAATTGCATCTTTTAATGACGTGTGTGATGTAAAACTTTCTACTCATTTGTTAATCAACTACTTAAATTATCAGCACTTGAATTAGACATACAGCCAGCATATAACTAGACCTACATTGCAGTGGGGTCAGTTTACTAAGGGGCATGAGTTATTTTATCTACATTTATTTATTTATAGTATCTCATAAGCATTTCCTCATCAAAATGTTCAGATTGCGTCTAAATAATATGTTATGTTTATGCATTAAATAGTTATATAACTCTTAAATCAGTATTTGTACTTATGAATGGTTGTTATATCTCCAACAAAAAATTGTCTTTAATTGTCTGCTTTCTTCAATAGATATCTTTATAGCACCCCACAATTGACTGCAGCTAAAAGCCATTAAAGGAGCCCTGTAGGCTTTTTTTAGTCAGTTTATAAGAGTTTAAAGTTGGCAGTCTGCGTGCACGCTAATGCTGCAAACATTCATTTATCCCACTCTAGGATTTAGTGAAACAAGGGGCATTTCTTCAGTTCTTAAAATAACATTGATTGCATTTGTTTAACAGACAGACTGGCACTGAGTGGGGTTGCCCCTTCTTTGTGAAAGCTACAGTTTCCCCCTGAGGTTGGGTTTTCTAGTGTTACGGAGAAACCACATCAGCTTTTCAGTTGCCGCTTGTGATCACATTCAGAGGAATGAGCATTTCTCAGAATACACAGGAAAGTTGCAAGTGTTGTTTCTGCAGGTTTTCCTATAGGTACAGCAAAGTCAATACTGAATCTTTGTGCTGTATCTCATGATATCTTTGGATTATTCATTAAGATATGATCTGCCACTGGAAAAAGAGTATTGTTTGTCTATTTTTTTTTCTGTATATCCACATCTTCTTGTTTAAATTGTTTTTAAACTTTAAAGGCCTCATGTAAATTTAAAAGTTTTTGTGTCAACTAGAATAAGTGTAACTGTATTTCTCTAAACATAAGTGTATATAGTATCAGGACTAAATATGGCATTCATGGTTCCATTTTAGTAATTTGACATCTGGGAAAGACGATGCAGAATGGTTTGGTAGAAAGCTAATCCTGGAGCATTGGCCTACTATTTGTACACTATTGGTTCACCTCTATGTCACACACTCCTCTTCATAGACCTTGTGTCTCTCTGGTACCCGCTCCATCTTCCCCTGTGCTACTTTTACAGTGTATCATTGTTGGGGATCTGTTTAAACTTTAACAGCAGAACAAAGAACATGCACGACAACAATAATGTTTAGCAATATACAACCTGTAGTCTTTTGTTAATTATACGTCCAAAAGATTTTGTGCCTTACGTAAACATGTACAGTTTCATAAAATCCTTTGATCACAATGATACAATAAGATTTAAAAAAAACTTGAATGTCTAGGAGTTATGTTTTCTGAAGGCTTTTAAGAACCAATTTAAATGAGCTAACATATTGGGTAATGGGATAATTTGACAGTAATTGGGATGATATTATTACTTTACTGCAACTGCACATGAAGTGTTATGTTCCTAGTGGCATTGCCATGTGTTATGGTGATTTATGAAGAGTATGACGTAAAAGTATTTTACTGAATAATGTTATTAATCTAGCATCTTTTGTGTGCCCAAAATGTGTTTTTTCAGAGACTCCCCAATATCACATTTGCAGAGCTATCTGTCAATGAGGACTTTGCTTTTTTGATCACATTGAACGAAACTCTATCTATAATTAATATCCAATTCCACCTTAATGTACAATTGTGCAGAAGAGGTCCTGATTCCACTACCCCACCATGCCGCTATGGAGTATGAGTACCACGTCATTTATATCCATTTTCACTATCTAAATGATGGAGTAGGTGTTTATTACTGATTGGAGAGCAGGAACTGCCTTGTTTGAGTCATTTCTTCATTGGAAGTCTTGCCAGACTTCAGATAGCCAGAGAACTCTTCTACCCCTGGCTAGGGAGTGGCGAATTTGCTTTCAGTAAACGCCAAACTGAACCTTCATAGTGGGTACAGAACCAAGATAACTAAACCAAAGCTATAATGCGACTATCATCTTAGTTTTGACTATCTTACAGTAAAGAGTTAATATACTTATCTATGCTTACAATGGAAGAAAAAATCAACAGCATTACCTTAGGAATTGCATTGGAGTAGTTCCTGTCCTTTGGTCCCTGGTAGTATAGTTTTAGTCCTTGTGCATCCATTATGTCTTTTGAGTCATGGAACATAACTAAAGCAGAGCATTTATAGAAAATGCCAGATCCTAGCGATCACATTTCATTTTTACTAATTGATACATGTCTCCTGTCTATTTGTCTGTGTATTCTAGGCACAGTGTCAGGACCTACGCAAGAGGAAGCAGCTGGAGTTGCAGATACTTTCAGAACCCATTCAATGTTGGGAAGGAGAAGACATTAAATCTCTTGGAAACGTTGTTTATATGTCGCAAGTTATGGTACAGTGTGCAGCAAATGAGGTATCTTACATTAAATTGCAGGTTCTCTTAGCCATGAGTAGGGCTACACGCTTTAAGCTTCGCCTCTCTAATATATGCTGCACATAAAAGACAGTGACCATATGCCATGCAGTGCATAAGGCTAACCTACCATCCCAACTGGAGCTCTACAATATCTCTGTGTTTCTATTTGATCCTGCAGCACAACCGATACTGTGTAACTGTGTTCTGGTTTATAAACTGGAAAATCCTTTATTCTTGTGAGATTTGACCCTTCGGCCCCTGGAAAATCATCCACCACAAAGGATTGTATACTGATTCTCCTTTTTAAAAAAAATACCTTTGTGTATAGTTTGCGATAACCAGGATAGAGCTGCAGCTAACGATTATTTTCAAAATCGATTAGTTAGCCGATTATTAAGTTCGATTAATCGGATAAAAAATTAAAATACATTTTAAAAATGGGCTCCAGTGATAGGACTGCTAGTTTGTATTGCGATTGTAGTCCATCACAGGAGCAAGCTTAGAGCAGTGGAAGTAAAAAAGAAAAAAAAAGAAGTGTGGTGTGCAATATAGTGAAATTAAAATTGTAAAATTATACAGCAATGAATGCAGAATGGCACCGGCTATAGAGGACTACAAAACCCAGCAACAATGCATTATAGCTGGCGGTATTCTGCATTGCGCTGTATAATGTACTATTGCTGGGTTTTGTAGTCCTCTATAGCTGGTGGTGTTCGGCATTGTGCTGTATAATGTATTGCTGGGATTTGTTGTAGTCCTCCATAGCTGGTGGTATTCTGCATTGTGCTGTATAATGTATTATTGCTGGGATTTGTAGTCCTCTATACAGCGCAATGCAGAATACCATCAGCTGTATAGTAATACAACAAATCCCAGCAATACATTATACATACAGTGTATAATGTATTCCTCTATAGCTGATGGTACATTGCTCTGTATAATATACAGTACAGCACAATGTACCATCAGCTATAGAGGAATAAAAATCCCAGCAATACATTATAGAGCACCATGTGTGGGAAAGTGCAGGCGTACCTGAGCAGTCTTCCA
>NW_017306450.1:871199-874494 GCF_000935625.1 Nanorana parkeri | reverse complement strand
TATTGCTGGGATTTGTTGTAGTCCTCTATAGCTGGTGGTATTCTGCATTGTGCTGTATAATGTATTATTGCTGGGATTTGTAGTCCTCTATACAGCGCAATGCAGAATACCATCAGCTGTATAGTAATACAACAAATCCCAGCAATACATTATACATACAGTGTATAATGTATTCCTCTATAGCTGATGGTACATTGCTCTGTATAATATACAGTACAGCACAATGTACCATCAGCTATAGAGGAATAAAAATCCCAGCAATACATTCTAGAGCACCATGTGTGGGAAAGTGCAGGCGTACCTCAGCAGTCTTCCATCGGGCCTGAGATCGGGCCTGTCTATCTGCCGCTGTCATCCCCACCCCACACCTTCTCTTCCTTACTTCTTCTTCTCCCCGCGTCCCTGTGCCGATCGTGGATGTGGACGGGCGGTGAGCGTGAGGCGGGGAGGAGGTGTGACGTGTGTAGTATGGAATGCGAGCGGGTCTGGCAGCGGCGAGCGTGAGGTGGGGAGGAGGTGCGGCACGCAACGTGTGTGGAGCTGTGAACAGGAGCAACTAATCAAAAGCCGATTAATCGATGATTGAAAAAGTTGACAACTTTTTCAATAATCGATTATAGTCGATTAGTTGTTGCAGCCCTAAACCAGGATAATGGTTTAAACAAACTGTATATGTTTTCATCATATTGTTTAGGACTAAATAATATTTCTAACTTCTTTTTAGCCAGACAAATGTAAAATATTGCATATGTGTTTTTATGTTTGTCAAGTGCAACTAGCAGGTGGTGCATTAAGGCTGTTCTCCACCACTTCTGCTGAGATTTACTGCTATACTGGGAAGAGTGTAATAAGGTCTCTTCTTAATATACACATATGAGTCACAGTTGAAAGACAGCTGAATAAATCAGAAGAGGGATAAACCTCCTTTTGTGCTGGGTACATACAAAACCCTATGGCTGTTCGATTAGACAATGGCAGTCAAAAAATGAGCATGCAATGCTGTTTTTAAACTCTGAATTTCATTTTGTAATGTTATTTTGTAAAATAAAGACTGTGTATGGTTAATAATAAAAAAAGAACGTAATTAAATTGATTGAGCTATTACATTTGTTCATTGATGAACTCATGAGAATCTTGGTTTCAATATTTGTATTACATTTTTGAAAGTACAACCATATAAAACATTGATAAAAAGGCAAACATAAGAACATATCCAAGAAAATGAGCATCGTATGAAAGCATAAATGTGCAAAGCATTATAGTATAAAAGGTGCTAAAGGCACAGCTCACGTTAAAGTGCTGATAGGCAGCAACACTGCATGACAATGAAAGCAGACCAGTCAATCACATGAACTCATGAGAATCTCAACTGCTGATGACACTTTACTACTATGTGTTTTTTTTAATATTCCTTTTTAGGGAATACCTGTAGGACATATCTTTTCTGTCAGACTGATTGTTCTCTTTCACCTTTGAACTAGGAAAAAGATGAGAGGTACTTTATGCTGTTTCCAAGTGCACTTCTAATGCTGTCTGCTAGTCCTCGAATGAGTGGCTTCATTTATCAGGTAACATGCAAAAATGGCTTGCATTCACTAAACTGGTATATTAGAACTAAACGTATGCACGTTGCTGTGTCATAAAAGGAACATGAAAAGTCCACTGGTGACCATGAAAGTCTGCCTGTAAGTCCCCACTACAATGGGTGACCACTTTGCACTGTTTGGAAAAATGACCTGGTTTGCACTGTGTTCTGTTTGATATGACTAATACTACTCGATTGCCTATTACATGACAGAGTGCAGGGGAAGCCAGGTCCCCCTTCTTGGCAGTACTGGTCACTGTGTGATTGATTACTGCTGTGCGCCACTGCTCTAAGGTATATTGGTAATCATTACACAGTACACCACCATCAATGACACAATTATCCTGCTACAGGAGTGTGGAGGGATTGTATATATGGTTTCTGTGGTGGGGAAAGTATTTTTCATATTGCTGCTGTTTTATGAGATGTGAATGGGACTGTATATATGGCTGCTGAGGTAGGGGAAGAAAATAACTGTCTTTGGCTGGCTGCTGTGGAGAGGCCGGTGGGGCTGTATATATGGTTTCTGAGATGGGTTTTTGGGTGGGCTGAATAGAATGTCTATATTACTGCTGTGGTGTGGAAGGTAATAAACTCTATGTCTGTTGAGGGGGGGGATAGAACTTCACTTTTCACCTTTGCTGTCCATTTTTTTCCCTATAAAATGTGTGAATTAACTGTGTGAACTTAGTGTCCTCCTGATTTTCAGTGGTACACTTGATCTCCCCAAGGCATGAAGTAAGCATACTTATAGGGCTAGTCACAACAGGGTGAAGAGTTTGGAGCTGGCAGGAGAAGTGAACAATCTAGGACAACATAGCTGAACTGGTAAGTGAGCTGAATTGCAGAATTTTTCCAAATCAGCTATTATGTCCTAGAGATTGTTCACTTCTCCCGCCTTCTCCAAACCCTTCCCCCTTTTGTGAAAAACCCTGTTAGTCTTTCACTGGGCCCAATACAAGCATGTTTAGCATTCACTGATAACACAGCCAGGTCAAAGATTTTGAGCCTGCCACACTAGTGATTTCATTGGAACCAATTTTCAGACAAGACTAAGACCACAAACAAGGAGAAGAAGGCATAAGTAACATTCAGGTATAATGTGAGAGAGTTGACGCCACGTACAAACAGGTGACTACAGGATTGAAAGTTTATTCTGTCATCATAACCAAGATAGGCCCACAGCCATTACCTTTTGATTCTAAAATCTTCGTTATTTGTAAATTATACAAATATTTTGGACTTATTATTTTGGACTAATCTGTCTCTTACAAAAAGTCTCTAATGAAAGCTGTGAATAGCAGTGATGATGACCACACACACATGACACATCATTTACAAAGAATCAGCACTTGAAAGCTGGAAATGTAATATGAGAGTCTGCAAAACCCTACATTTTATATTACTTTCAGAAAACAGTGATGCATATGTATTCAAATGTGTTGTTTTTTTCTTTAAAAGGGGAAATTACCACTAACTGGAATGTCTGTAGTTAAGTTAGAGGAGAGCGACAGCATCAGTCATGCTTTTGAGATTGCCGGTGAGTTGTCTTTTGATATCTCTAGATATATATCTATATATATATTTGGAAATTCTTTATTTATAACAGCCACAAAGGAGTACATACATAAATAGTGAGACCGTTATCTGGGAACTTCCCCCATGTCCATTAAAAAAAAAAATCTTGTAAAACAAACTCGGAGTAAGATT
>NW_017306450.1:852213-871101 GCF_000935625.1 Nanorana parkeri | reverse complement strand
ACTCGGAGTAAGATTGTATTACAGAGAGGGAGTTGCTATCACCATGCCACCCAGGATGGCATTCCTAAGATTTAGATGCACTCCTTTTTTTTATCAAAGAAAGCAGGCAGGATAAGAGTAGAAAAGAAGGAAAAAGAGAAAAAAGATGCAGAGGAACACAAGAGGATTAGAAGAAAGAAGAAAGGAAGAAATCAGGGCAAGAGGGAGCGAAAGGAATATCAAAGAAAAGGAAAATAATTGGGGAACAGCAGACCACCAACACTTGGGCCCACTATCCCATCCCTAACCAATACAGCAAAGAGAAGATGTCATATGAGATGGGCAACCAATTTACCAGAAAATGCACTTAATCATTCAACAAGGCTAGGCCCGGCAGTCTATCGCAGACAATGAGAGCATGCTCTAACTGGAGCACAGAAGGGTTTCATATTCTGTGGAAAAAGTAAATTCCTGCCAATAGAATCAAATGTTCCTAAATTTTTTTTTGTTCTTAAGTTTAAGGGCCGCAGTCAGCTCCTCCATAATACAAAGGTCTTGGACATTCTTCCATCACAAAGCAAGGGAGGGTGGAGTTGTCTTTTTCCAACACAAGGGAATACAAACTATAGCCAAATTAATACAATGGACAAGCAGCGATTTCTTGTACCTACATAGAGACAGATGGTTCAATCCAAAAGGTATGCAGTGGGATTGTCCCCCAGGTCAACGCCTGTCAACTTTTTATCCCAGGTTCGCACCCCCTGCCAGAAGGGGCCAAGCACTGGACACTTCCAAACAATATATAGCATAGTAGCCAAGGCTTGATTGCAATGCCAGCACTGAGGAGAGGATTGCAGGTATACCTCATGGAGCAACGTAGGGACCCTGTACCACCTGGGCAGAATTTTGAAGCCCCACTCCTGAATTCTGTTTGCCATAGAGCCAAGTATAAAATCTGGTCTCCCTCGGAGTCAGAAAAAAACTGTATTCGGGTCCCTTTCCCATTTCCAGAGATAGTCAGGGACATAGCCAGGAGGGGGTGGGCTCACCATACTATATAAGTAAAAAAGGGCATGTCTCATAGGAGAAGGGTCTAAGCATAGTTTTTTAAAGGGTGTGGCGAACTTTGACAGGGCATGAGGATTGGGTAGCGTGAGGAAAAAGGGCCGCAATTGGGAAGACTTCCAAAAGGAAAGCAGTGGATCTGTCAGGAATTGAAGCTCCTCAACAGACATATTTGCACCACACTGCAGTCACATACTACAAGTGGACATATGATTCTGAAAATTTAACTTAAAAGATTTACCAACCTCGATAAGAATCCGAAATTGGGGCTGGAGGCTCTCACAGACGGACAGACAATATCCTGAACATCCAGGAGACTTCAAGGGAGACCCACGAGGTGGAAACATCGCTCGTGTCTGCTGTCGGAGATTGTGCAAAAGCGGATAGCTCCTTGAGGAAATGGCAAGTCGTGCCCATATTGAAGTGGACATTTGAATTGCACTGGGAAAATCCCCAAGCCGCCCGGACTCTGAGGAGACTACAGTAACGTGAGTCATGAGAAGTGTTACATGTACCCGCTAAGGACATCATTTATATATCACTCTGAGTTAGAGATTTATAACATCCATACTCAATACCAAATAAAAGGAGAAAGAGAAGAAATAAGTCAGGCGGTTGGTTAATTAATGATAATCCAGTGATAGTCTGTCCGTGAGAAAACTTCCCTCCCCTCAAAATAAAAGGATTTGTTACACCCCACCACTCTAATTCGAGTAACACATTGCTGACGAGCAGGAAGGAGTTAATAGCACACACGGCTAAATTGAAATCAGTGGCATCCACCACCAAACAACAGAGAACTTAAAATTCCAATAACTAACGGAAAACAAAAGATAGAATAACTTGGGAGTAAAAGCAAAAATAAATCTCTACGAATTAAGAGGACATCCACACAGGAAACATCAAATAAATAAGTAACATCTAAAAACACCTGTGATTATCCAGTTGAAAACAGAGAAAATTGGTGTTGCAAGTTATAGATCTATATAGAATCCTTCATTACATCTGAATAGGGAAACCAGAAGAACATCTTCCTTTTTTGTTGCCTCCCTCCCCTCTTACTCTCCTTGTTTGGGATTCATCCCCTTGATTGTCATAGTTCACGAAAATGGGCATGCGTGTGTAAAGTGAATGGAGGAAAAGAAACCAATGCAATAGCTATATCGGTTACTTTTCCCCCTATGGTGGGGATACAAGGCTAATATTAATGAGGATCGATCCACATATAATTCATGACTGCATGTTTTCTATAATGTTTTTAATGGTAATCGGTGAATCCAATGTGCAATAGTATGTGTTTTTTCAATAAAATTCATAATTTTTTACAATCAATTGACGTGTCCGGATCCTTAAGTTGACCGCTACTAACCCGTTATCTCCTAACGGGTTAACCTTTTTCTTTTTGTATAAGAGTATTTGCACCAGTAAACCCTGGCCATATGGATGGTTTTGTGGTTTAAGACTTATTTATTTTAAAGTGAAACTCCAGTTTCCTTGAGAATAAGCTTTAGAACCGCAAGAATTTAGAAAAAAACAAATACGCATTTTCTTTCCACAAATATGGCTTTCCAACAAAAACTTTGTTAAAGTCTAACTACAGGTTAGATACAGTGAAGAAGAGTTACATTTCTGCCAGGGTTTTATTCTTGTCTGTTTACCCCCATTTGGGTGGTTTTCTCTCCCTTCCTCTGCCTGTGACACCTGTACAACAGCTGTCATTGGGAGAAGAAGAGACAGACAGCAATGCAAACTGTTTAAAAAGTTTGAAACCTTCTCTACTCTGTTAACTTTTTTTTTCATGTCCCTGTTGGAGAGATTTCCCATCGCTTGCAATCCTGTTCTCAGTAGGGACACATACGGCAATAGAAACCTGGCAGAGGCTCTAAAAATTAACTATATCCAAAACTAAGTAAGTTAATAAGCAATATATGCAGACCAGGAGTTCTAACAATACTCCATTGACCATATACTTGTTCAAGGGCAGTTTTTAGAAATTAATTAACAGTTAACTATTAGTAGGACAACTATACAGCTAGCATTTCAGATTAAGGTCCCCAATGGCAGACAGTTTTTTTATGGCAAGTATCTGCTTGCCTAATATCCAGCATATATACTTGTCCTAGGTCAGTGAACCATAAAGTGTTAAAGCCTGAGGATTACCATTACTACCAGGGAACTAGCACCTTAAGAAGAAGGTCAGTAATTGCCGTCTCTGTATTTTACTTGGCGCAGGTGTTCTTTAATTTAGGAGTGGACAAATTAATATGGAATTCAGGAACCAGTCTGTCCAGCAGCCAGCAGGATTTATTTTTTAGGAGCCAGCTCCATTGACAACAGAGAAAACCTCAAAAACTTGGCACCAACTGTAATTTTTAAGGAGCATTGGCTACCTTGATCCTGGGATTTGTCCAGCCCCGGTTTAAATGCAAGAAAATACAAGTGAGCTATAATGATTGTAGAAGTATTTTACCAAATATATAGAGAGTCTTACTTGCTACTTTTCTATAGATAAAGAGATAGGCCAGTCCCATGCAAATTCACGTTTTCTTTTGTGTGTCCTAAAACTATTTTTTTTTCCAATGCAGGACATATGATAGAACGTATTGTGGTCCATTGCGGCAGTAGTCAGGACTGTCAAGAGTGGCTAGATCATCTCTACCGTCTAACTAAAACTCATGCTTCACATGCCTCTTTATGTAAAACACCATCGTGGGGAACTCAGTCTGTAAGTTACACATTCTTTTCTTGTTGGCATTATTGGTTTACAAAGAGTATTATATTTGCCCATGTACGATTTATTATTATACAGGATTTATATAGCGCCAACAGTTTGCGCAGCGCTTTACAATATAAGGAAGATATTACAATCACAATACAATTCAAGACAATATGGTAAGGAGGGCCCTGCCCGTGACGGCTTACAATCTAAAAGAGGAGGGGGAAATGATACATGAGGAGGTAGCTGTGAGGGGATTAATTATTTGAGAATGTGATGGTTCACTCAAGCAGCTGGGCGGATCCCGTCATCTTAGTCGGGATCTGCTCCAGGTGCGGCGTCTCAGTACACCGCGAGCTGTAGCTCGCAGTATACTGAGCTTAGGGTAACGGGAGGACGCTAGTTTGTGTCCTCCTGTTACCCCAAGGAGAACAATGGGGAAAAATACTGACCCCATAGTTCTCCTTTTAATATTTTGAATTTTATCCTTTTGGGCGAGTGGAAGCCAGTAGGGATTGACAGAGGGGGGTTGCAGACAGTGACCGGTTGGTTAGGTGAATGAGTCTAGCAATAAAGCAACAGGTTAACTTTAATAGTAATTGCAAGAACTTGCGCTATTGGAAATTGGGAATACTAAAAATAATAAAATGTGAATACAAGTTTGAATAGATAAAAATTGTGTGAAATTTAATTGTTCTAGAAGGGTAAGGGAAGCTGCTGAACTAAAGGCACTCAGCCCCTATTAGGATGTATTTTCTCAAAACGTACAGCGCTAGCCGTCCTTCCGAGGTGAATATAAGAAAACAGACGTTAAGATCAAGATTTGACAAGTGCTATTAAAACATAATAATAAATTCTAACATTCAGTGAAGAGGTGTATCTCAAAATACTCAATGTGAATAGTTGTGTAAACAAATTAAAGTCTATAAAATATCAAATCAGACAAGGTATGAATTTATCTAATAAAATGTGATAGACTGTGAATATATGTATCATGTGTGGGTGATTCTTGTTAATAAATAGTGAATGAACAAACAATGTATACCAATTAAATAAAATAAATTATATTAAATTAAACTTTTATCGATGTATATGTGAATAGTCCAAATCTTTTGCAGTTTTTAAAAAAATCTTTAAAAATCCATAAATGTAAGACACTTCAACAGTGAAAATTCAGTGCAATAATGTGTCCAACGAAAATCCGAAAAAATGAAGAAAAAAATGCAGAGAAAATCCCCTCAAGGGAATGCACTCACCAGATCCGAAGATGTTAAACACGTTTGTTTCATCAAGGTAAGTCTGGAGCTCCGTCTTTAATTTCCACGCTCGATCAGGCTCCAGGGAAGGAGAGGTCTCCCGTTTTACCCGTGATGTTTAAACAGAATATCCTCGTATTTTAATTGGTATACATTGTTTGTTCATTCACTATTTATTAACAAGAATCACCCACACATGATACATATATTCACAGTCTATCACATTTTATTAGATAAATTCATACCTTGTCTGATTTGATATTTTATAGACTTTAATTTGTTTACACAACTATTCACATTGAGTATTTTGAGATACACCTCTTCACTGAATGTTAGAATTTATTATTATGTTTTAATAGCACTTGTCAAATCTTGATCTTAACGTCTGTTTTCTTATATTCACCTCGGAAGGACGGCTAGCGCTGTACGTTTTGAGAAAATAGGTTAACTTTAATGCCGGCCCCAAAAGCAGCACATACTCTCTGTTTAGCATCTGGGATAAAAGAAAAATACCTGGCACTTCTGGGTGACATGTGACAGCACTGGTGCTTGGTGATTGGCTGCTTAGGAACCCTGAGCTGCCTTATGGAGGCAGTGAGACAGTCAATTGCTCTGTATAAGCTGTAAGTTGGATCTTTCACAGCGTTCCCTCTCTCTTCTTTCTCAGTGGCTGAAGGAAGCGACAGCAAAGGGGAAAGTATACAAGGCACATGGGGTTGCCATAAATGTGAACCCCAATAAATGTTTAATTTGCCCTGCCTGATTACTTTGGTGTAATTTATTAAAACAGAACAGAATGAGCACAAAATGGAGGTGTTACCGATAACATCCTGTTATACAGGATATAAAGTGTCCAGTATCACTGGATTCCTGAGCAAAATTCAAGCTGCCTACCCAGTTTTCATGTTCTCATTAAGTTGATGTAACTGTAATATGGCCATTATATACATATTACCTTTTGAAATCAGTGCTGACCTTTTGAAGATATTTTAAGTCAGTTAAGCAAGCTAGACTTTTTGCATAATATTAACACCCAAGAAGTAGAGACCACTGAACAGCACTTTTCACAGCTGCAACAACTTTTACTATGTTGGTGAAGAAATGCCTTCATGTGAGTGTCCTTTAATTCCTTGTTGTCAGACAAAAGATATTTGTTGTTTTTATATCTGAAAAATCTAGCATCGTTAGCATTTTTATAATGATTTTAAATTGTCCTTTTAAATTTGCAGACTCCAGACAGGAAAAACCCCCCTCTGTCTCCACACTCCTATTCATTACTTCCCCGTGGACCGCTGGAACCTGCCAAAATTTACAAAGCCTGGACCTTGAGTTGCCTGCGACCGGCTCCACCACTTCGACCGTCAGCGGCACTCAGCTATAAAGAGGTAGCCTTTGTAGCTCAATGTTGTTCTGTTTAAGTATTGTTATATTAATTATACAATATACAGTACATGTCACTATTTATTGTAGAAATGTTACTCCATTCTCCTATTTCTGCTGGTGATATTCCCCATGATCTTTAACTGCACTTTATAGGAGCAAACCTTTGGTTGCTTTCAATTTAATTTTGTATACCCATTTCTGTTACTCTAAAGACGTGTACGTATTTGGATAGCATCTTCTTCCACCCCTCTCTACCATCACTCTTACTTTGTCTATGTTTCCTAAATGGTGCTCTTAAGTGTATCAATGCCAGGAACCTTGGACACCTTCTATTAGCTGAAAGCGGCTATTTGTCTTACATTGCCCCTTAAACGCACATTTTATGTGATTTGTTCGAGGAAGGCTAAAATACTTTTGGCCCATTTTTTTTTTTTTTAATTTAATGATTATTTTAAATTATTAACTTTTAATTTAAACAATTTTGGTAAATCTGTCAAGTTAGTAATCTAAAGACTGCCATTTTTACATCCTTTTTGAAAAGCTGGTTGCCTGACTGTTATTCTGTCACACTAACTTCAACACCTTCTGAGTCACTGATCTGGAAAAAAAATCGGAGTAAATGCGTTTTTTCCTCTGCATGCCTGTTTTACATAATTATCCTATTTATTGGAGAAAGAGGGTCAGCATGACCACCAGGCAACTAGCATGTTCTTAAAGAAAGGTCAACAGTAGCAGCTGTTAAATTTATCTCCTGGCAAGCTTCTTTTTAATACTGGATGCTTTCATTACGTCTTTTATTTTGCTGAGCATAATGGACTTTCTAATAAGAAAGCCTAACATTGCCTGCTTACCTGTTGACTGCTTTTAGCTATTTAACATCCATACAGGGTGTACAAAAATAGCAAGGGAGAGGGGTGTTTGCTTTCTCTGACTCATTCAGCTTTGTGTGCTGTAAATAGGCCTGAATAGTAGAGATCAAATTATGCTGGAAGGTCAGCTTTCTAAGGGGCTGCAGATGGAACTTCTAGTGCCTCTGGCTGTAAGCTGTACATATTAGGGATTCACCGAAATGGAATGTTTTTAAAATAATTTTCTGGTTATGTTATTTTTATGTTTTCTTTTTACTTTTACTTTACTGTTATTGGATTTGGGGAAATATCAGGGGTCTAAACAGTCCCCTGATATTTTCTTTTAAAATAGAAAGAGCTTGAAGACACAGAGTCCTCAATCTCTTTTTCTGCTGCCCCAGCAGTCAATGATCAGGAAGTTCTCAATACAGAGGTTTCCTGTTCATTCTCAGTCTGGAGATAGTAAATATTTACTGTCAACAAAGTCATGAATGGGCCTCTGTACTAGGCTGTTCATTCATAAAGTATGCAGATAGTAAATATTTACTATGTCAACAATCATTAATGACCAGGAAGTGATGTATAGCACCTCCTGTTCATTCATAACTCCAAAAAATCCTAAACATAATATTAGAGGAATAACAATAAAAGAACCACTTAAGGGTGTACTTAATGAGGATTCCCATGAGTCATTGGTCCCCTTTTAGTCTTTTTAAAATTGCAATAAAAATCTCTGTGCTACCTAAAATAGTCAGAACAATACTCTTTCATGGTTGATACCATTTTTATTTTCTATAGCATCTATGTAGGCATCCCTAGAGTCTTATTATTCATCAATATGCAATCTGGTCCTTCTACCACTATAATTTTTCAATCTTGGGAAACACTGGCTTGGTTACAAGCCAAGTCAGGCTCCTCCCTGTACAATTTGACTAGTTCCTATGCAGATATTCCTTGGGGAAGTGTGAGTTCTTTATTTGGCATACAGCCAAAAGAAGATGGGTAGAAATTCCAGTGTGGAATGTAAGCAGTTGATGTGGCCTAAGCCAACAACCGCCATCCAATAATGTAATTTCAGTTTTTTAACTTGGTCATCATGCTTGAGCATGGTTTTATGGGTAATTGTGAGTGAATGGTTTGCTGGCTGTGTACAACTAAAAACAGGAAATAATTGAAGGTCACCAAAAAAAGATGCATCTTATTTCTGCTAAGTGTGTGTTTTTCTCATGCAAAAACTGCTCTCACGTGTCTCAATGACAAGCATCACACTTCCTCTCTGTAATTATAACACACAGCCTTGAGGTGTGAGTGGGTGCCAAATATATGTATTCCCTTAGGGGTCTTGCCTTGTAATGTGGTAAGCCATGAGCTCTCAGCATTTTTCAAAAAGGGTAGCACTGAGTGATATTTATATTATATTTTTAGAGTGCCACGTCAATCCTCAGCACTCTGTTCATGCTGCAGATGTGGCAACCATGAAAAGAAACAAACTCTGCCCTTTACCAGTCATCACTAACTGGAAACAGGTTTTGCTCGTGCTTTCGTTGATATTTTATTTAGCTTAACTGAGAATAAACCTGTACTGAGTGAAATAAATGGGCCGCCATTACTGGCTTTCTTGGAAAACTATTTGCGTGGCTGTCTCTGGCTTCAATACTTTTGGAGTTCTTAATCCAGAAGAAGAATGCAGATTAGGATGTCAATAGGGAGTCAGAAATTCTGATCCACATACTTGTTTAGGGTCAATACATTAGAAAGTATTGAAGCGACTGGATCAGTATGTTAGGTAGCCAACTAGCATTCTCAGTAGGATATATGAGAATTAGCAACCTCCATATTTTCCCAGTACAAGTTTCCTTTCATAACTGGGCTATTAAATTGGAAATCAATGTAATTTTAAGGTGATGATGGATGAAAGATTTACAAGGTTTCATACACTTCAGATTCTGTTCCATTCCGTATTCTGAGAGGGATCAAATATTCTGCATGTGTCCAACATGTGAGATGCATTTCATTTTCCTATATATAAGGTTGTACTTTATAGAGCAGACAGAAGCTGTCATGGGGATGCTTGGTAGAGGAGCTTACAGGAACTTAGTGTATATGAATCCCAAAATTGGGGGGTCTCAACAATTTAACACATGAGAATTTCATGTAAAAAGTGTCTGAAGGGAAGTGTGTTGCCTACACTAACCATTTCTTTTTAAACTGCACTAGCAATCTGCAATCTGGTTTCCATAGACATTGTGAAATTACTCCTGCAATATGGCTTCTTAGGAGTTGGCTGAAGAGCCCATTTAAATGACTGTACTCATGAAGGTAGCCCATGGATTTGATTGGGATGTCAATGCACATTAGCACACAAAAAAGCAACTACACTACTTTTGCCAATGTGTTTTAGTGTAGAATGAATGCTGCAACACCACAACGTACATATACTTGTGCGTTAACACATTTTACCACGCATTGATGGAAATCTGCACTCAGGGTTCAACTTTTTGTAGGAAGTTGATTTCTAAATCAGAATAAGCACTTTCCCACTTTGAAAATAAAAAAATAAAAAGGCATTTACACATCCATGCAGGTAATCTTTCCAACAGTAGTAGCATTCTTCCGCAATTTAGTAGAGCACTCCAAAAGCACTTGTTTTTTGGGACTCATGAAAAGCATATGTCTAGCTCACCCAATTATTAAAATTTATAAAGTATAGGCAAAAGTAGTGAAACCTCTTCACCTAAGGTTTTGTGGGTTAAAACACACCTGTTCCAAGAAACCGTTAGTTCCTTAAGTGTCATACTGATCTTCCTGCTTAACGCAGACCTTCAAAAGATAGCAAGGTCCGCTCATTATCATCATGGGTACCTCCCCCTGTATAAGTTGCTATGTAATAGAAGGCCAAAAACATACCTGTGGAGAAGAAATGTAGAATAATTTCTTACCCCCTATCTTCTGCATTGGTGGACATGAGGTCACTGTTCTTGGGAATGATGCATACCCCAAATCTTGCAAGAAGACACTGAAGCACAGTACAAGAGCATCTACTTGCACAATTTGGGATCTTTGTCATTTCCAGGGTCTCCATAGAAGGATTGTGATGTCATCCTCACCTTGGCTCTGCAGGCAGAAGATGGATGTAAACTTAGTATACCTTCTAACTGTTTTCCTCCCAGGTACATTTTGTTTGTACACTGTTATGCAGTGATTATCAAATGGAGGGGGGGTAGGGGTGTTGCAAGGTCCACTTTAAGTATATCTACTTACAGGCCTGAAACAAGTATGCAGATGAGCACTTCTAAATTTTCCTGATCCTGACTCAGAAAGTGCTGAAACTATAGGATCAGTATCAAAGTCACAAACATTTTAAGAATGTCTGTAGAGGCAGTCCTTATAGTTCTTTCTTGACAGGTTTACCTAAGAGCGGCTGCTCTTCCTTGCATCAAGCATTTCTTTTTTCAAAGGTCATCACTAGAGTGTTGACATGGATTCATAGTATTTCAGCACATAAAATCAAGTACATGGCTGAGGGCTTTATGATTGCTAATGGAAAACAAGTTGTTCACTTATAGCAACCAACTAGATTCTATTGCATGTTTTTACAGCAGAGGTTATAAATAAGTGAAGGGGTAAACCTTACTAGCGGTTATGGGCAACACCTTCAATTTACCCTACTTTATATTGGATGTGTTTTTGAACTGTGATCACCCAGTACAGGCTTGTTTTAATGACGGTGCTCTCTTTTTTTTTTTTTTTTTGAGTGGTTAGGAAGTTATGTTAAACTGTTATTTACCTGCTCTCTCTTACATATATTCTTTTCTTTTTCTACATATTTATTGTAGAGGATGTCTTATATCTTGAAGGTAAGGGTAGAACCTATTGTTACGCTGCAATGTGGAAGCTTCTTCCCTGCGCCTTGCTTCTGTCTGTCTAATACCTGCAATTACTGCATCTCGCTGAATGTCTATATAGAACCGATCTACAGCATATTGTAATGGGTGAGCTTCATAATATAAAACTGGAAGGGTTTCCTTCATATTGTGGTTGAAAAAGCCATGATGCCACATTAACTAGTAGTCAACTAGAGAAGTTATAATTAGCTGCTTTGTGGTAGAACACGTCACTGTCCTTTTCCCTGTCAAAGTAAATTAAAAAAAAAAAGACTATTTGCCCTCAAAAATATCTGATTTGTGTTCTAAAATAAAATAAATTTAATAATGCTTGTGAAACAAAGGGCATTTACTTGCTGATATAACTGTAGTACTGTGCTGCCTTCTGATAAAAGGTGAGTTTATAAGAAAAAGTATACAATTGTTACCTCAGGTATGTCATAAACTAGACTAAAAATAAAACCGGTCAGGAATGGATATTAGGCTAATTCAGTGAAACTGAATTCAAGAAAATGAGCACAAAATTGGAGTTGTTGCCAGATCTTACCAATCTAACTTTTTGGTAGCTTATAAAAACCTAAATCTATAAAAAACCTAAACTGTAGCTTATAAAAATATGTGAGACAGCTGTGTCACTACCCATTATATTCTTAAAGCTGAACTCAACGCATAGAGTATTATGAATACTTACATTGTTCCAATTTGGCCCAATGCAAGTATGCGTATAATATACCTGGTTAGCCCATGGGGATTCTGTAAAGCAGCAATCTTCTGGGTCCTATATGGTGCTGAGCTGAACGGCTTCCCCGCTACTTTGAAAACACGGGGTTGCTCGCTGGGCACAGCAGCCATTTATAGAATGCCTTATGTTAATAAATACAAGGCGTTCTCTGATCATTCCGATCATCTCTGATCAAGGCGTTTTCTGATCCACCCCGAGAATGCCTTGTATTTATTGTTAAAAATACTAGGCCTTCTCTGAATGGCCACTGTGCCAAGTGAGTGACCCCCTGTGATTTTCAGAGCTTTGCTGTGTGCCAACCAGGTATATCATATGCATACTTACATTGGGCCAAGTTGGACCATTGTAAATATTCATAATACTTTATACTTAGAGGTAATCTTTAAAGCATTGATAGAAAAACAAATACAAGAAAAAACTGGTAACATATGCATGGCTGGCCTTAGATGCATAGAATACAGTCCAGTGTTAATACAATGGCACCAATAGCTCAGCACTGCATAATAAATATAGGATCAAATCCAATACTAAACAATTGTTATGCATGTACTGTTAGGTGTACAATATAGGAACCAGAATATAGATTGCACAGACCCAGCTGTAGAAAGACTATTAGAGATAATATGATATGGAACTATATGTATAACTTACTTATTCAACATTAGCTCATGTAAAAAAAAAAATATATATTTTATTATGCTTCATTAAATTACTTAAAACATATGAGGAAAAAACAGCTGACGTGAATTGCTAAAGTATGCTCAATGCTAATATGAGCAAGTTAGAATTCTTCCTGTCAAGTTCTGGGCTAAGAAAAAGCAATTGCTCAAGGATGATGAGATAGCTCCAGTCCAAGGGTGCCCTTCTGTCTACTGGATCCCAGATTGGCAGGCAGGCAGACATAACTTTCTCTTGGCCCAGAACTTGTGACCGGAAGCTTTCTTATTTGCTCATGTTAGCACATGGGGGTTTTGCAAGGCTGTACTCTGGATATATGGCTTTACCAGCATTGGTGGCAACAACAGGAAGTTGGGGAAGGAGTTATTGGATTCACTACATTTTTCCACACTATTTTTTTGTACTGTATGGAGATTGAGTCACCATATCCAATCCTAACCATGGAGTGTAAGACAATAAAGGCAATAGAGATTATGCAACTCAAAAACTCAATCATGCATGCACAGATGGAATAGTTAATAGTGTTTTTGCAAACAGTACTGTTGCTTATTTATGATCCCCATGTTCTATCGAAGAGGTCTACAAAACCCATTAAGGTGCCAGAAGAGCTTCATTATCAGATTGATGATAAGAATTGATTTGAAATGGAGATTATCACTGTTGTTCTAGGGGATGCATTTTGAGCATCCCCTAGTATGCAAATTTTGTTTTGAGCTCGAAGTTAGAGATTCGGTATGAAACCCCTCCCAAGGCTGAATTTTAGAATAACCAGCCTAGGCCATAGCAACGCTCAATCAAAATTGGCATACTGAATTATTATTTTTCTTTTTTTTAAGAGTTGTTAAAACTCTATTTTAATTACCAATACGAAAGAAAACCATTTAAGTATCACCAAGGTACACAAGAGCCATCCTGTAATACACAAGGCTCCTGGTGTCTGTTAGAGCAGCAAGATAACTCCCCCGGGACAGCGAGGAAACCGCAATCCTGACTGTACCGCACTGACGACAAGACTTCCTGTACGTGTTCAGTTAAGTGGCATTGAGGAAGTTTGGAACAACGTTTCAGACAGGAAGAGCACTTCCCACCCAGCTGAAGCATCAACCGTCACTCTCCAGGAAAAGAAAAAAAATACAAACTGAACTATAGACCGTAAGAAATATTAAGGCTTGTGGATGCATGACCTCAAGGAGGAGGATGACGATGATCCCTTCATATTGTAACACCTTGTGGTTACTCTGAGGTACTGCTTGTTAGTGTAAAATACAAATAGGTGCGGCAGACGTTTGTCTTGTTACCCAACGTATGACAAAAAAAAAAGGCATTTACAAAAATAAAAGCACGCTATGAGGACAGAAAGTTAAAAGTTTAAAGTGTAGCCAAAACACAAAGATTTAATATATTGCAGCTTATCAGAAAAGTGGGCTGCATTTGTTTTCTTCCCCTTTATTTTCACCTGGGGATCCACCCAGTAACACACGTCCTGTCTTAACGTGGCTATGCCCGGTCCTCCACCGTATCTATGGATACTGAATACTTTTACAAGTTTTAGAGGGCTGTTGTGATAAAAAGAAAGGGGTTTTGAGTAGCCACAGAGGTATGTGATATTACACAGGTACACTGGAACATTTAGGTAGAAGAAAACTTCAACAGATAAAAGGAGACAGCAATTCCTGACCCCCTATGTAAATGCTAGTTATTAGGCTCCACTAACTTCTGAATAACTAACCTGGAAGAAGCATGTAGTCCAGTAAAAGCAACAGCAAAGTCAGAACTTCTGTATATGCGTTCCAAATCATTGAGTACTAAAGTCAAGGCCGGATTTACAATTGGGAGTAGTAGGCCTATTGGTATAAAAGAAAAGGTGGCTTTTTGTTAGTATAATTATCAGTGACAAAGTGATCGTTCACAGCCTTGTCTACTCATTTTTTTTTTTTTTTAGGCCACAATTTTATAAGACCGGTTAGGACCAAAAAATCAGAATCCGATGCAAGTGTTTTCATGTTTTACCTGTGAAACTCATAAAAAGGGAACCTCTCTCTAAATTCTTTTCAGAGAAGTTTCAGATTAAAGCCATCTTTCTTTCACATGCTGGTTGTAGGTTAGTGGCATCACTTACGGTGAATTTTAATAGTTTAATTGCCATTGAACGAGAATGCAGTATAAGAGTCAGGGAATAGCCCAAAAGTGTCTTCCTTCACTGACTCATGGTCCACTTTTAGTCATTGTGGGTGTTTGAATATTTCCCATGGGTGATTTGTGGTGGAAAATATATAAATCACTTGTTTTAAAAACTGTGCATTGTGTATTTTTATGTCTGCGGCCTTCTGAAAATAAGATTATGCTTTTTTCTGTGTGCATAACGTTTTATTAACACTGCTTTTTCAGTGTAAGAATCTTCTTCTTTGCTTTTTAATACATAATAAAATGCTGCCAGAACAAGCTTTGCAGAAATGATTATTCTTGAAAAGACAGTTTATTCTTAAGCTGAGATGGAAAATCAAATGTATTCCAATTGTACTGAAACAAGAACCTCCTCCCTCCCTGAATATATTGTGTGTTCCTGAATAAAAACTAGAGCTTTCAATGAAATAATTAATGGTAAGATGTTTGTGTCAGAATGTTCCTGCAGTGTTCCTGTTACTTGGTCCATTGATTACAGCCCTTTGTTTAAACACGGTAAACTTAATTGGTTCAAATCTGTAAACATCTGTGAATCGGGAGAGGCAACATTAATAACTATATTGTAGCTCCTTCTTTCTTTATAATTACCTGTCACTTTTTACTAGTCTGTTAAAATGCAGTTTGGTGTAGGAATTAATTATAAAATGTAGAAGAAAATATACATTTCAAAGAAAATAATTTGCACTTTATAATAAGTAAGCTTGTGGGCACATCTAAATGGGCGGGGGATATTGAGATTTGAAACTTAAATGCATCTACATCATGCTTGCTCACATACTTTTGCAGTGCACCTTTGGGAACTTTGAGAGCCAGTGTGCCCTGTTATGCAAATCTCAATCAGCACCTGTAGCCCAGAGCTTGGGCCTCCCCCAACTTCTATGATAAGCTGTCTTATAGGACGATAGGGGACACAAAAATTAGCTTCCTCCCACATGGACCATTTTAGATGACTGATCTCATGTAACTCAGCATTTTATACACCACTGAAGAACAAGTGTTGGAAACGATATACATATTCTGGGACACCTTCAGATTCTCATTTTTTTGGATTGCTTCCATGGTATAATCCCATGGGTCCATACCCCCTAGTCCCATGGCCATCGTTTTTTATGTTTTTTTGAGGACTTTCCATCGCTCTGGCATCTACTTGGGGACAGAAATATTTACTTACCTACCTTCTGCAGTGGTTTCCCAGACACAGGCAACCCAATGTACCCAATATTACTTTGATACCCATCCCTTTTCAACATCAATACTGTTCTATTAAATGCTGCTTTACTTTTTGTTAATTACCTAGGGAAAGTTTATTATTATCTCAGTTTCTCTATGTGTGCAAGCACACATGCATAGACCTCTAGGTGTCTGCTTTTCATCACTACTGTTCATTTAAAACCTTTATGAGGACACAGGATTAACCCACAAAATTCAGTTTTGTGTATCATCCTTCAGCTTCTTATATCTTGTAGGCAGGTCTACATATGAACTGCCAGGATTATGTATTTTTTATAAACAATTCATTCAGTGGAGTGTCCCTTTATGGTGAACCTGTACTTTGCCAGTGCTAGCCAAAATGCTCACTTCCCTTGCACTCCCCACTGCTTTGCACTAGATTTAGACCTTTTGAGATCTACATGAAAAATAGGGAGCATGCAGCATGGCACATAGAGTGAGGTGGTGTAGAATAGTGAGTACATAGCATGGCATTCAGAGTGAGGTGATGTGGAATAAGGAATGTACAGCCTGGCACACAGAGTGAGGTGGTGTGGAAAAGTGAACGTACAGCATGTCACACGGAGTGTTGCAGTGTGGAATAGGGAATGTACAGTAGCGTTAATGCACTAGCAGGGGCATTTACTCAAAATAAAATACCTTTTTCAGCGCAGGACCCGTACATGCTGTGAGCCTGTAACCGCTCACCCAAGTGCTGCTGTCACCTGTAAACATAAAGCCGGTACAAGACCTCTGTTGTGCTCTGCATTATACCTTATCATCTGTCAGGGCCACAGAGGAAGTGATTAGTACAAGACTTCTTCTGCCAACTTCTGTTTACAAGTGACAGCAGTGAGTGTGTAAGCTGTCACGTTTGTGGATCCTGGCACCACCCCAGCATTGTCACTTTCGCCAGTGCCAAGAATGTAATTAGCTGATTTAAGATTTTAGGGAACTGGACCCAGTTGCACTGATATAGACTAGTTCATGGGGATGGACCTAACAATATCTAAAACCATTAATTTGTATCAATCACTCTGGCCCTTATCAGGATCATCTCTATAACCCAGTCCGTCTTCATGCAAAGCTTGGTCATTGCTTCACATGGTGTTCCATATTCCCTTACAGAAAGAGCAATTAAAGGGGTATCTGTTGTACAAGCCTTCCTAAACCTCCAGTCATTACGCAGAAGAGATGAGTTCAGAACTCGGAGAACCCATGGCTCACCCTGTAATTTAAAGAGCCACAAAGGTGTTAAATACTGGAAACTTCTTTGGGGAAACTGTGCATAAAAAAAGGTTTTTCACACATGAGCAGAGAATTTTGTTCACAAGACAGTACTAGATCTTCCGCAATCTACACTGAAACAGGACAAGAAACCTGTAATTCACAAGAGATGATTATAGAGATTTTATGTGGAAAAGTTGTAACAGATATAAGAGTAATAAGAAATTAAAGCACAATCCAGTTTCCTAGAGCTTGGTCTTGGTGGAGTTTCTGAGAAACTGACACACGCAATACTAGTATCATGAGATTGTTTTGTAAACCACAAAGGCAGAAAGGGGAATGGTTTAAGAAAGACTTCGAAATGAATGAGAACCACTGTTCTCACTGTGTAAGCACTAGCTTTCTTTTTATGATTTCTGACGCATGCCAAATTTGCATTATTTAGCTTTATATTAATCTGATGGGTAACGCGATAGCTTTTCAGAGCTTCACAGGATATTGCTCTATATTTTATTCTCTGAAGCTGTAGGTTAACAACCTGTTTCTTTATTAGATGGCCTCACATAGGCATCAAGAATAATACATCATAAAAAAGACTGGCTCATCTAAAAAATGTGTCCAGTGCATTTACTGTAAACTAATTAGCATCACTTGCATTATCAAGCTAAAACTAAACAACAGAACTAAGTTGAGAAGATACTGGGCACTATTTTTGTAATGTCATCAGCAATAGACATGGTACCTGCAGAGGTTTTGATTGATGCAGCATAATAAAATGGCAGCTTGTATGCTTTTATTGTCATAAAAAGGGAGTAACTATAGTTGTAAGAGACCATGCACAAAGTATCCACTAGTCTGTCCTCCAAAACCACAGCATTGTACACCAGTAGTGTTAGGATTCCATACCGTAGCAGAGAACTTAAACTCAAAATATATGTTGCATATTAAAATGTCATGTAGTAAAGCAAAGCATTTCCACCATTGGTAATTTTACCCCCAGTTGCATGACGCTTACCCTATGGAAGATAAGGAAACTCTCGGATCAGTGGAGTTGGCTGAGCAATGCATGCTCCATAAGCCTTGTCTCAAACCAGCTAATCTACAGCTTGGGAAAATTCATGGTTAAGCCATTCAACTTTTGTGTGCCCTCTTACATTAGTGAGGATGCTGTTGCTATGCAGCAAATTCCCTAACAACTAACCTGATTTATGACGGGGTAATGGAGTAACCTTTGTACTCAGGTAAGCATTGCACAGTAAGGATGAAACTTGCATTAAAGGAAATGCTTATCTTTACTGGTATTCAAAAATATTAACCTATCATGGAGAACCTCTTTAAGACTTCTCAGCAAGCTCAAACTGCATAGTCAATGTAATTTGACAAGTTTTACTTTGTGTTTGATAAAAAATTGACTTATAATATGCTGGAGATGTCTGTTAGCACCAAAGTTTTTTGGGGACACTGTCATTTTGCACAGTATTAGTGCACATTCTGTTCAGGTGCATCAGTGCTGAATATTGAAGCAGTGATTGGATATCTGTGTGTGTGTGTGTGTGTGTGTGTGTGTGTATATTTATATATTTATATTTATATATATATATATTGTGGCATTGTGAGGCAATACCACGGTGTTAGGTGGCCTCAAAGTCACCCAGGGTTCTCAGCCAGAGGGGCTGAGTGGCTCCAGGAAGACATTACTGGTACCAGGAGAGAACTG
>NW_017306450.1:799818-851740 GCF_000935625.1 Nanorana parkeri | reverse complement strand
ATAAAATTAGTGCACGTTATCACCTCTCGTTCAAGGTTATGGGTCAAAAAACTGCACATGCCCTTCATTTCTCTCTCATGTGAGAATGTTGGTGGGTTGAAGTACCTTTAGAATGGACCTATAATTCCATTGAACTGAGAAAACACAGTTGAGGTGGTTAAGCATATTACAAAGGTTGCTATCGGATCTGTTCCATATACATCTTCTGGGAAGGAGACCCTGGTGCAGACCTAGAACATCCTGAAATGATTATATCTTACAAATAAATTAGAAACATCTCAGACATCTTTTGGCAGCATCTGTGTCAAGCTGAAGAGACTCTAGACTGGACACAGCCCCCATTAGAATACATTTTCTAAAGTTTTTATAGTGACATTCATCTAATTAGATTTATTGTATATTAAATATAAATTAGTGTCATTGTTTTTGATTTGACAAATTATTAATTTCTGGCTGTGAACTGTTGGCTTTGTATGGTCCCTGTGAGGACAATAGTAGCCCAGCAGCAATAATGTTAAAACTCAACTCTAAAATGTTATAGGGGGTTTAGTATAGAAGGCTGAAAACCTGTTTGGTTTTTTTTGCACTTTGTTCCCTTTGAGTAGCTTCCTCTTGTTTTATATCAAGAATTCAAACAAAACAGGAAATGTCGTGAATACTCGACAGGGAGACAGCATTTAAGATCTGACAGTTCCTAATCTATTCCAAAGCTACAAAATGGGGTCTAAAGTTAGGCATTGGCAACATTTATAGTCAAGGAACTTTGATGTGATTGTTTTTTTGTCTGAAAATGGAGAAAGAAAAAAATCTGTGAAATGATGTATTTGGTAATAGGTTTGTATGAGTTAACATCAACAATATGAAGTATGTTCGGCTCATGTACAGCTTTATTATAATTGCAGCACAGAAGGAAGCTCTCTCAGTGCAGGCCCTTATCTGCTTAGGGGGTACCCCCACCCTTTACCAGATCCTTCTTAACTGGTTAAATAAAGTGTTGGATTAATACCTTTTTAGACAGCAAAAGTATGATCAAAGGCGTTGAGAAAGCAATATACGTATGTAAACTCACAATTCTTTCCACAGGATTCTAGCAAAAGCCCCAAAAATGTCAAGAAGTTTCTTCCAAAACGAAAACCAGAACGAAAAGCTTCCGATGATGAATCTGCTCTCAGGAAAAGTATGCAAGTTATTGTCATTTGTTCACGTTTAAAAATCTATTATGGGCTTTAGTTCTGTGTTGTAGCTTTTGCCCTTGTTTGTTTTATGTTCCTGAAATGGCTTGGGGCACACAACCTAACTATGCAGAAAGGTATTTGCTGTCTTCATTGAGCGTGTGATCAGGCACAGGTCATGGAAAAGCACGCTAAGGGGCCTATTTATAAAGCAGTGAATGTGACCTTCAGCAAACATCTATTGATGGTTAATTAATCACTGTCATTTTAAAACACATGCACCCCGAAGTTTCATTTGTAGTTATTGCTTGGAGAATTTTAACGTTACTATTTTATAAATATGCACCCAAGTGTCACTTACCTGGCATGTAGTGTGCTTACACAGGTCTACTGGAGACAGAATGTGTTTCCGTGAAGAACCAGCAGTTATCCATTTAGTTTCCTCTGTGGCTTTATTTTTTTCTTTTTATCCAGGGATTACTGTAGTATCTCAGACCACCCTTACTCTTTTTGTGGTCTAGGAATCCCTTCCACTTACCTGTTTGTGATCCAAAAGAGGTATTCATAACACTCCTTCAGCAGGCTACTTGTTTTTGCTCACATATAGAAAAACTGATCTATCAATGTGTAAGCACAACACGTTTCTTACACCCACTTATCATATTCAAACTTGGTCATTTGATTTGGTAAAACAGATACAGAGGAAGGTACACAGCACATGTTTCTAGAAGCAGACACATCCATAACACACTCGAGGAGCTATGTCAGTGTATGTATGTGAAGTTTCTCATTCATCCAGGTCATGGTATATCTGTAAAAAATAAATCAAGGCAACTGGACTTGCTGTATTTTTCTTGAAGTCGTTTCGCTGGTCATTCGATTTAGCTTTCTTGATTCAGAATTAATTAAGAAAGCTAGCTGGATGACTGGTGAAACGACTTCAAGAAAAATACATCAAGTCCAGTTGCCTTGATTTATTTTTTACAGATATGTGACATGTAGCTGTAGTTGATTCTCAGGTAAATTCAGCAAGCTTTCTCACTGAACACAACTGCATTTTTTACTACATATTGGTGGTTAGAGTTCTTCCTTTTATTGACTATTTAATGACATGTTGCTGGGCAGATAAGTGAAAACTAATCTGAAAATCATTCTTCTTTTGATCTGTCAGTAGTGTAGCAAGCTAGCGTGACTGTCTGGGCAGATCAGTCCAATCTGGAATGCTGACAGCATGGGCAGCTGCTGAAATGCAATTACTATATACTTAGTTGCAAGCTGTTTGTATTCTAGAGAAGGACGCCCATTAGTTTTTTTCATTTCGGTACCAAAAAATATTATCTTCCAGAGATCAGATTTTCAAGTCTGTAGTGCAAGGTTTGTAGATAACAGGTCACCTTCAAAATATGATGTGGTTATCTTTCATACATTTCCCTGTTTTAAATCTTTGCGAATATGAGTAACCCAAAACTGTTTTATATTTTTACAAAACCCTTCTATTTCAGGCACAATAGCATTGGAAGAAGATGCACAGATTCTGAAAGTGATTGAGGCTTATTGCACAGGAGCTGGCTTCCATCAAAACCTCAGCTCTGGTAATCCAAATGTCTACATTTTTTGTTATTACGGCAGAACTGATTGCAGAAAACCATTTACAAAGATAGACCTGAGAGACCCTGAGTATGCCTGCTGTTTTCCTGCAAAAACCTCCCTTGTGTAGACATCCAAATGCCCTGAGGCTACTGCTTGATATGATGTCAGAAGACTTACAGCTAATATTTAGAAGTAGAGTAGCACTGGACCTGTGTGATTATGTGTAACGTGGATAATGGAAAGGCAGCTATCACTGGTCTGACGGTCTTTACAGTATCCTTGGCTTCACAGTGAACACAGTAACTGTAGGCATTGAAGCGCCACACCGATTAAAATAGCCCAGATACAACTTTATTCCACTAGGGTCGGGGACAATCGAGTAAAATAGCCAACATGTTTTAGGCGTCCAAAAATACCCCCTTCTTCAGGCTTAGTGAAAGAAATTATGTATGTGGTCTAAAGTCTCTGCCAAACCAGCTGCTGTCAAGCCACAAGCTTTCCCATCACCACTCAATACAAATTTCAAGCTGCAGTGAGTGGAGTCCATATACATGGTTTTTCTTATTAAGTCCTGAGGAAGGGAGTGTTTTTGGACCCCCAAATTCATTCGCTATTCTACTCGATTGTCCCCTGACCCTAGTGGAATAAAGTTGTATCTGGACTATTTTATTTGGTCTGGCGCTTCAATTCCTACATCTAGAATACTGTCTAGAAGTATAAAAAAGTTTGTCTTCAAACTGTGCAAAGTATATCAATCTTTGACAACTTAAAGTGTCACTAAACTTAGGAATTACAACTTAAAAATGCATTTAGCTACCTTAACTAATAACAAAAATGTATCTCATTTGTGTATCACTCAGCTGTAGATCCTCAAATCATCTCTGAAGTGGTGCTGACAGTGTCCTTCCTTCTGGAGGGTGACTACTTTTGTTCCCCATGGTCCCTGTGTGTGTTGTAAAGTAGTCACCGCTCCAAGCTCATGGGAGAGAGCTTGGCGCATTGGCTACTTTACAACACACACAGGGACCATGGGGAACAAATCTAGCCACCCTCCAGAGGGAAGGACAGTGTCAATATGAATTCAGAGATGATTGAAAATCTACAGCCGAGTGATACACAAATGACATACATTTTTGTTGCTAGTTAAGGTACTTGAATGCTTTGTTAAGATTTAACTCCTGAGTTTATTGTCACTTTAATTATTTCACTGATCAGCAAACTGATGGTAAATGGTGGCTCCAATTTGTGGAGTGCTGTAGAAGAAAGGGTTAAATGAGTGAAAGTTTCCAAATCTGCAAAAGTAAGATAGATTTTATCTTCTTGTTTCCTGTGTCTGCTACAAAACAAAAATCTCTCTGAAGCGGTAGATTCTTTACAGATGCTCAAGTATAGAACACAAATGACTGTGGTGAAGAACGGGGCAAAATAAAATAACACTTTTATTACTTAAAATTTTTTTATTTTATATACATTGCTTGGGAAAACCAGGTCATGGGTCCATGAGATTTGTGGCTGTTCCACATATTAGTCATTTAGATTATTCTAGTATAAATGAGAAGGTAAAACAGGAATTCTGGTTACCATGGGTGCATTGGCCATCTAATAGAAGCATGATCAAATAGCTGAAGCCTTCATGTAATACAGTAAAACTCAGGTCGCGTGTTTTGTATCTTGCAGATATATCTTTTTGTAAGGCCCTGTTCACACCTAGGCGTATCGAATATGCGCGTTTGTCGCGCCATTCGCAGTAAAAAAAACGCACAACAAACGCGCGTTTCCGAGGACTACTTGGCTGTATCCCAATGGAAACGCGCGACAAAATCGCACCCAAAAAGGATCTCCTGTACTTCTTTGGGCGTAGGACGTTTTGTAGCGCGTTCAGACGGCCTGAAATACGCCCAGGTGTGAACCATACCCATAGGAAACAATGGGATTTCGGTGTTTGAGCGTTTTGCAGAGCGTACGAACACGCTACAAAACGCCCAGGTGTGAATTGGGCCTAAGGTGATGATGTATGCAAATAGTGAATATACTGTATTTTATCATATGTATACTTTTTCTCAATTATGTTTTTCATTTTACTATTCTTTTCTTTTGGTTTTAGGTCCTCGAAAGGATTCTACACCACAGGTTTTGCTCCTTGAGGAAGAAAGTCTCATCATTGATGATATGAGGAGCAATGGTCAAACCGCACCAGAAGAAAAGTACGATATTGTGCTATGCACTGATCAGGTTTAAATTATGTGCACACTGTCAGAGGTACATCTGGTCACTTCTGGTCATCACTAGCTATAAGTGCTACAATGGGACAGAGATGTGTTCTTTCTTGCTTTTTGGATCTTCAGTTGTGTCATGCTCCTCTGCCCGGTAGGAACAATTGCAGTAATGTATAATCTTTATAAATCCACTCTTCATACTGCATACAGAGGAGATGCTAACATGGTATGTCAAGGTGGGGCTCATAACCAAACCTTGTGGCATTTTACTGGTATTGAGCACTTAATCACAACACATACAGTGGAGATAGTAACATGATATGACAAAGTGTGGCTTATCACAAGTCCTGCCTTGGAATTCTACTGAATTTGAGCACAACAGTGACACTCTACAAAATCCAGAAAGCTCTTAAAGTAGAGCAATTACCATCTGAAGTGCATCCCTGGCATCTCACCACAGTTCTAGACCTAGGGTTTTTTTTAAAAATGCTTTTCTATAGTTAGCCTTTGTAAAAATACTTTGTCTCTTGCCAAGTTACCAAAATCAGAAAAAATAAAAATTCTTGTTAAATTAGAGACCTGATTGGTTTCTCTGGGGAAGACCAGCTTTACTTACAACAGTTTTATGGCGGGTTTTTTTTTTTAAATTAATATGACTTGACCTTTAATACTTCTAAGGTACCATTAATGCTCAAGTACCCTTGACCTGATACCTGCAGTGACCCTTGGATCCTAGGCCTTGGCTGTACAGTGGGCTGTGCTATGTCAAAACTAAGCCTTGTCCCCTGCTAGTTAACTGCAAATGGCAAAACTTCAATGACCAGTTACAGCTCTGACATTTGCCAGCTGAATTACAGTGACAGACTAAGTGGAAAGAGCTTTAACTTGAAATTGAAGCCCCATATACAGCAGGGGTTAGGATCCAAAAGGAAGACTGACACATACACACAAAAACTCCACAAGGTGCCTGAACTTCAGCTGTATTGTAATCTTAGAAGTTCAGGTGCTCTATAACGATAGTGACATGTTGTGAAAAGAAATATCCTAAAAGTGAATTGGTTTAAATAAAAATGTAAGGGGAGGAAATTGTAAAAGAGTCAATTAAGTAAACTATATTTCTCTTTTAACAAAATAAATTGATTTGATGCACGCAAAATGGGGATAAACAATTTTCAGAGCTGTGATCATTATTATACATTCCCGTATTACATTTGTAAATGATTTTCAAGTACAACATACCCAATAATTTGCTGTTTTTGCTTTTGTTACAGAAGTCTTGTAGACACAGTCTATGCATTGCGAGATGAGGTCAAGGAACTAAAACAGGTAAGAACAGCTAATGAAGTTTTTGTTCTTTAGCTGACTCAGCGGTCTATTGTAATCTATGCGTTGAGTAGAAATGATACAGAACAATCACTGAGAAGGTTTAGTGGACAGCTGCTTTTATGGTGCCTAATTTATTTTTGTAATCTGGATTTGTAATGGTAGAAATTAGGAATGCACCGATACCGATACAAGCATCGGTATCGGCCGCGATACTGAGTATTTGCATGGGTACTCGTACTCGTGCAAATGCTCTGATGTCCAAAACGAGTACCTGTGTCCGCCATCTTCCACCGCCGCACACAGCACACAGGACCGCGTCTGCATTCATGCTAGATGGCCGCGAACTCCTTCTCCACGGCCGAACGGCCGAAACCAGACTCCGCCTTCAATTCCTCTGTCCTCACTCGTGATTGGTGGGGAAGCCTGTCAATCATCCAATCGGCCAATCAGCGTGAGAAGAGGCCGGCATTGACAGATGACTAGGCTGTGACACGAGGGGATGAAGCAGACGGAGACGACGGAGAAGAAGGTTAGCAGCACTGCTGGGGCTGGGCACAGGATGGGGGGTGGGCACAGGATGGCCTCAAAAGTTATATTTGCCTGCTGTAGGTTTATAAATTTAAAAAAAATGCACTACTGCTTGCTATTCTATTTGGATGAGGCAAATCATGGATGAGGCAGAGCACATGTTCAGCATAAAAAACAGGATGGCATAAAAAAAAGTTATATTTGCCTGCTGTAATGCAATTAGTAATTGCATTACAGCAGGCAAATATAACTTTTTTTATGCCATCCTGTGCCCAGCCCACACCTGTAGTGTGGCACAGTTATATCTAATTCTGCATACCTGGCTGTATATTATACATTAAAAAATGTAATATACAGCCAGGTATGCAGAAATAAATATAACTGTTCCACACTATATGCAATGCATTATGCACTACAGTGTTCTGGTCTGAACATGTGCTCTGCCTCATCCATGATTTGCCTCATCCAAATAGAATAGCAAGCAGTAGTGATTTTTTTTTTTTTTTTAAAACTAATTGGCAATTAGGTTTCTAAAAAAAAAAAAAAAATCACTACTGCTTGCTATTCTATCTAACTAAGCCTTGTATCCCCATATGGTGGAAAATGGATGAGGCTGAGCACATGTCAAGGCCCGAACACTGTAGTGCATAATGCATACATATAGTGTGGAACAGTTATATTTATTTCTGCATACCTGGCTGTATATTACATTTTTTAATGTATAATATACAGCCAGGTATGCAGAATTAGATATAACTGTGCCACACTACAGGTGTGGGCTGGGCACAGGATGGCATAAAAAAAAGTTATATCTGCCCCTTTAAGAAAAAGTATTGGTAATTGGTATCGGCGAGTACTAAAAAAAAAAGTATCGGTACTCATACTCAGACCCAAAAAAGTGGTATCGGTGCATCCCTAGTAGAAATGGTTTATGAATACCTTCTTCTTTATTAAATCAATCTTGCTTCACATTTATATAGATGAGGTTTTTAAGGTTCCCTCTGACCAACCTCTTCAATAGTTTGGCTGTTCTGTATCTTTTCTTCCTAAGATGTTTTGGTCATTCTGCGGTCTTCTATAATTTTCTAGAGTTGTGTGTTCTATTTTACACCACAGGAGAATAAAAGAATGAAGCAGAGTTTGGATGAAGAGCAAAAGTCTAGAAAGGAGTTGGAAAAGATGGTTCGGAAGATTTTAAAGCAAACCAGTGAGACTGCACGTGACGATCCATCTCATTAGTCTACATTTAATCTGGAAATGTCAAGACAGGTATCACAGATACAGGTCATAAAGACTACATGTGCAGAACTTTGCAGAGCCTTTGGATATTTCACATCGCTATATCAGAACTTTTTAGAATTTGTGGGGGTTAGAATGAGCCTTCAGTATTTTTTTATATGCATATACGTCTAGCTCTGATCAGAGGAATTA
Source organism: Nanorana parkeri (assembly GCF_000935625.1). Taxonomy (NCBI): domain Eukaryota; kingdom Metazoa; phylum Chordata; class Amphibia; order Anura; family Dicroglossidae; genus Nanorana; species Nanorana parkeri. Next base: position 843,477 of record NW_017306450.1, on the reverse strand, counting down.
TAGCACATATTATATATCAGTTTTGATAGAAAGGAATGCGTACCTCCCTAGCTGTTTATTTACTGCAGTCTTCACATGTATATGATCTATCATTGTTATGACTTCACTGGATTACTAAAACAAATAGGGGAACTTTGGAAAGTGTATTCAAATCTCTTCCAAAATGTGAAATGACTTCTGGATAGATGCTGGAACCACAGTGTTTATAGCTGGATGTTCTAGGTCAGTAAAGGCTGCAGAAAAATGCGTGAAGTAGAAAGGATAAATGCTCTTTCAGGTTTTAATGCCATCTGTGTTTGCCCCTTTGGGAGATTTCTCCTTCTTTCCTGTACTGGCCATGTGGCAAGCAAGGGAGAAATCTCCCCAAATGGGAGAGAGAACAGTAAAAAAAAACTGGCAGTTATTCTGAACTTTTCAGTCTTCAAAAAATGCTTTCAATGCTGTGAATGTTTAAAATAATTATACGGACAGCAGTAATAACCTAAAAGAGGTTCTGAAAGTTCTTCAAAAGGAGTTCTCATTTCTCCTTTTGAAGAGACCAATTTGACCTATTTAAAAACTGTTATGAAAGTTCAGATGGACATTGATAATGGTATTTTTGTAATCTTCAGTGAGCATCATAACAACATGCTTATCTTTCTACAGGCTGAGGGCCATATGTTAGTGTACTGTACATTTTAATGAAATGCAGTGTTTCTATGGCATTATGGTTTCTTGTCTGCCTGAGCTCTTAAAGAACCTAAAACACAAGCTGACTTATAAAGAAAATGTTTTTTAAGCTACAAGAAGCTGTGAAAAGGATTTGCTGCACAGCTGAGTTCCCATTCCAGTAAGCCAAAATGCACAATAATCAGACTATTTTAAGCTTGGAAATAAATTGCTTTTCACTACATAGCAAATGCTTATACAATGTGAAACATCTGTTTGTCTATTCTATCGGTTGTGTGGAGATATTGGAAATTCTACATATGTGTTTGCATATTTTATTTACAGCTTCATTTTGTGAGTTAGCTTGAGTTTCAGGTTGACTTTCCCATAAAGTTTTGGTTATGGAATTCTAGGGATTAATTACAGTTCTGTAAATGAAGGCTGTTCTAAATGATTGCTAGTTTTGGCAGGTGGGCTTATCTATATACCATTTATACAGCTGGTTTGTACTGTTATGCTGCACTCTATTCTGTGTCAATATGTATACAGTTGCAAAGAAAACCCTATTTTATTTTAAAAAACAAGTGCAATATATACTGCAGTCCCCATATAATTTTTCATGTGAATGGTACGTTCCAAGAACACCCCTATGATATATCAATAGAAGATGAATGTGTTCTGCTTTCCTGCTGTAAACCAATTTCCTTGCAATATTCTGGCATTTCACATTTGCAGCCTTTGATTGATAGGCTGGACCTACAACAAAGTGGCCTTTTAAGTACAGCAGATAGATTGCAGTAGAGCTCAGCAAATGTAAGAATCCGGTACATTTTTACAGTAAAGGTTTTCATTGTTTTATGGAGCCCTATGGGAAATCTGTTCTCCGTTCTTTTATCTTTGCAGCAGTTTTTTCTTTGGTTTCCCAGTCAGTTCAGTACTTAGCAAAAATGCATGTGCTGGTGTCTACCAGATCAAATATACATTGCCTTTACTTTAGTTACGTCCAGTTCCTTATGTTCTCTTGGATGTAGCAAACAATGCTAATTGTCTTAATATTGTAAGGTCTGCAACATTTCTTCCACCACAGAGATCAGGACTAGATGTCCAAGGGCCCCATAGTAACTCCCTCAGCCAGAAAGAGTGAAAGGTAGGTAGTGCTTGGACACATAGCTAAAAACCTGTGTTGCCCTGTGCAGTCAACACTGATTATGATGGATGTACTTATAGTATCTCCTTTATGCCTGGTTTATGTCTGTATAATCCTCGCACATACATAGACTCTGCACTGTATGTGCTATTAGTGGGATTCGGCACTGGACAACAATAAATTATCTACAAGTGGGTACTTGAGTGAAACTTTAAGTGACACTAAACTCAGGAGCTAAACCTTAAAAATGCATTCAATTACCTTAACCATTAAGAAATATGTATCTTATTTTTGTATTACTCGGCTGTAGGCCCTCAAATCATCTCTGAATTCATACTGACACTGTCCTTCCTTCTGGAGGGCGGCTACTTTTATTCCCCATGGTCCCTGTGTGTGTTGTAAAGTAGCCATTGCTCCAAGCTTACACCTGTGATGGACTTCAATCTCATGCTTAGTTTGCTAATTTGTATTGAGATTGTAGTCCAACACGGGATCGAATTTGGAGTTTTGGCTACTTTATAACACACCCAGGGACCATGAGGAACAAAAGTAGACAACCTACTGCACCTAGGAAGGACTGTGCCAGCACCAATTTAGAGATGATTTGAGGATCTTACAGCTGAGTTACACAAACCAGATACATCTTTGTTAATGGTTAAGGTACTTGAATGCATTTTTACGGTTTAATCCATGAGTTTAGCGTCACTTTAAGCTTGGGTGGAAGCACTTACATGTACATTTTCAATTTAAAATTCAGTATTCTGGGCTTCTCTCATCTATATAGATTTCAGAATTTTTTTCCGGAAAATTTACTTGCCTTAACTAAATTGCAAAACAAATAGAATATCTGAATGTGCTTCCCTATCATATATTTGAATGTTGAATTACGTTGCTGTAAATAAATACGTTTGTTTTTGGGGAAAAGAGTAACAAGACATCCCAATTGTATTGTCTGCTTAGGTTTTAGCTTCCAACAACAGAGTCTTCCTGATTTTGGCTGTAAGCAGGGAAGCTGAGAATTTAAACCTTTAATCATAGCTCATTAGGTTTTGTCTGTTATATGGATGCCTCCACAATCAAAGGGATAAACTGCTTATCATATGGGTTGGCCTTTTCAGGGTATAGTGGCTGGTTCTGCCAGGTAAAACCAGAACAGGCAGTTGTTATGATGCTTAGCTCAAATGTCTAATTATTTCTGTTTTCTTAGGAAAGTAAGTGAATGTGAGACTGTTTATCGGTTGTATGTTAAAAGGCATACCCTCCAGCATCTTCTGTGGGAAGGGGAAGGAGCAAAATGGAATGTGAACTAACCACAGAGTAATAAATAGTATTTCTGCATTGACTACATTGTATCCAGTAAAATTCATGCAGAAAAATAGACAAGCTTGAACAGCCTTCTGTAATTTAGTCGCATCATTTCACTACAGTCAGTATTGAAATAGTGCATGCAGTGTTAATTATTCTCTAAACAAAAGCGTATTTGAAGATTTGCAAAGGTGGAAAAAATGGAAGATTTTCAGGAAAACAACTTGTTTTGAGTGAATGACATTCACGGAGATCATATCTAATATTTTTACTGCTTTGATAATAATATACATTTATGCATTTGTCATTATTTCTGTTCTTTGTGAAAAAAATGTTCTATGTTAGCTGTTTGTAAATAGTATTTTTCCATAAGTTGTTTATTTGAAAGACCATCATTTTCCCCTCTGCACCCAACTGGCCACACATTTCTCTCAATTTTCCTGTTTGGCTGTGGCTAGGGGCAATTTCTGTTTCAGGCAGAGACACTGTTTGGCTGCGTCTGCCTATCCAGCGGATCAGTGCCTCAGCTTCTCAACGTGCAAGCACCTTGCGTGAGCTAGATGCACGAATAACAGGGAATCAGAAGGCCACTTTGAGTGAAGGTGAGTATATAGACAATAAAGTGTGCCAGCACTCAACAAATCATCCATAGCATATTTTATTGGAAATCCATATTTTTCACAAGATAACAATAGCCTAAATGTTTCAGCCTAAATGGCCTTAGTCAGCCATTTAGGCTGTAATAAGTCAAAGATCATGACAGAGTATTCCAGCTTTGCTTGTCGCCAAACAGTATGTAATTACTTTAGGAATGCGGTTATTTTATTTAGGCAGCACCTCTTTGATTTAGTTTCACTTTGTAACTAAAGGCTTGACGTTCCTGATTTCTGCCTAGAGCCTCAACTGCTCCCCCCCCCCCTATCCAGGGGTAGTGCTTCAGTGGACTTAAAGGGTGGAAAGGATGTATGCAAAGTAGGCTGGGCATAGGCCAAAAGTCAGAAAATCAAGTCTCTACCGCGTTTCACCGAAAATAAGACACTGTCTTATATTTTTCTTTGGCTCAAAAAAACACACTAGGTCTTATTTTCGGGCTAGGTCTTATTTTTTAATGTACAACAATCCACACTTATTCATGTACAAAAATATGGTGATCAGGGCAATCAGGGGTGAGTTCCTTTCAAAGAGCAATTTGCTAACCAATCGCTGGCCAGACTGAGCGAAACGCACTTTCGCTATCGATTCCTCACAGGCGGAGTGCATTTAGTATCACTCCGCCTGTGACAGGAGCCGGCATCGGCTTATGCAGCTTTGCTTCCTCTAGCGCTGGCTTCGTTGGCACCACTGATTCTCTCCTGCGGCTCTTCAAGTTCCCCCTCATGCCACCACCGGCCCTGGGAATGGTCACAACTAGGTCTTATTTTCGGGGTAGGTTTTCTTTTCGGGGAAACAGGGTAGGTCAGGAGCAAAGTGAAAAATGATCAGTGATGTGCTGAATAATAAAGGCAATGGCAGTCACGTGGCAAGAATTTTAGTTTTAAATGTTTAATTGATTCTAAGGCCACTGTAATACATGTTGTCCGACAACTTTAAGAACACAAAAACTATTGCAAGCTGGTTGGTTATGAGACATGCATCCTTGTAAAGATTAAAAATTAATTTTGTTTGGATGGCTTTTTAAATCTTCAGGTTTAATTTTACTGGGTGGCCATCATGTAGTTGCACGTTAATATATGCAATGATATTCAAAGTGCAATCAAAGACCGATACAGCTCTTTTTATTATTTTTGAATACAAAGTATATGTGTAATCGCAATCTTTATCATGTGTAACTAAACTCAGCAGCACAGTATTTTGTTTGGTGTTTATTCTATAGTGATATTTAAATTTTCTTTTTTGGGGGGTAAAGTCAGGGAACTATTGAACTGTAGACAGTCAGCCGATGACTCCATCAAAAACCACTGATCATTTACTATGTTTTAAAATTAACTGTATTCTTTTTTTTTTTTAATTCAGCCTGAGAGTAGATGTGAACCCATTCTTCAGAATTTAAGAAAGTTAACTTCAGGCATTGGATAATGTCAGACCGTTTCAGATTTGTAATTACATTTTGCAGAATACCCTTTTTAGAGGGTTTTTATAGCGATCACATATTTTCTGTGTACTTCAATCTTTGCTGGGCCAGGGCAGGAACCCACAGCCATGTGTCACCTTCAGTGATTTTGCTACCTTGTTCCAGACATCAGTAGGTGATACTGTTGCCATGGCAATATGTCCTGCATAGAATGATGTAGCCCGCATATGGGGATATTAGCAGGCACATGGCAACCTGTAGTGTCATATTGGGCGAGTTCTAAGGAGGGGTAACAACGCAACAGTAGGAAATAGTAAAATTGCATAGAAAATGGGATGAATTTTAACAGATAACAAAAACAGAACCTAAAAATAAAAAAAGGTCCCTTCAAAATTTAGAGAGTGGATGGGACATATTTAAATATGTAAAAAGTTAGTCTTTGGATATACATGATACAGTGTAGTCGTTTTGATTGGCCACACTGACCAACTGTAAATCATGGCAAACCTTTTTCTCTGTAGTAGATTAGGGAGAGGTTTTTTTTGCTGTCTGTGTCCCCCTGGGAAGATTTCCCCTTACTGCTTATATTGATGCTTATATTGATGTCAGAGGTCTCTTTGACAGGAAGTGAGGGATGTCTCTAACAGGGACACAGACAAGAATAAAACTTTAGCATTCACTCTAACCTATCTCTTTCTCGGGAAAATTAAAGAGCAATAAAAACTGTTTTGGCTGAGGATCCACTTTAGAGAGGAACTCTTTCAGGATTATGAACCTTATGGGTTCTCACAGACATGAGATGAGTATCTCCTGAGCTGGCCAAGAATTGCTGGATTGAGTAACCATCTTTCTGTCTTATGATGGTCCAGACTAACCATTCTTGGGGAAAACCAGATAGAATCTGATGTGCATTATTATTGTTCCCCCACAAATACACTGGCAATTGAGGTGTCATTCCACAGTTCTATCTTCTTGGCCCCTCTCACAGCCTTTACTGGCAGGGGAGGAGATCAGATCTTTTTCTGCTGCTGTTTTACTTTCACTTACAGGTGCTCTCCCCACCCCCATCCTGTGACTTACTGATAAAAGAAGAAGCAGCATACAGATGAGCTCAACTCTCTGTCCTTCAATCACTGGAGTACATCTGATTGGTTTGCTTGTGCTGCTTTTTCCTCCCCCCTTTCTGACCACTGCTGTACAAATTGTACAGTAGACTGCAACAAGCTGATACCAAGTCAAATGTAAGTAATTACACTGCTGGCATTACATTAAACAATCAATAATGTATTAATGATTACAGAGCTGCAATAATTTGTCTTTTTATATCTGCCTGGGTTTCAGCTTAAACATAATGAACGAGAGGTTTTCCAATGTCAAGTGATGGAGTTCTCTCAGCTTCTCAACCTTTTTATCTTGATGGAGCTCTTGAAAACCCATTGCTTACTTTGCAACTTCAGTGCTGCTTTTTCACAATTTGACAATTTGGTGAGGGTCTGGGCACAATGACCTTCGTTATTGGCCATCGTACTATGAGTGCAGGAAAGTTGCCAGTTTCTAGCTAATGGAGGAAAAAAAAGTATAATTGCTCCCCACCTATTTCCCTAAACAGGAATCACATTACTGAAAGCAGCCCAAAAGGTTTGCATATCCTCCTTTGTGGAAGTGTTATGCAGAAATTATTCCTATTATTTAATACTTGTGTTGACAAATGAAATCCAAAATCGGTGTTATATCAACATTTGCTGCTTTTGTTGATGCATAGTAAATGTGTGAATGAAAGTACAAAATAACTGTAGCTGGTAGATCTATTAAAGTTAAGAAATACAATACACCTGATTCTAAATAATTTATGCCCAAGTTATATTTAGGCATAACTGTCCTCTACATCATGTATGAATTCTACAGTGGTACTGTGGTCCTTGAAGATTGTGTTAGAAAGTCATCTGGTGGCTTTTTAGCAGAAACAATTATGCAAGCATTAGAATCCAAAGATACTGTTTTAAAGTGAAAAGTAAGCCATGAGGTTAACAGGGATATTTTATGTTTTGCTGTATTGCTATTTACATAGAATGTACAGAGTATATGTTTCTGTTGTGCTAAAAAAAAAGAAAAAACTTAACAGCAGGTTTATCCTATATATTGTGTTGCTCTGTGTTGTTTTCTGTTTTTTTTTATTGCTACTTGACATTTTAAATAAAGATTTTTTTTTTAAATGGCATGTGTATGAAGTTTTTTTGCTTACATTAATTACATTGTTAAATATATTCATATGATACAGTATATTAGCAGGGGCGTAACTAGAAATCACAGGGCCCCATAGCAAAATCTTGTATGGTGCCCTGTGATTTCTAGATAAGTCCACCTGATAACCCAAACAGCCCACCTGAGGGTGACCCTGCAGAGCCCACCATATACTCTCTATGGTGGACTCTGCAGGGTCTCAGGTGGGCGGTCAAGCCCTCTTACCTGTCTGCTCGATCCTCTGTCCGCCTCCTTCTCCACGATCGCTTGCGGGCACTGCCTCCTCCGTCACTGGGCCCCACCTCCTTGATCCCCCGCTAAGACCCACCTCCTCCATCGCTGCCGACGACGGGCCCAGCCACCTCCTCCGAAGCTGCTGGTTGTCACCGACTCGGCAGCGGCTGTGAGGAGGTACGCGCCTCTGCACATGTGAATAGCGACGTGTTTCTCCTCACAGCCGCCAGTGACAGCCAGCAGCCTGAAATGCCATAGCGACCCAGGCGGCCCGCACGACATCAGGGGGATGTCCTGACTGTGCCCCATAGCGGCCGCCTGGGTCGCTATGGTGATTGTTACACCACTGTATATTAGGTATAGAGAGACTCACAGGTCTTGCAGCATTTTATTGTCCTGCTGATGCTTTCACTTGTCTCCGCTTTAAAATCTGGGAGTGCCTATATACCTACATTCCTACTTTGGATTTGTATGGATATTTTGTGTGGATGAGAACCTGGGCATTTACCTCATAAATAGAGTATGGTGGCTACCCCTGGGACTAGCTAAAGTAGTTATAAAGGCCCTCATGCATCCTGCAGCGGAGAGAAGTCAAAGCTTTGGCATTTTATTGTCAATGTTTCAATGAAGTCCAGTCTGTCTTTATTAATGCTTCAAGTAATAAGACGCTCACATGTGAACATGGCCATAGAAATTAATGGGGGGGGGGTTGGGGGGGGGTTGGGGCATTTTTTTTTTCCGGGCAGAAAAAACGCTACAAAACTCTGTGTGAATGTGGGCTAAAAGAGGAATGAACTGTTCATTCTTTGAACTTTTTATGAAGATGACTTTGCTGTGCTTGACCCTGGATTAGTCCACCTCCCCGTAACTTGTAAGGCCATACTTTTTCTGATTCTTTTTTTCTTCTCCAATTCAAACTGAATATCTTAATGAATGTGAACTGCCATAAAATAGAGAAAAAATAGCTAAACCGTGAGAATTCTAAAAGTCCCAAAGTAATAATAATAATTAAAAAAAAATAGTGAACTTCACCCTTAAAAAAGCTTTTATAAATAGATTGTTTTGTGTAATAGAGAAAATAAGAATCCAGCTGTTACAGCTAAACAGGCACCTAAGTATAGGAGGCAGGAGCTCACACATGAAACATACCCTCTGGCTAAAACAGGAATAGATTTAGGTTAGATTGCCCTTTTTCTTCAATCCCATCATTCTCTGTACTCATTGCTTCCTCTACCACCATTTGCAATATGTTACTTGATTCACCAGAAATAGATTAAGCTTAACCTTTTTATCTGCTTGACTGCAATACATGATCCTGTTTCTAGGTATCATCTCTAGCAAGTCATTTTAATCTCTGTTGGAAAAATAAAAAATATGCAGCATAGTATTCGTATAAGAATGAAGTGCAGACACAATAAACATACATACATTTTAATAACTTAAATACTGTACAGATTTTAGTTTTCCCGCATATAAAATATACAGAACAAATTTGTTATAAATATCTATATATACAATACACAAAACAGAAATTATATTTACATGCTTATGTGAATCGGTAGCCACAAAATAAAGATTTGCTCCATTTGCTAGACGTTAGTCCACCCAAAAATGATCATGCTTTTGGTAGCTGTTGGATGGCCAGGTCATGTTTGTTTGTTTTTTTTACAGTTTTGAATCTCTCAATTTTGAATGTCTCATAGATTCATTTATATCTATGTGATTTATTTTGTGAACTTTACACTTTATTTCCCAATACCGCACAGCTGCTGTGTCAATCCACTGCTGGATATTTTTTTTATATTATGGATGATGCAACAGGAAGAATGGAAAGGAGCAGAATGAGTGAGATGCCAAGATAAGTGTGAGCAAAGTTGGGATCTACAGTGTGAGGATCTTTCCAATGGAGTCACCAAACGCTATAAGAAACCAGCTGTTAACTTAAAGTGCATAAGTAACCAAAATTATTTTTTTTCCTTTAAGATAGAGTAGGGAATCCTGAAAACCCCTGTCAGTCCATCATCTAGCATCTGGTAATTGTAGTGCTGTAACTAAAATGTAATTACCTGCAACAAATGAAACCCATCAGTGGGCTACTAATACTGCCCATCAAAAAATGCAGTTGTGTGTTAATTCTGTTTACATGTCACAAGCTGTGTTCGAAGACCACCTTATTGCCAACATCAGGAGCAAGGTGGATTGATGCACTACAGCAATGCCTGAATGAAAAACTAAAGTACTAAGAAGGTAAACTTTGGGGACTTTTTTCTCTGCAGTGCTGCTATGATAAGCCTTTTCTCAGGCTATTGCCAAATAGAAATGGGTGACTTTTCCAAGACCTAGTATATCAGTAACTGTAAATTCTCTTGTACCTTTATAGATGTATGGTAGGGCTCATTTACACTTGTGTGTTGTGGCAACATACGTGTGCTGAAACGCCCACTGCCACAATGCACTTGCTCTTTGTGCGGTGCATTGTGGTGCCATTCATTGTGATCCCAGTAAAACCCAGTACATAATGTACCTCAGCACAACACAATGTATATATCGTGTGTTGTGTGCTGCATTGTTAAAAAAGTATCAGGGATTGTTTTTCATCCTTCACGGTGCGTGAACACAATGCACATTAATGTGTGCCAGAATGCATGTTAAGTGTAAATGGGCCCTTAAAGTTAGCATTCTTTTAGTAAAAAACAAAACAGTGCTTCTACAAATGTAACAGACAAATTACATGTGGTAAGGAACAACGGCTAAGACAATTCATATCAGAAACAAGATTTTGGAGGTCTAGGTGTGTGAAAAAAGAATGATGATACATTTGGAGAGTGATGATAAGGTACTGACATTGCGAAGAAGTGAGAACGTTTGACTAGTGACTAAGTGATCTGCTAGTTCTAGGAAGAGCAAAATGCAGACAAGGCCTTTTGTAGAAGGATGCAGTAACCCAGAAAACATAGAACACATGTAGGCATCATTAAGAAATAGATTCTAACAGAATTGACAGTGCATGCACCCTTTCTAGCATGGGTATCCTAATCCTCATATATGTTGCGGTGCTGAGATTAACCTGGTCCGACCTGAGGTCATCTTTTGTAGTCCTTCATACCTAATATATGCCCCATAATCCTTCAATAGAATGGAATTTGCTAATCTTTAGTGGTGGGTAAATAACACCCATGGCAGACAAACAAACATTTTGCCTTTAAGGTTTTTCAAGAGACATGGGCCACATTAGCTGTCTCTTCCACCCCAGCAGCCCTTCAAATTATAGGCTAATCTACAAAACAGTTACTTTTTAGCAGGTACATTTTTCTGGAAATGAGCTGCAGTGCAGGTGCAAGATCTGTTTGTGCATAGAATCACTGATTAACTGCCCAGGTTGAGGCATTAAATCAGTGCCTCCGCCATTAAACAGACCACACACACTCACCCTCTGTGTTAGAAACACTGGTGCCCCAGGTCCTTGAAATTTGGGGAAATTTGCTGAAAGATACAGAAATTGTATGAATTTGAATAATCTGCATGTTTGATTATCCTGTATTTGTCATTCTGCCACACAATATTTAGGATTAACTAGTGAAGATAATTTGGAGTTTAGGTGATTCTCTTTATTGTCTAACTTAAGTTATTAAAGATGCAAGTTTTAAAGATGCACTTCGGTCTTTATAATAGTTTTTGTTTTAATAAAGTTTTCTTCATTGCTTCTCTTTGTAACCCTGTGTATAAATATGTGGGTTTCATAACCTTTCTCAGAATTGTATATAGCCTAAGGAAGGAACCTAAAGGGTCCTACAAGCTGTGCATCTTTAATAACTTAAGTTAACCAGTAAGCGGTATTACCGTGACCTAGAACGAAGCCGAACCCCAACCTTTTTTTTGTTTCATATAGAGTGGAGAGGGATTCAAACACCTGTCAGCTTTTTATAAGTCAAACATGTTGTTTGGATGGCATAGCACTGGGACCTTATTTGGTAGGATAACCTTACTAATTTATTCTATTGTTATGGAGGATAAAGAGTTAATTGATCAAGATATTTGGATGCTTGGGCTTGACAGCTCCTCTTCACTGAAGGATTCTATTGGTTTGTAACTGGGATAACACCAAAAATGTATTGTCCTGATACAGATTTATTTCAAGCTGAAAAGAGACATTGACCACAAAGCCAGTGCATATTGGGGGTTTTATCAGGACTAGAAGAGAGGTAGTAACTATTGGACTTAAAATAAAATAAAAATTAGAACAAACTGTGTTTTTTTGACCAGGCAGTTCTGTTTGCAGCTGGTTTAAGTAGCCCTGTTCTAAAACAAGCTAACAAACTGGTAAGAAAAACACACATTTCCTTCTCATCTTTACTTGAAGGTACCACCATTCAGGCGGTGGTTAAGGGAGCTCTCTCTGTCCCCCAAAACACTTTGTCTTTGTGATACATGTTTTTGTTTTTTTTCAACTTCAACTAAATATATATCTGGACGATTAATTTTTAGTTGATGCCTTCAATTGCAGATTATCTTGGGTCTTTTTTGCGGTCTGTGTCCCTTCCAGTGATATTCAGCCCCTGTATTTGTTCTGGTGACCATTATCACCGAGAGTGAAAGTAAAAGAATATCCTAAATTTTTAATTGTCATCAGGACATGAATATAGGGTGGAAATCTCCCAGTGAGGACACTCATTGGTGACCCTGGTGATAACCAGCGACTTGCCTCACTTGGAGGGATTTCCTCTCATTTTCCATTGTGGCTATGGGACAGTGCGAGGGAAATCTCCCCAATGCGACATAAGTGGCAAAGTAGGGGTGACATCATCACTCTGCTGCACAAAGCATTTGAAGAGAGCTGAGCTGTGGGGGGGACCCAGCAAGTCCCACCAACTACAGGCTGCCTGCAGAAAACTACAAGAGGCGCAGATACAAAACCAGTCACCCTGCACAAGGAAAGAGAGCAGCAGTGACCAGTCTTTATTACAGGAAACTCCTGCACCAAGGCAAAGTTTCACTGCACCGCACAAATCTGGAAGAAACACAAACAAGACCAAGATTCAAGTAAGAATACACATGTATCCTGTATTTAGGCAATATTTTCTTATCCCAGAGTTCAGCTTTAAAATCTAAACATTCTACAATATTCAATGGCCATTACGGTACAAGATTCCACTACTGCTATGATGGAAGATTATTAGTGATACTTTAAGAATATTTCATGTATTGAACAAGAAGATGAATATGTAACAGCTATAAGCTTTGTCTTGTTTTACACTAATCATGATGCAATATACTATAAACCTGACAGCCAAAAGGATGATAGTTCTCTACTGACGAATGATCCGATTGATGGTTCATGATTTACGGGCATTAAAAAATGCATATCAGGTATAACTTTCACTAAGTGAAATTTGGAATGAACCTATTATTACTTATGTGGGAATAAACAATGCAAGGATGACATTAGGGCCAGCTTTTATGGAACACTTTTATTTTCTATTCTGTGTTTTAGTTTATATTTGAGGCAGTCATAAGGCCACAAAATGTAACGTAAAACGATAAGAGCACCAAGCAACTATATTTTTAGACATTGATTTACATTTATATAATCTACTTTTTTCTGATGAAGATTGATTTCAATAGTACCTGTCTCTCTACTCAGAAGATATGGGTATTTATAGGCTAATTGTCTATTATTGATGTATCTGTATCACAGAAGATCATCTGTATTCCCATACTGGACTATCCTCACAAAATATCTATTCTCACTGCACAGCAAGAAGCTGAAGCACTTGAAGAAATTACAATGTTTTGGTTAAGCTGCCATTCTGTGATATCAACATGATTTTGGGTGGATTGTAGGACGTTTTAGGAGTTTCATTCATATTGCTCTCTCCCTATCTGAAATAGTTACAGCATATTCAAGAGAGAGAAATTAGTAGCAAGTTGCATTCAAATACACTTGTTCTGAAGATGCTTTGCCAGTTATCCATGTAGCTTGCTTGGCTTAAATGAGTGTCAGGAAACATGAACTGAGGAAGCTGTACTTGGTAGGGTAGCAACATTTTTACATTTAAGAACAAGTCCAGCTGAATATTACGAGCTATTGCTTAGCTACGCCATAACCTTGATCAATTGAGAACCTTTACAAAAAAGAGATATTTTCTATTTAGTAATTAATATAGATGAGCTGAGCCTTTCAAAAAAAATCTACCAAAGCTTTTTGTATAGTTTGGTTTAAAACTAGAATATCAATTTACATTTCAGAGATAGGTGAAAAAACATTTTGCTTTTGTAACCAATTGACATATGCATTTTGTATACGTTTACATTGCTTTTTTTTCACTCATTCAAATTTTGTGGATTGATTAACAGCACAAGGAGCTATTAGACCCTAGTGCCATTCGTTATGTGTACCAGCACAGTCATTCCTGGTAACATATTTTTTTCAAATAATGAACGTGTTTGTATAATAAAATATATTTACATCACTGTTAGCTTTGGTGTAGAGATCAGGATGTGTCTCCCAGCTTAAACATACCAAAGTACGTAAATTCGGGGCTGTAGTTGACGCGGGCTGGATCTGTCACATTGACAAATACAAGGTCATTTTTTCCAAAAGTAAACATGGCCCCGAGTTGGGTTGACTGCAGAGCGCAGTTTGCCGTCGATGAGATAATTGTGCTTGCTCCTTTTATTAAAAGCTTGACAGGTCCATCTGATTGCTTCCGATAGATGTACTGTACAAATGGTGCTTTCTGAAATTGTGTTGAATTAGCACAAAAACTGACTTGAGAGTAAATGTAATAAACTCCGGGTGTTTCAATTCTGAGTTTGCCATTTGTATAAGTAATTTCATTTTGCAATGTTAAGTAACTTTTTTGCTGCCACTGGAGAGCTGTGGAGACAAAAAGACAATGTATTAACACCAATCTTTCTTTCCTTCAATCACGGTGAGATGCGCCCCACCACAAATAAAATAAAATCTTTGGTAATAATTGTCATATAAATATAACCTACAAGCAAGATGGACATTTGATTTTACTCATTGCTATATAAGGGGCATTTGAAACCAATCACCTTTTTTCCTTCATGTTCTTAAAGTATCAGTCGTTCGAAACAGATGTGGAACATCTATAACTAAAGCATTCAGCATTTATTTCTGTACCTTCGCTAAAGTTGGTCAAAGACAGATGGATACCTCACCACAAGATCAAAGAGCAGTGAGACATCCAAAACTCCCTAACTTCATTACCAGTTCCTAGTGCAATATTCCCAGCTTACACAATGTGTGGATGTAGCAAATGCTTGCTAAAAGTTCCCCAGTTTTACATAAAAAGGGAAGATTCTTTGGCTTGCCCTGTTACCCACTAGCATTGAGCCACATATGGGCAACCTTGTACCTTTAAATTCTCTGTGATTGAGACTAGAGGTATTTTACACCCACCTAAACTACAGCAATCTGGGTGGGAGAAAAAAGATGATTCGGGTGTTTAGGAAGCAGTTCCACTACCTTTTGACACATGCGAACCTGCCACTTCCCATTGCCCGATTGCTCTGCCTGATTAGTGGTCCCTTCCTTCATTGGTATAGTAAAATTTAATAATAATAGGGAGAGACGGCAACTAAATATAGTAGTGCTAACACTGGGGACTGGGCATTGACAATCCACTGGGTAACAGTGAGTGGTTCCATTTGTGGCTACAATCTCTATTAGAGTGTGACCTCTGAGCCTAGGGTTCCAGCCTTCAGAAGTTATCGCTGAAGTCCCACTGATGTGAAGATAGTTGGGATCTTCTTCTGTATGCTGCTAAATAATACTGAATTATCAATAAACTACCAGTTTTAAAAACCCAGTGAATGACTCAATTACATACTTTAGAGATTAGAAATATGACTTATGCAGGCTTAACTTTTAAGTTATGACTCGGCATACATTAATAGTCAACATTTGCAGTGTGCACTGAAGTTGAATTTCGAAGTCCTTCGCTGTCACGGACCTATGATTAACAATCCAATTGCAGTGTTGTGACTTGTACATCATTCCCAAGTGAATAAATCATTAAATAGGGTGGAATAAGTGACCAAGTAGTGATCTGTGACCACAGAATTCATATTTGCATCTGAGTCATGATGAGGTGCAGCGACCTACTTAGAAATCTTTCCAGTTGTCAGTTTGATTTGTTTTTCACTTTCTGTATTAACTTATATCTGCTAGTTTTATCAACTATGAAAACATTTTGATGAGAACTTCTTCCTTTTTGACCTTTTTCGTGCCAAGGCAGCCTTCTGTTTTGTATCTGTCATCTGGGAAAACTATCGTTTTCAGTTTTTTTCACCTCCAGATGACCTGAAAATTTGCTTAAGACACCCCCTTTCCAAACCAATTATATCTTTTTTCAAACAGAGGATACAGAGGATATAAAGACTTCAAAACCAGTAATGTTAAAGTGGAACTATAGCCGTGCAAAGAAACATTGCTGACAAGTAGGCTCCTCTTCTGCCAATCAGCAATGTCTCTCCTAAATCTACACTCTTCTTCTCTGTGCACATTCTTAGCATGTCTTGGTGCCAAAATTAATTACCCCTGTGCTCATGCACAAGAGCTCCGTCATCCTATCAAATTGGCCAAATGAATCAAACTGGCCAAACATAGTGAATATGGAAGAAGAAGGGGTGAAGATGTTAGTGATGGCAAGGAAGCTGTCAGACGTTGCATCCCTGAAGGGGAGACGAGCACAGCAAACTTAAGTTCTGCTTTAATTGTATATTGTAAATGTAATTGTCTAGTACAGTTTGTTCTAATTTTTATCAGAACAATATTTGTGGTAATATTTACTACAGTTGTCATTTGCTTACACAAACATAATCCCAAAATGTCTACGAAGTATGAAAGAAAAAAATGTGCTGAGTTAATAGATATACTGTATGTCCACATTTAAAGGCATGCAGAAACAGTAAAAATGTAAAATACTCAAAAACTGTAAATAAGTGACTTATAGTAATAAGCATTTTAATACTTTACCAAGCTAGCTTAAACCTCTGCATGCGTGTAGAGTAACAGGTGACTTATGTACATCTTATGCACCTCTTATACTTCCAAGTTCAGTATATGTGTATGTTATGCATGTACAGGTACACTGTGTTTTAAATGTATATTTTTGTCCAGAAGCGCAGGCACTTCTGCCATTATAATTTCCACCTAAGTGTACTACTGGCAGTTACACTGATCAGCTATTCTCCGCTTCTTCACAGGTAACCATTTAACCATTGTCCTACTGTGCTGTGTGTGTGAAAAAAAAAGAAATGTTTGCATTCATCTCTGCTTATGGTATATAACATCTAATGTACAATTGTAAAACTCTTATAGATTTACCTTCCTGTTGTCTTGCTTTTATCATAGAGCTGATGCTATCTTTGTGGCTTGAACCTTTCTTATGGGTGAAAGTGTCCACTTTCTTCCGTGTGTCTTTGTATCAGTTGCTAGTTACTTAATTGACAAAATCTCCCTCACCACATACCCCTACTGTATATATTTAGATAATCTCATGAGGGAAGGAATTTTTACCAGGGGGCACTGGTACTTCTGCCATTATATTTTCCTCCAAAGTATAATTTACACATAAATGAGCTACTGGCAATGTAACACGTCAGTTCAACTAAGGCAGAAACAAAATGGAATCTACAAACGACACTGCACACCACATAACAGACTGCAAGTGAATCTGTATTTTTACCAGCTGGTTTTTTCTTTCCGAGTCTGATTGCTTCTCTCTCCACCCTGTAATATGCTTTCTCTTTCTTTCCTTCAGGACAATGGTGCACGCATATAGCTCTCACTTCCGACTTACATCCCTTACTCTCCTGCTTCTCCTAACTTCTGTAGATATTTCCCCTAATCCTACCTAACCTCATCTAATCCAACCTAACCTAAACTTTTGTCCTAACACAGTGGACACATACTCCTACTAATTATGATAGCAACGCCAACAACCTTATTTTCTCCCTCCTCTGCACTACCTGAAACCTCTCTAACACCCCCTTTCCTCTCTCTGATCACAACCTTATCAGTTACATCCTCTCCTTGTCTTCAACCCCCTATGCCCCGAAGCAGCAAACTTACCCGTACATATTTTCACCACTTTAACCCTTCTCTATTTCCCTCTATGACATAATCTCTCTCCTGTCCTGTATTTGGCCCCGACTGAAACAGCCCTGGCAATCAGATAACTCCAAAAGTCTCAAAATAGCATTGTTTTTGAGCGTGGCACAATACTAAACCCGTCAAAACAGCACCTTGTAAAAATATGCCCTCCTAAATTATAACTACTGTGGCTGTGCTGCCCAGTAGACCTATTTCATCACTCCAGTCCTTGTTTTCACCTTTAACTCTCTATTACATCCCACGCCACCCCCACCCACAAACTCATTCACCTTATTTGAATGATTAGGACCTAATCATTTAAAAAACATAGTAGATGCAATTCGTGATAAGATTCCCAGACATCTCCCCCACTTAACATGCCATGTCTGCGCAATCTTTTTCTCTTTTGACCCTGACCCTGTTACTACAGAGGAAGTTGCTAAACTTCTCTCTGATGCCCAATGTGGCATTGCGTGGCAATACCACTGTGTTATGTGACCCAGCTCTGGGTGGGAGGAAATCTCCAGTCCTGGGTCCGTGGGTTAGTAGTGACCAGCACCTGATTGTGCACATCCCTCATAAAGAGTGTGCTGGGATGTGTTTAGGGCCCCACCTGTGAGTGAGGAGAACAGAGTCAGAGTGGAGGCCAGTGCAGCAGGGTGCTGCGGGTTTGTGATACCTATTGTGCGTGTTAGCACATTACTGGGGTTGTCTGGAGGTGACAGACAGTGGCCCTGAGGATTGAGGCCAGGAGCAGCAAGAGAGAAATGTTACAGGACTAGGACACTGTGAGTGTGTGGGACACCTCGAGGATTGGTGAGCCCATATATGTTATATGCTGGAGACAAGCTATTTATGTTGGACTGAAAAGGCAGTTCTTTCCTGGTACACTTACTTTCTTCCTGGAGCCACTCAGCCCCTCTGGCTTAGATTCCTGGGTCACTTTGAGGCCACATAACACAGTAGTATTGCCATGCAATGTCACACCACCTAACCACTTGAACCCGGGCCCTGTCCACTAAAAACTACTCCGGTCACCTTCTTGTTCTTTTCTGCATTCTCTAACCCACATCTTCATTCTCTCTGTCTGTCTCTCTCTCTCTCATCTTCCCCTCCTCTCTAAAACATGCACTGGTCACCCACATACTTTCAAAGCCCTTGCTGGACTCCACCAGTGTGAAAAAACGACCTCCTTGCTCCTGCTTACCTCTAAACTTCTAGAACACCTGGGCTGCAATTTTCTGAATTGCTACCCCACTGATAAAAACCTTCTCGACCCCCTACAGTTTGACTTTTGCCCTCAACGCACCATGAAAACTCTCTAATGACTTACTAACTACTAAAATCAATGGCACTACTCAGTACTTCTACTGTATCAAAGGTAGGAGAAAGTTCTAATAGTATAACACCTGCTACCCTCAAAAAAACTTTCCAAAACTGAGTTCACAATATTTCCTCCCCTGCATGTACCCTTCCCTGACTTTTGCATCAAGATCAATAGCATAACTATCAGTACCTCCCCTCAGTCTAAGGTGCTAAGTGCAATCCTGGGTTCTGACCTCTCCATTAGGCTCCACATTCAATCACTGTCCAAATCCTGCCAGTTTCACCTCTATAACATATCCAACAAAACACCCCCTCTTAACCAATGACTTATTTACTCCTTTGTTATTGCTCTCCCTTGTTATTCCCCTTTTAATCTATTAGAATGCTGCTGCCAGAATCATTCACCTTACCAACCGCTCAGTGTCTGCCGTCCCTCTTTTCCAATCACTCAGCTGGCTTCTGCTAGTCTAAAATACTAACCACAACAAAGCCATCCATGTAGCCATGTAGTCTGAGGATCCTGTGTCCCTGATCTTCATCTGATTCCAACTATAATCAAAAATAAAATCTCTTCTGTTCTATGCATTGATTAAACTAAAATCTCAACTGAGAAAAGTCTATGGTTAATCAGTTGTTTATCATGATGTGTAAAGTATGTCTAACATTTTATCTTTTTAAATTTGCCTGCAGTCTGTTAATCTTCAAATTTCTATTTCTTTATTGCCTATATCGAACGGGAACAAGTGAGGTATTCACCACACACCAAACTAACTTCCTGTTCTAAACATTTCTATACACAGCAGAAAAGAAGGCATCTATAAATACTCTTCAGAATACATGTTCGTTTTTTTAGATGACTTACATCAACAGATATTTGTGAAAAAGTTGAGTGGGTTGAGATATACAGCTAAAATCACTTTTGTCGGGAAACTTTTTTTCTAAAAACAGTACCTCTTAGCTTCAATTTTCTTGTAAGGGCTCAGCTATGCCTTATATTTTAATTATGTGAAAGCAATAAATACCTTGTTAATAAATAATTTTTAAAAATGTGCCCTCCCCAAACCCTCTAGATGGACATGCAGGGTCCCAGCACATCTACAGGCCACCTTGAACTTTGGAGACATCAGGTCCTATTCCTGTCATCCTGAAAAGTTTGAGTGCACCGGACACCTCTCATACTCCAGAGCAGGGCCACACTGACTCTCTGATACAGGGAACAGTGATCTGTGATACTTAAGAGCAGATCTGAACAGGGAACGACCCCCATTGTCATGTGATTTGTTGATTGAACACTTTGAAATGGTCACATGACAACAAATCACATGACAAAAGGGTGTGTTCCCTGTTCAGATCTGCTCTGCTGATTAGCATCTCTCTGCTTGGCATGCACTTTGTTAAAAGGAATTTTCACAGAGGGTAAGAGTAGACGGGGCCTTGGAACAGGGACCCAGTGCACTTACACCTGTTTCACTCCCTGTTTCCTGCTCCATTAATACCAACTCGCACACCATGAACTCTAACTACAGGCTGAATTTTGGGTTTATAGTACTGAATGTAACACACCATTGTGGTAAAACCGCAGTCCTTTTGCATCTAAAAATGATATCAAACACAAAGCTATGGAAGCTTAGGTAAATTCTTCAAAGGTTTCAGTGAACACAGGATGGAGTGCATCTGTCAGAATACAGGGAAACAATCTTGTTCTTTTGTTGTTCATACAGTTCTGTGTTTTGTCCCTTATCTACAATTCCAGCTCAAGGTAAAGTTCAATAATGACTATCTGTAAGGCCAGCTCTGTTCCATTCCTTCTAGGGCAGATGGAATTGCATGCAAAAAGCTCCAATGCACACAAGTGACAGAATTCAGCTTTTTGGACATATTCTGTAAGGTAGTCCAATGATTAATGATGGCAATAGTTACAGTTAATAGAATATTTGCACATTAGTTGTTGTTACTTTTCCATAAACATTGTATATGTAACGTTTGTCTTTTTGCACTTTTCGGTGGCGAGTATACAATTTTACTGCTTTTAAAACAAAGAGTTACAAATCCACATATTGGATTTATTTTAGCTACCAAAGATTTGTGTCTGGCTGTTCGTTATGGAGATATGCACAACCCTGCCAAACATTATTAGGTACTAAGTTGGTGACCTGGTTTTCTTTTTCCACCACTGTTAGGCAATACAGCTTGGTCACCTCCCTGACTACAACTTGTGACTGGATAATGAAGAAGCAGCCACACACTGATGATGTCATCCCTCTGCTCGCTGTGCATTCTCCTTTTGTTAGAATGTTCACTATTAGCACAAGTGCACTATAACACTCCAGATTACCCTTAGTGCCTCTCCCATCCTGGATTCTACTGAACAAGGGTTTGCAAGAGGCTGAAATCCATAAAAAAAATCAAGAACCTAAACTAGTAGCATTTTAAAAAAATGTTGTGATTTTTAATGTATTTTGTATTAATTAGTGTGTTTATGTCCATCTGAAATTCAATTTGAAATGTTTATTTTAACTTGAGTGGTCATGTAAATTACGCATTTTTTTAAATTGTTCATTGACCAACAATAATTTGTTAGGGCATATGTTAAATGGCAACTCTACTGTATGAATATGCGAGAATATGATATCCCGTGCTTTGTAGTGCTATTTTTGATATCAGTGTTACTTTAGTATAAGCAAGAACAGCAAGACTTCCTATTTGGTTTCCTGCAACCTAAGACCATTGTGCAAACTAGCAAAATCACTGTAGCCAAATTTCAGTGTACTCCAACCGGATCAATTAAAGATCAATTTCTTTATAGCTGTGATGGTTTTCTGCACTGTTCATTTTTATTGCTATACATTGACCTACAGAAGATATCTGTTAATGCAATTTAAATCCAAAAACACCCTAAAAACGAGACCTAAAAAACAAGCTAATGTAGTTAGCTAAATAATTTAGGCTGGACATAGATGTCTTTCTTTCCATCAGCCTCTTGCACTGGTATTACATTTTGGTTTAAAGAAACAAAAGAGAAACTAAACAAAACCACAATGCTTTGAAATATGTGCATGTGCAAAAAGACCACCCACTGATGTGTCATGAAATAATAATGGTGTAGGGTTTAAAGAAAAAGTCTAACCTTTGATTTTGAGGTGTGGGTTGACCATTGTGTGGTATCAATATTCACTAGCGGAAACTATTTTCAAACTAGTAGTTGTATGTATGTACGTGAGCGTATGTTTACTTATTCAGGCACATAACAAGCTCCCCCCGCTGAAACTAATGTGTATGTGTTGTGCACACTAACAAATCCACTTTCACCTGTCAATCCCCCCATCCACCCAATCATTGCATGAGCTTCCTGCAGGTGTCTGTGTTTGTGCCCAAAATCCAAAATAAACAATAACTCACAAAATATAATATGTAACTGGTTTGCAGTACATAGTAGAGATTCTCGACATAAATGGGTATGTTTAAAAAAAGCCATAAATATCAACCTCAGTGAAAGTATTTCTAGAAAATACATTTCCCATAGCAACAAAAGCCTTCTAAACATAGTCTTGGATCTTTACAATAAACAAGTCTAACAAAAGATTACATAGCTAAAAGCAAGTAGCCCAAGTCCTTTGCAATAGACAGCACATTAATTTGAATATTACAAAAGCAATCTGTACAATCAGACCATAGAAAGAGGCCAAGCAGTAGTGAAGCTGTGCCTGGACCTTTATTTACTCCTTTCCAAATTTCAGCTGCTCTGGAGGAGCAAAACGTTATTAAAGAGTATCTCTTGCCAAAATATTTTTTATTTTATTTGGTGAGGATTTTTTTTATTACTATCTGTGTCTCTGCTGGGGACTTTTACAGTCTCTCTGATTGTCCTGCTGACCATTGTCCAGAAATCCAAAAGTAATTGGAAAAAGAATAGAGGGGAAATATTTTCCTTTAACTTCCTATTGTGTCTCCAAGACAAGAAATTAGTGTCCCTAATAGGACACCAACAGCAACAAAAAACAAAAACCTATCAGGGGTTTTAGCTTTGCTTTACTCCATCACTCCGTTGCTCCATAAGGTCTGCTATGCCTATATGAGGCCCTTCACATCAATACCTATACCAAGCACTATGCATTGCAGGCATTCCACATGCCCCAATTCCCAGAGATTAATCACAACTGCATACATTTTCATGGATATAATTATGCATTTAAGTCCCAGACATTTTAATTTAAAGATATTCAGCCCTTAATCTGTAAACTAATATTGCCACTAAGAAACATCATATACATCTGCTTACCTTCTTTGTTGCTGTTGTCTTTGTCTCCAACTAGATGTATAGCAACCACTGCAATGAATGATATTCAGACAATTAACATTTAACTGCACACAGCTATTCCAAGTGACGTGAAAAGGTAATATATGAAATATACTGTATTACCTATTATCAAATCAGGACAGGTTGTGGGCTAGGAACCTTTTTCTCTTCTAAATTGGCACTACCAACATATATTTGGCAATAATTATGGTACCTCAGATTTATCTAGGAATAAATATCCAGGGTCTGACAATTTTTAAAAACAGATCTATTCTTAGCAATTACACTTAACAAAAAAAGACCGGAATTGCTTTCATGTATATTAACTGTTGGGTAATACCACTGTTCGATAATGTTACTCTGTTTCCTCAGTCAGTGACTTGTAAATCATATTTGCCTTACCGGTATTTTCATTTGGTGCTTCTAGTGGCAGAACTCCAGTGGGTATGAAGCTTTGTCATACCTCAGCAGTATTGCAATGCAAATTCCCATAGCTCATTACATGTTTTGTGACACATTTGCAATCTTTTCATACTTATGCAGTAAGTCTTATCAATAAGGTTTCATCTAATTGGCTGATGTGGTCTGCTGCCCTTTGCACAAACACTGCACTGTTTTTTTGAATTACCCCCGTAATAACATTTTATAGCATAATCCAAATAATCTATAGGAACCAATCAGTAACTAACTTTTAAATGTGGGCTATTCTTTGCATTGACTCAAACATGTTTCACCCCCACAGCTCACCAACCCTGGAGAAATGTGTATTGCCACTGATGATGGGGCATTTTCTACAACCTACTGGCCACAATACCCCTAAGGTCTGAAGGGCATTGAACTGAACCTTTGTAGTTTTAGGACCCCTGCACTCTGCAGTAAAATAATAAATGAGGCAGTTGGGGTGGCTTTTGAAAGTAATTTACAAGTTAACAACAGAGAATATTACTTTAAAGATGATGCATAGCCTTGTCCTTATTCACTAACTGAGTCACCCTAAATCACTTGTTTTCACGGATGAAGGAGCTTGATTGTAAATGATACATACATTGATAAGGGAATTTAGGTACTTTAAAGCTATTTACATCCTATGTAATACAAATCACCGGTTTAATAAAATTACAAAAGTAATTTTTTGCTATTTCAAAGGTACAATTTTTTTTTAATCTTTCCATCTATCTGTCTTCTTGCAATTAGTTGCAAACAGGATGTTTAGTTTTGACACATTTAATTTTCAGTATTAAAATGAGTCAAGTGTTTGTTACAGAAAAGTGTTTATTTCAAACTTGCTATGAAAAGAAAATGGCATGTTTGTGCCTGAACCCTTATTGCACTGCATAACATTTGTCAATTGTTGAATGGGTCCCTGAGAGCAAATAATCTGAAAGAATAGACTGGTCAGCCCCCTCACTGTAAAAAAGGTTGGCTCCCAGCAGCCATATTGTCAGTGTGTGTTGGAGCTGGTTAGAGAAAGCTGACAAATCTGTGTAGGGAGAGGGTATGGAGAGGATATAATGTTATACAGTTCTGTACAGTGCTAAGCGCAGTAGAGATAGTTGATTGGCTGACAAAATCTATATCTGCAACATTT
The DNA here is from genome assembly GCF_000935625.1 of Nanorana parkeri. Classification (NCBI taxonomy): domain Eukaryota; kingdom Metazoa; phylum Chordata; class Amphibia; order Anura; family Dicroglossidae; genus Nanorana; species Nanorana parkeri. Next base: position 818,497 of record NW_017306450.1, on the reverse strand, counting down.
CAGGGCCACATAGGGTCCCTTCATCAGGCAAAAAAAGGGACAATGAAGGAACCCGAAATGTAATTTGCTTTGTGATATGGTTGACTTGTTTTAATAAAGGATGACTTTATATCACAGTTGGAGTGCTGGTGCCTCTTTTCTACATTGCTTTTGATCCTGGCACCATACACTTGTGTACTGTAGCACCCACCACAAATTTTGGGATCTACCGGTCAGGAGTGCAATAGGATGCGTGAAATGGTTGTTGTAGGAAGCACAGACACTTTTACGCTATACATTTGATAAAGAGCTCAAGTCTAAATAAAAAGTTCTAAAAGACTCTAAGGTGTCTATAGTGTAAGATTTAAGGTATTACTGCCTCTGACTGTTAGTTTCAGGAGCTGCTTACTATTGTTCTTGCTGGAGGCTCTGGCATGAGGAAGTGAAACTATGCCTCTACAAAGATTGCTGCCTACACAAAAAAGACAAAGTGCAGACTAAGGCACAGCAAGTCAGTAATGTTGAAAAGTTCAGCTACAGGGAGACCATGGGTAATGCTTGTCACTAGTCATTTGCCCCTCTTAGACAGCTGTCACCAAAACAGGTGCTCCCATAGAAAGATTTACCCTCACTTTAGACTTCCCATCACTTTGTGATTTAGTGACAATGGCCATTAGGACAAACATAGAGGGTGAGAAAACCTGATGGTGGTTCTAGTACTTTCCTACGCTATTCAAATAAAATAAAAAAAAACTGTTTTGCTTATGCATACACTTTAAGGACACACATCTTTTGGTGACAATCAGTGTATGGTCTACAACATACATGTAGAATCTTCAGAAATAAGAACCATCTTTGTCACTTTATAGTCATATCAGTTATATACTGTCATTTCCAGTGTAGACTGGTGGGTGCATGAAATACATTGACATTCATTTTTTAAACTCCTGGATTGTGCAGAATTGTGTCTTTTTTTTCTGTGTATTTATATTATGTAATCAAAAGCTTGTGAAGAAGGAAATAGCAGCATGATAGTATACTTTATTCTAACTCTAATGTGTATTCAATGTGTATTTAATACCTTTCTTTGAAGTGTTGGGTTCTTCTCCAATTCGAGGTGCGGGAACTGAATTTGTCCTTTCATCTATGATACAAATACATATATATTACTGTTTTAAGTTTCTTGCTTACTAAGTCGCTGTATGACAGTTATTGCATTCTTGGTTTTGCTCAGATGTTCATGTGATGGTAAAAAAAGTTCTGTAATAAAATGAATCAATCAAAAATTCCCTACCAAACACAATTATATGAATCGAGTAATTAAGTGCTTGACAAATTACCTTATATTTTGTGAGCAACGTAGATTTTATGCACCACAGTTGGAAAAAAATAAATTGCTTTTAAATAGACTCTAAAGTGGTTTTTACATGAGGTCACATTTTGAGTTTTTAGTGTAACATTTACCTGAAAGTAAATTTTGATTTTAACAATATTACAATTGTAGTAAATATAAGACCATTAATATTTTGGAGATCCCATCATATTGCAAGCATGAAAATAGAAAAAAGTTAAATTCTTAATTATTTTATTGTTGATCACTCCATCATATACTGTATATCTTTTTTTTTTTTTTAAATCCAATACTTTTTTAACTTTCTTTTTTTGTAACGCAGCGCACATTCATTACCATGAATTGTGGTGCACTGTCAAGCACATCACAATCAGATTGAATGGCACCCCAACACACCTTGCCAACGGATGGTAATTGCACCACAATAATGCGCATTACTGCAGTTACACTACTATGAATGAGCCCTTAAGATAACAAAATAACTGCTGGTATACTCCATATGCCATGCTGTATGCTCACTCTTTCGCATTAGCTCATTCCATATGCCATGCTGTAAGCTCACTATCCCACACTGGCTCATTCCATAGGCCATGCTGTACATTCCCTATTCTGCACTGGCTCATTCCATATGTCACACTGTCCAGTCACTATTCTGCACTGGGTCATTCCATATGTCACACTGTCCAGTCACTATTCTGCACTGCTTTATTTCATATGCCCTGCTGTATCTTCACTTATCTCATTTTGTAAGCCAAGCTGTTTGTTTTCTATTCTGAACCACCTCCTTCTTAGTGTATTTTTGTTAAGTTAGTGGGACGGGTGAATGGTAGCTTTAAAGGACCTGGAGCTGTAATTTAAAAAAATAAATTTTGGGACCCATTACTTCATGCACTATAACACCCCATCAATTATATTACAGTTTATAGCTGTTGCAGTCTGCACTTGAAGACAAGAGCACAGAAGCGCACTGGCATAGTGTAGTAGTTCAAAAAGCTTTAATGTGAAATGGTGAATAAAATGAGTGCTCTCACAAATGTATTTGTTGTGTAGAAGCCAAAATGCAAATAGAGCAATGGTAGCAGGGGAACCACCCATGTACCCTCAGGATGGAGCTGCTGAATCAGAAGCTGAGATGCTGTGTCCAGAGAGTCAGCTTGTTTTGTCAATTTTCAGTTCCTTCTCCTTTCTCCTCTCCCAGTCGGTTCTGTTTCCTCTGGTGCCTCTGTCCCACACACTACTGTTGCTAGAGATGAACTTCAGGGAGAACACCTCCTCTTCATCAGAGGCTGAAATGGAACCAACTTAATCTACTACTTTATGCCAGTGCGCTTCTGTGCTCTTGTTTTCTATTTCATACAAGTGCTTTCCTTCTGTACTTCCATAGAGCTTTATTCGATGTTAGTTTATCTTAACTTCGTTATATTTCTTTGAACAGCTACTTCTATTTAAAGTCTCTGAACAGATATTTTACTTTGTGACAGATTTAATTGAAATAAGCTTGACTGCACGAGATGCTGCAGGGTGCAGCAGTCTGATTTTAACTAGTTCATAGCTAGTAAAAATGAAGCTCATAAAGGTGAATATTCTCAACGTACCTGTTGGTTTTTCATGGCTTTCATCCGGTTGGTCAGACTGGGTCACCTAAATAAAAAAACACATTGGTTATTTATCCAGGATATGGTAGAAACTGTGTTTTAGATGTTCCTTTATCACTTTCTATTGATCTGAAGGGAATACTTCATCTAAATGAAATTGTTACAACTAGGACAGAAATCCTCCTACAGTCATCACTAAGATACTGCAGTTCTCACAATAGTGTGGCTGTTCCAGGCCAACTGTTTATAATGAGAAGAAAAGGCTTGACATAGGGAGCCACAAGACCATTGTTCTGCTTTGCACCCATACTGTAATAATGACTGCTTACAGCTATTTTCTGATAGGCCTTATATGTAGAAGCCAACTACTGCCAATTAGCATGTCAGACTGCAGTAGAACTGGCCCACTTCATTTGTGCAAAAAAGACATGGGGAAATGTATCAAAACTGGAGCAAACAGAATCTGGAGCAGTTGCCCATGGCAACCAATCAGCATCTCTCTTCAGTTTCCTCAGTTACGATTTGAAAATGAGACAGAGAAGCTGATTGGCTGCAGTACGAATCTGTTCCAGATTTTGTCTGCTCCAGTTTTGATAAATCCCTCTCATGGTCTGACTCTCCTATGTTCTGCCAGCACAGGTTATTTTACTGATGGTTAAATCTTATATAGAAGCCAATTACTGGCACTTGAGAAAATGTTCTGGCTGCTAGCAGTAGGCCCTGGCCAGGGGTGTATCTACTGCAAGGCAAACTAGGCATTTGCCTAGGGCGGCACTTTCCAGGGGGGCGCCAAAAAATGCTGCCCCCAAACCAGTTAGGTAAGAGAAAAATAAATAAATTATATTATAAATTATTCATAAATTACTGCCAGTACTCCTGGACCTGGTGCTTCTTTGACTGGGGGACCAACGTGTCCACCTATGCAGCCTATTCCAACATATATGCCAGCTGCAGCTCCTTCCTCTACCTGGTCAACATGCTGTGCAATGTATTGGTGTGTGTGACTTTCATCCGGATGCACTGGCAGTTCATGCTCCGGACCTCCCTGGGAAACCGGCACCCAAATCTCTGACTTCAGGCAGCGGAGGAGCTTCCGCAGGACCCCAGGGCTGAGATCCGGATGGTCACCGTGCTCATCGGCACCTCCATGGTGGTGAGTCCGGGGAAGTGCAGCCTATAAGCTCCGTGCAGCCCAAGGCAGAAGATTGGTAACTGCAGAATTAGCGGGTCCAGGATATTAAGGCAGAAAATCGGTGTTGCAGCTGCAGAACTAGAGACTAGCACAGCATGGCAGTGCAGGAGAGAAGGGTTTTTGTAGCTGCAGATCTAGGGAGCCCATCATGCCAGGAATGGAGAAGGTGGCTATTGCAAAGGTAGAACTAGAGCGTCATACTACGTTGATAGCGCAACCTGTCAGAATCTAGATACACCGGGCGCGCTGTATCCCGCGACTGACAGGTTATGCAAAATGCCTTAAACAGGAAGAGGTGGGAATAATTTAGATTAGGGATGGGGGGGGGGTGCTCAGGTTTAGTCTTGCCTAGGGCAGCACAAAACCAAAATACACCACTGGCCCTGGCATAAGCCTTTCAACTTGCAGTAGTTATTTTACTGGCTTGAAGTAATGGAAGGTAAGGTCAGGAATCAGCAGTATAGAGTGGACTTGTAGCAACTAATGTAGCAAAAGAGCCTTATATGTTTAGTGCAGAGCTGGGCAAATGCCGGCCATACAGCTATTGTGGAACTACATATCAAATGAGCATGGTATGAGTCCCAGAGACAGCTGCATCATAGGTTTTGCAGTTTCACCACAGTTGGAGGGCTGGAGTATGCTTTGATGTGGTTTAGTGTCATCATGTGCATTACTTGTGCAAAATAATTGCAAATAATATTTGAAGTACTCTCTAATAATTTTCCAGCGGCACGGTCTCAGTGATCACACAGAGCAGACGAAAAATGTCCGTTCTTCGTCTGCTCTAGGGGCTGTATGGTGATCTCGATCGCCGCCACTGCTCGGTTTTAATACAAGTGATCTTATTAGATCACTCGTATTAAACGAGCAATGGCTCCTACTGTACATTTAGCTCTGCTTAAGCAGGGCTAAATGTACAAAAAACTACGCCCGGCACCCGAAACTGCATGTCTCATAGGGATTCGCTCCATAAGACGCACACACATTTCCCCCCACCTTTTTTGGGGGGGGGGGAAGTGCGTCTTATGGAGCGAAAAATACGGTACTTTATATTTGTTACATGTTCCCATTCTCATAGCATAACTTTGAAAAAAATGCTGCTTTCTTTTTTACTTGTGTTTTTTTACTTCCTTAAAATGAGACGGCAACCCGCCAATGCAGCAGTGCCGTCCGTCCGTTTTTTTACTACGGGCAGACAGCAAGAGGTTAAAACCCATTTGACTTTAATATTACTTTGACAATGCTACCTAGCAGGGGCGTCCCGAGGGTGGGTGACACCTGGAGCGGTAACCGAGTGTCACCGTGCCAAGACGTCACTGCGCAAGCGCGTGACATCACCACGCGCATGCGCGATGACGTCATCGCGCACGCCCGGCAGTATTCTGATACCTGCCTGCGGCCATCTTGGTGATGGACACCGGCAGAGAGAGGAGGGGACAGCATAAGGTATGCCGCCGGGTCCCCTCCTCTCTCCTGATACTGTCGGACGTTCGGTCCATGACCGAGCGCCGGACTTTTCAGAGGGGGGTGACACCAAAATGACTGTGAGTCATTTTGGTGTCACCCCTCCAATGGTGTCACCCGGCTGCGGGCCGCACCCCACGCACCCCCCTTGTGATGCCACTGCTACCTAGCCTGCAGCCTGCCCAAACAACTGCTCCAAAGAAACAACTAGAAAGGTAAGAAATATTGTTTGGAACAATTATTTTTAAGTATGCTGTGTGAATGGGAAAGCATAATAAACATATGGTGGCAGTTTCTATAATTTGACTGCAAAAGCGGATCTACAATTTCATAATTTGTCTTCTTTTCAGATATGTTTTTGTTTATGAGCCATCAACACTGAAAAAGCTTATGACCTTTATGTTAGATATTTCCTGCTTTCTTCCATAACTCATCTCACTACTGAGGAGGAAATTACCACCTTTCAAACATATGCATAACCAATTACAGTTCTCACAAAACTGTGAGGTCAGACAAGTATTTCAACTTTCACTCATCCTACCCAATTGACTATGGGTAAGTAGAGGGAGAATCCCAATGGGTAATAATTATCCTTACATCACATCACATTAAGAGGCAGATTGGGTCATCTTTGACCTGGAATTATATGTGCAGTGAATACAATCTTTTGTCCAAGTGAATTCCGATTCAGAGGGATTCATAAACATCATAGTTTGGTGTCAAAATGATATGATACATCTTCTTTTTATATCACTTGTGATCTGAGGGTATGGCATGGGCCAATGGGCTTCTTCTGCATTGCCAGCTTTCTGCAAAATGCAGCTGTACTTGTTTGGTTTTCCTTTGAAGCCCTTCCCCATTGATTATCATGTATGAGCTGCAATACATCATCTACAGACAAAGCAGCAGCACATCATGACATTTTATGACAGTATATTACAATGGTAGATTGCTTCTGGGAAGTTATGTACTGTGCGTAAAACAAGGACACAGCAAACCACAGTATGTGATTTTATATTAAACCACAAAGTTATTGAATTTGCCTAGAATCATAACTTTCAAACTGAAGACATATGTGAAAATTGACAGTTGTTTAAGATACAGCTGTGACTCTCACTGTTACATAAAGGGACCATTAAATATTTTACTGGTTATATGTGCCAGCCACAGATATATGGACTTTATCTTTTAGTGAATCTTACTTTATTTTAAACTTTTAAAGGTAAACACCATGGCAAAGAGCACGCATCACACTATGCCTGCTATTAAAGTGGAACTAAGGACAAAATAAAAATCATATATGATGCAATCTGTCACCAGTATTAACACAGCAGAGTCCCCGTGTAATATAGTCTTATTACATGTTGAAAACCAAAATCTGCTGTTAAAACAGAACTTTGGGGAAATATTTTCTGGGGATACCCCTGCCTTGCAAGGGTTAAGTGATCGTTTTTGTCTAGGTTCAAAAATAGCGGTTATACTTACCCGATCCTGAGAGCTGGCTTGTTCTTAGACTGGTTCCTTCTGCACCTATCTCCTCTTTTGCTGCAGGGATGGCATGTCCCTCATTGTCCTCATGTCCTATACACAGTGTATAGAATGTGATGACTCTTGGGACCTTAGACCGCTGCAGAGGAGAGGGAGCAAGGCGGAAGGGACTGGTCTAAGAGCAAGTGGTCTTTGAGGATCAAATGGGTTTAACTTTTTTATTTTTGAACCTAGACAAAAATGAGCACTTAACCCTGACAGCGCAGAGGCAGCCCCACTGCAAAGGTTAAGAACATTTTTTCCCTGAGTTGTGCTTTATTGCTATTGACAGATTGCATCACATATGTAATTTAGTTTTTTGCTCCTAGTTCTAATTTAACTTTGTTAGCCAGAAAACCCTCTTCTGCCCCCTCCCTGATTTAGCTTTAAACGTAAGTCAGGGCAAAGCAACAACAAAAAACTAGGGCTGGTAATGATTAAAATTTTCCTGTTCGATTAATCGACATTTTTTAAAATCGATTAATTTCGATTTAATTATAACACACATACAGATCCAACTACATTGGCCTATACACATACAGCACAGCAATGAAGTAATAAAATGAACTAGGATCACACTAATCCAGCACGTTATTAATCTCACGTGCCCCACTCAATATGGCCGCCGCTTGAGTGGGGCAACTCAGAATAATAACGTGCTGGATTAGTGTGATCCTAGTTCATTTTATTACTTCATTGCTGTGCTGTATGTGTATAGGCCAATGCCAGGGATCCCAACCTGAAATAAGCAATTTCAGGGAGGTGTCCCTCTCATTTCAGGGAGGTGCCCTCTCCCCCCCATCCGTGGAGGGGGGGGTTAGGGGGGGCTGGGAGAGAGCACCCCCCTGAAATGATGGCAGATAGCACAGGAAGCAATAGCCAGCCAGTTGCAGTTGTCAGAATAAAAAAAAAATGCATAAGAATGCATAGCTAGATTCCTATTGGCTATTTCACTTTGCAATAGCCTATAGCAAACTAGCTATTGCACCCGCTCCCTGCTGCTTTCAATCACCAGAAGAGGACCTGATAGAAAAACTCAGGTCCCCCTCTGTTGATTGACAGCAGCAGTGGGCTGGTGCATTAGCTAGTTTGCTATTGGCTATTGCAAAGTGCAATAGCCAATAGGAATCAAGCTATGAAATCGTATGCCTTTTTTTTCTTTTCTGACTGACGGTCTGGCCACGGCTCCCGATGTCAGAAAAGAAAATAACGATCGCAGGGAAAGGTTTAATCTGTTCAATCGAGCAGATTAAACCTTTCCGGTAAAAAGAGAGTTGGGAGAGTTGGGATGTGTACTCACCGGCCCAAGCGGCTCCATCGGGTAATAAAGGGAAGGGGGAGGAGTCCAGTGACGTCACGGACATCGACATCACCGGACTCCTCCCCCCTTCCCCTTGTTAGCCGACAGCCACTTGGGGAAGGGGGGAGGAGTCCGGTGACGTCGATGTCCGTGACGTCACCGGATCTCCGACGGAAGACCCGGAAGCCGGCGGAGAGGTGAGTACGGATCAAAAGAACTTTGATCGATCAAAATAATTTTGATCGATCAAAAAAATTTACGATTAATCGTTAATTTCTGCAGCCCTACAAAAAACATATGCAGTACGTCACTGCAAAGCATGTGCATTTCCACTTGTTTTACCCCTCTAAAGACCCTTTACATACATCAAAAAACTTGTTAATCTGACAGGAATGCATACAGCTGCTAATTTTGGATCTGAATGTGAAATAACATATGTTGCGGTGGGAAATCTTTGTGAATAGCGTCAGGTCCGGAGAAGTTTTAAAGTACAAGACAACAGACAGAGCAAACAGACAAAAGAACTGATCCTTTAAAGCAGAACTCTGGGCAAAAATGTTCTTATCCCTTGCAGTGGGCCTAGCTGTCTACCCCATTGTAAGAACATTAGGACATATTGAAAGGGTTGTGTATGGTAACCAGAGGAAAGAGAAACTGAGAACTCTTTATAAAAACACCAGTAATTGCACATCGAAGTATTAATAGTAAGATCTAGCAGTGCAGCCGTTTCACCAGTAATGGGCAAAGTGTTTCCCATAGTTGTTGGTAAAACATGTCAATCTATGGACAGGATTGTATCATAAAATGACTACAAATGTGAAATATCATGACGCACAACATGTGATGTAATAAATATATAATGAGTGTATAGAGTAAGCTGGAATCCAAACTCACATTATATTAACTTGCAATGTCTCACCTTATTATTCCTGAGTAAGCTCTACACTCTCAGCCTGTGCCACTATGTAAAAGCTTGTCAGGCGCATTGGGTCAAACTGGGCCCCTTGCTGTATTCCACACAATAACGTGTTATCAAGTTATAAAGTTATTTTAAGTGTTTATCAAAGTAAAGCTTGGATGCCGCAAATGTATTGCATATGTAGCACACAAACATTTTCCACTGCATGCTCTGTTGGATAAATCTAGGTAGTATGCTTTGTCTTACCGAAAGGAAAATGTAATCTGATGAGAAATTTAATTCAACATCTATACATTGTTCATCTGATTAACATCTTCTAAAATGGACAACCCTTCTGAAACATCCGGTTGCCGTACTGATAACTGGGCAGCCAATTTATCTACTTTCCACCTGTTAGTTCCATTGCCTGTTAACAACTGAGCTTGCAAATTTTCAAATTAAATGCCAAGTGTGAGAAACAGTAGTGTCAGAGTTATTTTCAGATGTAACAGCCTTTCAAGTGAGCGGTTGAGACATTTATTCCACCTTACAAATGGAAAGATCAAAAAGAGGCAAATCATACTAAACACACATCACAGAACTGTGCAAGCGGCAGCCAAAGTCTACACACCAACACAATGTATACCTCAGAGATTAGGCTGCGGAACTTAGCTATAACTTCCTTGCAGTTCAGTAACGTGGGATCCACAGTTCCTCTCTTCAGACATTTCTGTATTCTTCTCAGAAACAAGTAATCCTCATTTAATGCCATTTCGTCTTCAATCTAGGATTTAAAAAAAATAAATGTTTTTAATTTGTTCACCAATATGTGCAAATATTTTACCCTCTGGACGCTCTGGGTCTGGCTGTGCCTTCGTAACCATAGCAACAAGCATAGTCTTCCATTTTGTTCTTCACTTGCATAGGAGTGTATAGGCATTTTGGGATCTGTATGCATGTTGCTATATATTGCTATATGTTTTTGTCACATATAGCAGCCATTTAGATAATTTCCAAACCTGTGTTTCTCAACCTTTTTTTTTGTGTCACGGCACCCTTTAAAAGGTTTGCAAAATCTTGGGCCACACCAGTTTAAAATGTCATAGATTTTAGGGGGGACCCCACGGAAACACATCCCAAAAAACTGGGTTTCCCACTTCACATTGTAGTGCCTCTTCAAATCAAGACCCCCCCCCCTTTTTAGTCTCTCTTTGCATCAGTAGTTCCCCTACATATCAGGAACCCCCCTTCCGCATCAGAAGCCCCACTTTCATATCAGATCACTCCCTCCTTTCACATCAGAGTTCTCCTCTTACATCAGGAGCCCCTTTAACATCAGTCTTCATCCCCTCTTCACATCACAGTTCCACTACCACATAATTTTTAGGCGCCCTTGAAGAGGCCAGGAGGCACACCAGTGTAATGGGCCATAAAGGACCAGCATTTGGGTGTAACTTTAGAGCTTGGAGGCTGTTGCAGGTCTGTGCAGGTACCCCTATGTGCATGCACTTTTACCTGAAAGCATTTTTTGTTGTTGAATGAACAGATTTGCTTTAATGAAAAATTCCAGCTAAGCAAAATGAATATGTGATCTTCTCATGCTATCCAGCAGAAAACACTAAACTCAGACTTTGCCAGACTTTTATGTATAAATAGTACTTGTATACATAGTCCTTGTATATGTATAAATAAGTAATGGTTTGCATGGCTCTACCATAAACTGCCAAAACTGCCCAAAGATAAACTCTTATTTTCGGGATTTGTGATGGAAGACATGTGGACCCCTTGGTGTTGATTCTCTAAAGGCAAATAGTCTGTTAACTTTGCAAGGGAATTTTCCTGTAGAATGTGGTGAAAATTCAGTTTGCACAGAATACCCAATCACATGCAAGGAAAATAAACACAATATTTTTTAATTAAGTCAGCAGAGCTTCACCTCATTCACTGAGCTAGGGGGAAAATTAGCAAAGTGTATATGCCTTTAGTAAATCAACCCCCTTGTGTTTCAAGAAGCCCTTTTGAGCTTTGTACTGGTTCCTTGGTTGGCTTTTGTTTCCTTTTGGGTCCAGCCCCCATCATAACCTGTCTGGTTGTACCAAAGAAGTTAATATCATGGATTCCTAAATACTAAGATTCAGAGCTTTTCTTCTTTCATATGTTCCCACTGACTCTAATTTTTGTGGTAGTATGGTCTTGGAAAAACTGTGCATTAACAAATAAGCAGTGACAGATCAAAGTCGAAATTCTTTGAACCAAATCAATTTTCACTGCAAAATGCCTACATGTCATTAATTTCTAAATCCTTAATGAGTGCCTTTCAAATGGAGTCAGCAAAATGGGGTAACTAATGGAACTGGTATACTCTTAAACTGTTAATAATGTTGGTCCTTCTATGGTGGATGAGATTTTGCATTCTCATTAAATATTATCTTCTGTCCTATAACTGATCTCTTTGACTTAGGCCCAGAATCTTTCTAATAAGCTTCAATTTAATTAGTGTATTCTCTTTAATGGAACTCAGCAATTACACGTGGTGACCCAGTAATCCCATACACAATGTCGCATGCTTGTAATGCTATATTTCATCTTCTTCAATTTAGGAAGAACACTAAAACACTAGAACACTTCATTAAAAGAGACTTTTATATTTTAGAACTATTAATCCCCCACTTCAGTCTCTCTTTGCATCAGTAGTTCCCCTACATATCAGGAACCCCCCTTCCGCATCAGAAGCCCCACTTTCATATCAGATCACTCCCTCCTTTCACATCAGAGTTCTCCTCTTACATCAGGAGCCCCTTTAACATCAGTCTTCATCCCCTCTTCACATCACAGTTCCACTACCACATAATTTTTAGGCGCCCTTGAAGAGGCCAGGAGGCACACCAGTGTAATGGGCCATAAAGGACCAGCATTTGGGTGTAACTTTAGAGCTTGGAGGCTGTTGCAGGTCTGTGCAGGTACCCCTATGTGCATGCACTTTTACCTGAAAGCATTTTTTGTTGTTGAATGAACAGATTTGCTTTAATGAAAAATTCCAGCTAAGCAAAATGAATATGTGATCTTCTCATGCTATCCAGCAGAAAACACTAAACTCAGACTTTGCCAGACTTTTATGTATAAATAGTACTTGTATACATAGTCCTTGTATATGTATAAATAAGTAATGGTTTGCATGGCTCTACCATAAACTTCCAAAACTGCCCAAAGATAAACTCTTATTTTCGGGATTTGTGATGGAAGACATGTGGACACCTTGGTGTTGATTCTCTAAAGGCAAATAGTCTGTTAACTTTGCAAGGGAATTTTCCTGTAGAATGTGGTGAAAATTCAGTTTGCACAGAATACCCAATCACATGCAAGGAAAATAAACACAATATTTTTTAATTAAGTCAGCAGAGCTTCACCTCATTCACTGAGCTAGGGGGAAAATTAGCAAAGTGTATATGCCTTTAGTAAATCAACCCCCTTGTGTTTCAAGAAGCCCTTTTGAGCTTTGTACTGGTTCCTTGGTTGGCTTTTGTTTCCTTTTGGGTCCAGCCCCCATCATAACCTGTCTGGTTGTACCAAAGAAGTTAATATCATGGATTCCTAAATACTAAGATTCAGAGCTTTTCTTCTTTCATATGTTCCCACTGACTCTAATTTTTGTGGTAGTATGGTCTTGGAAAAACTGTGCATTAACAAATAAGCAGTGACAGATCAAAGTCGAAATTCTTTGAACCAAATCAATTTTCACTGCAAAATGCCTACATGTCATTAATTTCTAAATCCTTAATGAGTGCCTTTCAAATGGAGTCAGCAAAATGGGGTAACTAATGGAACTGGTATACTCTTAAACTGTTAATAATGTTGGTCCTTCTATGGTGGATGAGATTTTGCATTCTCATTAAATATTATCTTCTGTCCTATAACTGATCTCTTTGACTTAGGCCCAGAATCTTTCTAATAAGCTTCAATTTAATTAGTGTATTCTCTTTAATGGAACTCAGCAATTACACGTGGTGACCCAGTAATCCCATACACAATGTCGCATGCTTGTAATGCTATATTTCATCTTCTTCAATTTAGGAAGAACACTAAAACACTAGAACACTTCATTAAAAGAGACTTTTATATTTTAGAACTATTAAAAAATGCTAGATGTGACAATAAAAACATTTATTTTATATGTTTATTGATTTTGAGTCGCATTATAAGTATTTCTAAATCCGTGTAAATAAAGAAAAATACATTTTGGGCAGACTCTACAACATGACTATTTAGTGAAAGTATATCAGTTCATGGTAGCTACCTTCAAATGAATTAGCCTAGATCCTGCTGGATCTTGCTGCAGGTCTCAGTTTAAAGCGTTTTAATCCAACTGACAAATAGGTTAAAGGAAGACTAAAATGATTCTAGGTAATTTTAAACTGTTCTTATGTGTTTTTAATATTTATAAACCTTTTTTCTAATACACGATACACCCTTGACATATGATTCTTGCAGCACTATGGGTTTGCAAAGGACATTTCCTCACTCTCTTTGATTAAAACCTGGAATCTGACTCAGTTAGTTGTGTATGTAAATGTAAGTACTTAGCTGAGTAAGCAACAGGCCCTTTCTACAGAGAAGGTAAGGAGACCCGGAAAAACATGGATAAAAAGCTGAAAGCTCCATAGCTGACTGAATATATAAATGCTAAATATTCATATTTAATATTTAATGTTTACCTGACTAAAAATATGTTTTTAATTGTCATCCTGACTATAAAGACTAATGAGAAAAAAACACTACATGTTATTTTTAAAAGAGAAGTAAAGCCAAACCTTTTTTTGGCTTTACTTATGTTTTGGGTCACACTAATGTAAACGTTACTGCTCACTAAATGCTGACAACACCAAGCTGCGCTGCAGGCGGAAAGGATCCTGACAATATTGTTGGGCTCCACCCCATTGCCTAATTGACAGTTGGCTCTGCATTTCTAGAGCCAGAACCATCTATGCCCACCCCCTCCCGTGTCTGTCTTTCCAATGAGCACTGAAGGAACAGAGATAGGGGAGGGAGGGGGGACTGGCATTCACTGTTCCCTGCAGGGAGAAGACCATGAGCTCAGCAATCAGAGGTTTACATGATCATGTGACAGCTGCAGTGTCTGAAGCCAGCTCTAAGTATTGGGAAGAGTATATGTTGGTCTTTTAATGCCTCTCTTTTAATATAGATAAGAAAAATGAGATGATACTCTTCATAAATTATATTTATTTACACATATTGTCTCCTTTTCTCAGTTAGAGCTTTTTAGGTGGCCATTATGCCCAGTGATAAATATTTGCCATCGCTGTCAGTGTGCTCTGTCTTCAGCTGCCTACATGTATTTATAGCTGTTAACATAAAACATTCTCTGACTTAATAGAGTGCAAAATATGGTTAAGAGAAGTACACCTGCGTTCACCCAATCAAACACAGAAGACTTTATTTTTTAATATAAATTGCTGTGAACATCACTGTATGATTGATTTTTTTCCGCCTCTTTTCATTAGTTAGCAAATCAGAAATCAGGCCCTATGTGCCTACTGATGGCACGGCTTCCAGATTATGCCTTTTATCTGGGACACATATGATTTAAGCAGTGCAAAAACCTCTCAGCTTTGATTGAGAAGTTTGATCTTCTGTAAAAATCATTTTTATAGTGTCTTTTTTATTTTTCTCAGAACTCTGATTGAAATTCTGTTGAAAAATCATTTCATTAACCTTCCTAAAAAATACTTTAAAAGATTCAACTATAAACACACACTACAGCTCCCTTGGAGACTACAGAACATTTTCCCAGCAAACTGATCGCAAAGGCAAAAAAAAAAGTAAACCGGAACATTTGTGGGCACGGGATTCTGTGGCAGTAACATATTCAACTAAGAGGTTAGCCTGTGTAAATAATATGCATCTCTGGATACTTGTAAATTCTGTACAGGTGTAACAGCACAGATTGGTAAATGCAGATTATAAAGTTTTTTTAATGTCTTATCATGCAACCTCACATTTTTTTAGAGAAATATGAAATTGCAACATGATATAAAGGGGGATCTGTATGATTTACAAGGTTGCTTGGGGTTATAGAACACTAATGTGTGAAATGAGATACAAAGTACTGCACCTTGCCGTGTCTCTCTTCAGTCAACCTTTAGAACTGGTTGAAACCATGGGGTTAACTTACTAAACGATAAAGCATGTTTACCTTGCAAGAGAATTTTACATTGGAATTTTTACTTAGCTTAGTAAATACAGTGAAAAATCACATTTAAAGCATTCCCAATTACATGCATGGAAAATGTAAATTAAAAAAAAAAAGATTTTTGCTCACACATGATTGAATGATGGTAGTCAGCACATTCATTAGGTTTAAGCGAAAATGACCTTGCAAAGTGAACATGCTCCACTCCTTTAGTAAATTAACCCCTATGTATTCTAGATCCAAAGGACATGGTAATCATTGTAGTGTGTTTGCAAGGCTGAAAGACAATTGAACATAAAACTTTCAGTATCAGCAGTCAAGTGTGAATGCCTTTTTCAGCTAATCCAAAAACTTTCCCTTTAGTTTTATGGGATAATTATCAATGTGGCACTTTTTTTTTACTGTAAACACTGTAAAATTGTGCCAATTGGCCAAATATTATCTTAAATTATTATGGCCAGTATAATACTATAGTTCTTTATGGCCAAGTTCATGTACAAGCACAGTAGACCTGTACCTTAAGTACCTGCTTCTGAGGAACCACTATTGCATTGGCTAGCACCCCAACAAGTAAGAATAGAGACTGAGCCAATGCCTTCCCTCCCTGTCCTCCCTTTAGTGATAGGATGTGTACAGTGTACTACCCCTCTTTGGTTATAACAGAGGTCATTCTGAAGGCGACATTGAAATCACCCACGCAGTGAATTGTTTCCTCATTTTTGAATTAGCATAAAAAGGTGTGAAGATATAAGACACCAGCCAGGAGTGTCTCAAATGTTGATTAAAAGAAAACTATGGGGTAAGTGTTTTTCCCCATAGTTCTCTTTAGGGTCATAGGAGGACATATACTAACCTCCTCCCAAAGCTCAGCTATTGCCCCCGATATACTGAAAGCACTGCAGCTAGGACGGATCCCAACAATGCTGTCGAGATCCACCCAGCTGCGTGAGTGACAGCTGGCTCTGCCTATCTAGAGGCAGAGCCAGCTGTGCCCGCCCACTCAGCGCTGGAGGATCGGTGAGGGGAGGGGGGAATTCTTGTGGGGAGCGGGGACTGACAGTCACCGCTCACTGCAGGGAGAAGATCGGGATGTAAGCGGATCGGCTGCATGTTTCTGCTCACTTCCCAATCGATAGAGACGACCTGTGACAGTTTCTTTGTCACAGGTCGGCTATAACTATGAGGATGAGTGTAAATCACTGACCTCATAGATCTCCTTTAATATCAATATTAATACAGACTGACTGATGTAAAAAACTAATTTTCAACATTTGTCCCTGCACTGCCAACAATAAAAAAAATCAGCTTTAGATTAAAAAAGAAACAAATTATTGTGCTTTATTTAATAACATGGTACAAAGAGCAGTAGTTAATGATATTTCATAGTAACCCATCACAGTCTTAATTTAGCCTAATCATATTGATCAAAGGATGACAACAGACAGGAAGATATCACATCTAGAATGACAACCATTAAAGCAGAATTTTTATTAACCCTTGCAGTGGGGCTGCTACTGCACTGCAAGGGTTATCTGCTCATTTTTTTTATAGGTTAAAAAGCAAATGTTATACTCACCCAATCCTCCAAGCCGCCTTGCTTTTAGACCAGTCCCTGGAGCCTCTCTCCCCCTCTGCAGCAGCAGTCTAAGGTCCTGTAAATCATCATGTTCTATACACAGTGTATAGATGTGAGGGCACTGAGGAACATTTCAATGCCGCAGTGTAGGAGGAGAGAGGCTTCAGTGACTGGAGAAACAGGCAGCCGTCTCGGTGGTTTGGGTGAATACAACTTTACAACTTTTTTTTTTTTCAACTGGACAAAAATTAGCAGTTAACCCTTGCAGTGCAGGGGTAGTTCTTCTTTACACATCTTTACAGATCTGCAATCTAATGTTACAGATGTGTTGCTATGAAGCTATCCACCTGCTTAATATAATACCCTTACTATACCTAGCCACCCAGGGCTCACTTTCCTGTGCTTATTTGGGCTCTAGGGATTCTTTATATGTTGTTGACCTGTGCATTCGTATAGTATGCTCTGTACTGTTATAAGGTTTCGAAATCTCTTGTTCTGAACTCTTTTTCTCTCTCTCGACTGTTACTCCTGAAATGGCATTGCATTGTTAACCGTGAAAATTCTTAAGAAAACCCTTAATAAAAACTATTGCCTAAAAAAAACAAAGGAGCTCCATCTACTTCATAGCCTATGAACATGAAGTCACTGCAAACTGCAAAACATCTTTTGTTCCTAACTTAAACCATTTTTGATTTCTAAGTTTGGCTTGTGCACACAAACTTGGCGATGTGACACAGACCAAACGTCCCTATGTGAAATATAAATACATGTTTTTTTCATGAGTTTCATCTAGAAGGTCTTTTATTAAAAGTTATCATTGAAAATGATCAGTAAAGCGTTGCGAATGCACCTGAAATGTATGCATTCCTTTTACCAGGGAGCTCAAATGTTTCCCCATCTGATCAATTAACAGCAACTGAGCTGAAAAGACTATAGATTGTGCTGGAATAGAACATATCCATTACATTCATGTAAAATGGTTAAAAGCAAAAACAAGAAAAAAGCACTAATATATTGTGCCCCATCCAAAAGCATCAACTGTCATCCACCAAAATATCCGCCAAATACAAAAATATTAATTACTGCTACGCAAGTCATTCAACAATGAATGGATACTTTAAAAACTTTACTTTTTCTTGTACTTTATAACTTGTATAAATCATAGATTCGTTGGTTTTGGTTAAACGTTTTGCATGTAAAATGTAGGATAACTATCCTGTAAATTATGTTGTTGCTATATTAAAAGAAAATTCCTCAAAAGTATTCTTAAAAAAATGAGGGTTGTAAATACTTATAATCATTACATTTTTATACTTAAAATTTCACTTTTGAAATTACTGTAAAACCAGTTGCAGTACTGCAAATATTTCATTGCATTTCACATTTCTTTGAATTCAAACTTCTTTGACATGTCTTGCATTGTAATGTTTAGTATCACTATTATTTGTTATGTTCCAAGGCTAGACATGTTTCAATTCCTTCAACTACTGATGTGAATTAAAATATTCATCAGAACAAGAACTTTCCTTAAGTTATACAGAATTAAAATGTTCACGTATATGAATTAAGATCTTTCCCAGAACCATAAT
>NW_017306450.1:797021-799780 GCF_000935625.1 Nanorana parkeri | reverse complement strand
TGATCTATAACAATAAAATGTTCAGTAATTTTATCCTATGTGGCTTACCTTATCTAGTTTTTTATGAAAATATACACCGAAAATACAGGTCCCAATAATTTGGCCAAGAACACAAATAGTAAACATCCATAAAGTGATTTTCATGATTGAGAGCGGAGACCCTTGTTGTGTCGGATACATTGTAGGGCTTTGGCTGAAGGTGTTGATCATGCTATGCTTGGGAGTTATGTCCTCTTCTTGCAGTCTGAAACAATGTTTATTAAAAGAAGTGATGATGCTTTAAGACTGCAGGTAGTAGCTACTTCAAGTCCTACACACTTCCTGGAATATTTGTTCTGCAGTGTGACGCGTGTTAAGGTTATATCACCTTAGAGTATTTCAATTAGATTCCACACATTGTCAAAGAACATTTTCCATATGTATTTTTCAAATAAACCACCATGTGGCCTTTCCTCTAGGGAATTCCCAGTTTTGTTCATAGCTACAGATTTGTTGCTTAGCAGTTGTTAAATTTTAAGTAACATCAGATTTTGCACATTAATTTAATGAAGGGTGTAGGGTGCCAAATAACACATCACTGTATTGTAAAGGGACTCTAAATTCAATGATTGCTCACAGTATCATGTAACAAGTCCTCAGTAGACGTGTAACCCCTCATAAAATGTGTTTCATTTCGGATCGCTTCCGATTTTTATTTCTGTAGTTTTTTGGATTTTGGTTCTGAAATTTTATTCGGTTCGTTATTTAGATGTCAGATCCGTCTGAAGTTCCATTTCGGAAAAATCTAAATTTTCGTATCGGAACAAAGTCACATGACCTAGCCTGTAATGCAACCCCCTAACAGCCAAGACAATCTGATTGGCCAGAGAACAGTCTAATGTCTGATTTAATTTCTATTTTAACAAAATTTGTATGGCTCCGTATTTTGTTAAATGAATTTAAAGAAATTTGTACGAATGTCCATTGGGAACGAAACTAAATGTATATGTCCAGCCCTCAGCCTTTGATCATCTCCTGTATTAAGTCCACAGCCTCTAATAGTCTTTTGTATCATGTCCCCAGCCGCTAAACTTTTTCCGAAACAAGTCCAACATCTCTGATAGTCTTCTGTAGCTTAACATATACGGAAAATACTGAAAATACTGAAAATAATGGGGGGAATTTATCAAAACTGGAGCAGACAGAATTTTCAGCAGTTGCTCATGGCAACCAATTAGCTCTCTTCATTTTGTTTAATTAAGCTTTACAAATGAAAGATAGAAGCTGATTTGTTCCCATGCACAACAATTCTGTCTGCTCCAATTTTGATAAATTCCCCCCAATGTGGGCCCCTTTGGTAATGTCAAAGGCTGCATTTAAAATGTATTTCCACTTTCGCAGCCAAATTGGGATAACACCTATTTTATATTTTTTACATGTTCCCATTCACATGACATACGCTCAAAAAATATTTAAAACATGCTTCTTGCAGTTTTAATTGCTTTTACTTGGGTTTGGGTTTCTGGGCTTCTAAAGAGTTAACATTTTTACTTGCATCTGCTTCTTTTGTAATGTTAATAAGGGTTGTGAGGGGTGAAGGGCTTCTCCACTATGTTCATGACCTTAAAAGAGAACTATGGGGTAAGTGTTTTTCCTCATAGTTCTCTTAATGGTAAGGGGAGGTCATATACTAGCGTCCTCCCGTGACCCAAAGCTCAGTATACCGCAAGCTACAGCTCACGGTATACTGAGACCGCCACACCCGGGACGGATCCCGACAATGCTGTCGAGATCCACCCAGTTGCGTGAATGAAAGCTGGGTCTGCCTAGCTAGACGGGGGAGTGGCCAGCTGTACCCACCCCCTCCCCGTCCGTTCCTCCAGTCAGTGCTGGAGGATCGGAGCGGGGAGGGGGGGAATCCCTGCGGGGAGCGGTGACAGACGGTCACCGCTCTCTGCAGGGAGATGATTGGGAAGTGAGCAATCGACGGTATGCGTTCGCTCACTTCCCGATCTATTGAGCCAACGTGTGACCGTTTCATTGTCACACATAGGCTCGAGCTATAAGCATGAGTGATTTTTTACTCACCTCATAGTTGTCCTTTAATGAGAGAAACACAATCCTCAAATTTCAGTCCTAAAAAAAGGACAGATCACTGTGAAGGTACTGAGAGAACAAACTGGAATCAGCCATGTTGCCTGCTGCAACAAAGTATCTAAAAGGTAATAAATATTTGTTTTAAATTATTTTGAGGTATGTTGTGTGAATAGAAACACATAACAAACATATAGAGACATTTTCTCAAAATTAAATTGCAAAAGTGGAAATACACTTTAAGGTTACATTACCCAGTAAGATGACCACCATTGTTCTAACATGTCAAACTTTTTTTTTTTGCTCTAAGCCTATTGAGCTTGGCATGAATTATCCCACCCTTTTCCGGTCTTATGCGCAACAGAACATAATGTATAGCATGGACAAAGTGCCTGAAGCAATCCGTAACAAATAATTACGTAAAAACCACTCCTTCTAGGCAGTGGCGTAACCAGAGTTCTGGGCGCACGGGGCAGAAATTTTTTTTCGCCCCCCCCCCATTATATAAACAACCACTGGAACTGTACCCTGCACCTCCCCTCCACACACACATGTTTTTATTTTAATTTTTCAAATTTTAATATTTTATTTTTTTGAAACTTTTTCATTTTTTTAAATCAATTTTTATTTATTAATTAATTTTTTATTAAATATTTTTATTTTTTACTTTACTTTTAGGGGCTTCG
>NW_017306450.1:786288-793072 GCF_000935625.1 Nanorana parkeri | reverse complement strand
GTCCTCAATTATGTACAAACACTCAGCGATCACTGATCGCTGAGTGCTTGTACCCGTTCTCCTCTCTGACACACACTGTCACAGGCAGCTGCAAGAGGAGAGCCCAGCCTCCTGTGACAGCGCTGGCTATCTCCGCCCCCACACCGCTCTGCTGCACTGTGATAGGCGGCCGAGCGGTGTGGGAGGAAAGACACCGGCCGCTCACAGCGCTCGTCCCGCAGCGCTCGGCCGGCTGTCATTTTCTCTCTGATTCCTTTCATCCCTGCTGGGCACTGCTCTGTGTCCCAGCGGGGATGAAAGGAATCACGGCCGCGCCGGCAAAACGGCAGGAAAATTTAACTTTCGGCATTTAGCCGAAAGTGCCATTTTCGGCCGGCGCCCCCCCTTTACTTTTCGCCCGGTGCCCGCGCCCCTGCTGCACCCCCGGTTGTTACGCCACTGCTTCTAGGCTGTGATCTGATTTTAGCACAGGGCTTCTTCACATATTGATCCATTTTGTTAGAATGTACCCTGTACAGTTAATGAGTTTCTGTTTTTTTTTCTACTTTGTACTGTACATTAACATTCACTTTGATGTTATCAGGTATTGCTATGATTCCTTCTTAATATAATAAGCATGATATGAAGCTTATTTTTTATGGAATTCAATTCTCCCTTTTTAATATACTGCAATATACAGTATATCAATGCAACATAAAAATATTACCTCAGTGGCCCATTCTATAATCTTTCTTTGCCTAGTTACATTAGTAGAGCGCACGAATTCTAAAATTTTTGATTTTGAGTTCTATGTTATAACTGTTCTTTATGCTTTTATGTAAGTTGTGGATATGAATACAGTGTTCACATCCACATCCTACATAAAAGCATAAAGAACAGTTGTGTGCATAGTGAATACTTGTGCCGGGACAGAAAACTACTTGGTCCCTGTGTCTTAACCTCTATGACCTCCTTGGCATTAGTGTACCATGTAATGTATAATTGCTATCACAAGCTCTATCTTAGTTTGTCTGACTTCCACTACATTTTTGCCCCTGAAATCATAGCTTAATAGTCGTTTAATGAGGTGGAAAACAGTGAACAATGAGGTCACCCCACAAGTACAAATTATACGCTCCTCTGAAGTGCATTGCAGTATGTTTATGATTTAAGAGGGAACTGTCACTTAGTGGCATGAACAAGACAACACATTTTAGGGGTTTTAGAGAATAAAAGGAATAAAAGGAATGACATGGAGTGTGCGTGGACAATAATAACTGAACATTCTATCGTAAATACTTAATTATTTCCTAAGACAAGGAATCTCTGGATGCAGAATCACTTTAATAATTAAGTTTATTATTCTTTGCTTCCATGGTAGTACTTGGAGAACCCTCTACAGCAACATTTTTCAGCGGAAGTCGGTGCTGTAAACAGGCGCTGGGCTTCACAGGAAGGCTACTGAGGTCTGCAGCAAGGCAGCCTTGTGAATTGTGGCGCCTGTTTACAGCGCCGGCAGCAAATCTCCTTCCTGTGGATCCATGCCACCCGCACCCGCCAATACTGACCGGGACCCCTGGTGAGACCATACAGCCCTCCTAAGACCATGCACAGCCCAGCATAAACCCCACACAGCCACCTGAGAGTCCACACAGCCTTCCATAAAACCTGTGCAGCCACCTGAAAGTCTGCACAGCCCACCTTAGACCCCATGTAGCCCCCCATGTCGCCTGCACATAACACCATAGACCCAGCAAAGCCCACTATAGAACCTGCATAGCCCACCATAGACCCCGCATAGCCAATCTGAGAGTCCGTCCAGGCCACCATAGAACTTGCACAGCCACCTGAGAGTCCGCACAGCCCACCATAGACCCTGCATAGCCCACCATAGAACCTGCACAGCCCACCAATGAACCTGCACAGCCCACCATAGACCCCACATAGCCCACCTGAGAGTCTGCATAGCCCACCTGAGAGTCTGCACAGCCCACCATAGACCCCGCATAGCCCACCTGAGAGTCTGCACAGCCCACCATAGAACCTACACAAGCACCTGAGAGTCCCCACTATTACACTAATTGCCATTATTTTTCCTAGACTTCTACTTTTAGAGCTAGTTATTAAGTTATTACTAAAACCAGTAATAATCGAATGCAGATGCAATTATTTAATATGATAAAGAGTAGATACATTTATATAGTCTTACAGATACAACTGGCCCTTTCAGGGCAACCATAATGCTGATGCAGCCCAGGATGAAATTGAGTTTCAGACTCCTACTCTACAGCCTATTACCTTTCCAACCCCAAATACTGTTAGCTTCTCTGTTAAAATGTTTGCCATGTCTGCCCGGATAATCTAGCATTGTCGTATCCCTGTAATTTCCTCTTCATTTCTTTTTCTTTTTTTGAGGAAAGTTCTCAGCTGTCATTGTGTATGGTAGACTAATATTATCAATTCAGTCACAACATCTCTGAATAATCTATAACTGGGTTAAAATTATGTATATGGTGCTAATAACAATTTATTATACCTAAATTCAATTAGTCGAAGGAAATGGGAGCATCAATTCTCTATAAACCTTGATTTTATTGTATGTGATAAGAACATCAAATCTCGTTTATGTGTACAATGTGTAAAAACCATTGTTTACTTGACAACCATACAAAAGAGGTTAAAATCCATTTTAATCCTCAAAATTTTACAATTATCAATTAGGTGGATCATAACGGTTTATCTCCTTGAAAACAAGTTGTGTATCTTAAAATTGAAA
Organism: Nanorana parkeri; assembly: GCF_000935625.1. NCBI lineage: Eukaryota > Metazoa > Chordata > Amphibia > Anura > Dicroglossidae > Nanorana > Nanorana parkeri. The sequence goes on along the minus strand of NW_017306450.1, from coordinate 790,317 downwards.
AACTGCTATAGACCACCACAGGTGTGACTCCCAGAGGCAGAAGCAATATGGGATTTGTAGTTTCACCACTGCTGGAGGGCCAGAGTTTGCCTACCCCTGGCATAGGTGAACCATCACACATTCTTACAGGTATCGCCTAGAGACCTCTGCCTTTGCCCAACTTTAGCACAATGTATACGAGAAACAATCTGTTTGCAGCTGAATCCAGAAATGTACCTCAAGGGTAGTACATGGGTAATTATATTTTGTAGCTACTGAAAAATGTAACCAGTTGTTGGCAGTCACACCATTTGCAGCACACTACTATTATTGTGCTGCTATTGATTGTAAGCAAATGGTTAAATCTCTCACTAGTAAGAGATAAAAATCACCTGTTTACCCCTAATCTTAGTTGACACTGATTTTTGTTTTCCGTTGCGTGTCACTTCCCGTAACATTTATTATCTAAAAGATAATTACCTTACTCAAGAAAAGAAAAATCTCACTTCACCCACTAATTTAAATCATAGCATTAACATATAATTATGCTGTTTTTAATTTTAAAAAGCAATGAAGAATGGGCAAAATAGAGAGTTTTCATTTCCCTGAAATTTCCGTGAAAATCTGGAGTTTTTATATTGGTATTATTTGTCTGTTGTTTAAGATGTGTTAACATTTCCACACTTGTTAAACTGAGATGCATATGGGTAAACACACTAGAAGCATTTGTAAAGGTTAACTTGAGTGTAAGTGCGTATATGGAGTTTATTGGTGTCACCTTCTCCTACCACGGATGAAGTTGGATGTGACAAAACGCGATAGGTGGTGAAGTTGGGTCCACATATTGGAATATTTATACCAAACTTGTATGCAAACACTTACATGAATGCTAAATGTTATTTTGTAATCTTTTAATTAACAGTATTTCCTTATCTGGATGTGTCTATGTTCTTTTCCCAGCTAATGTTGAAATCCACACTGTTTATGGATCTCTGAAGCTTTATAATCTTCCTTGACCTAAAATATGTCAAGGTCATGAACGTATACCAGTGCTTCATTATGAGGGATTATTATTAAAGGGTTGGTTTATTTCTTGGCAGTGGGTTTGGAACACTAGAGCTCACAGAATTGATGAGCGGTGTGTTGACAATATTCTAGGTGTCTTTATTTACCATAGAGGTTTATTAGCTGTTTATTAGGATTAGACACCTATTTCTGATAACGTTGCTTGAATTATGAACAGTGCATTATTGATTCTAAAAGATGTTTTCTCTACTTTGCGGTGCCCTGCAACAGAATACATGAAATCGAGTTTAGCTTTATGTATAATCCAACAATAAAATTATATTTTGTAATTATAGTGTTTCATTTCTTATAGTCGGGACATTTTGTATTTATGATGTTCAGTTCTTCTATAAAGGGAATAATGATACCCATTTTTATATTTTCTTTTGTGTGATTATATAAATCACAGGTGCTTGCTTTGGATTATACAATGATTGAGTTATCCTTATCCTATTAAATATCAGTACCAGAAGCCATACTGCCAAACAATCTAGTCTTTGATTATCTGCTTCTGCATATTGTTGCACTGTCGCTGCACTCAGCCAGAACAAAAGCTCTCCAGGAAGACTTGCTCTCAGCCCATCATGTGCCAAACACCAGCATGCAATGCAACATATGTTAGCCAATCAATGCTCAATACCACCACCACCACCACCACTGTGTTACCCTAACACAGTAGATGTCCCCAGGGGTCGACCATCACTATTTGGAGACTTTTGGGGCTCCTGGAGTGGAAGAACCTGGTGACAGGTGCCTAGAGGATATCCAACGCAGAGCAGAAACTGGATCTACAGAGATCATGGAGACTGTGGAGATCAGGAATCAGTGCAGAAAACAGGGACTACCAATTTTGTTGAGCATATGTGCAGGCAGCGCAGGAACTAGAGTGCATGTACAGGATTGGTCCAGGCAAACATTTAGAAGCCAGGAAACAGTTCAAGCAGGTGATAGGACAGCAACTGACCTCTTACCTCCTGACGGAGTGCCCATTCATACCAGATCTGTTGTGTTACAATACTTTTTTCCATGGATGCTAACAAAAGGTCCGCGAAAAATGAATGGGTGTGAAATGGGTTAATTCACACAGCTCCTTTATGCTGCGTTACGTTGCACTAAAAAAAGTAGAAAATGCACTACTTTTTTCAGCACAAGGTAAAGCAACGGATACGGTGTGAACTAGCCCCAGTCACACCCATTAATTTTCAGTGCCCATGCATTACAAAAAAGTATTGCAATGCAACGGATCGAAAGGAAATCAGAAGGTACAATTGCAAGCCAACGGACCCTATGTTGACATGCAATTTTCTTCCAATTTTGGTGTGATTGCACAAGCTTTACAGTCAGAGATAAAGTATGTAGAGCTAAAAGTGGGCAGATATACATCTGGAATTAGTAAGCCTGTACAGGAATAAAAATGTTAGAATGAATATTTACATTCTCAAAAATAATTAACAATATTGAAATGCTGGGTAGTATAAGGTTAAATTTCACATAAAGTGGCTGTGTATGAGGTTTGCGTAGTATTATGTAAATTAAGACTTTAATTATAATATTGCTAATGCACACATTATGTACTAAATTAATCTGTTAGACCTGTAAGAGAAGACAATAGCTCCCTAGGTAATTAAGCTACGAGCAACTAATTAGACAATCCTGTTTATAAACCCTGTAAATAATAATGTAAATTTAAATTTAAGAGTTCAGTGTCTCCCATTTTCTGCATCATGTTCAGTGTCTTCTGAATGTTCATTGTGGTGTGCTAGGCTTTGTACCTTAGCATTAGCTGTGTTTATTTTGTATTTTTGTCCTCTAAATAGAGAAAGGGTAATGGTGAAAGCGCCTGATAAAAGGAAGCATTTATTGACTTTTGTTCATATTCAAAAATCAAATTTTGTAAGTCAATAACTCATTATCTATCCTTTTCACTGCTTGAATTATGTGGTATGTATCAATGCAAAGTCAATTGCTACATGTTACGTACTTGGAATCCAATCAGTGTTGTTATCCATGCCTTCTACACTTTTGACGTTGCATTTTCTTTCTAGTTTAAGGCAATCTTGAGCTCCTTTAAGCTTCTCAGGCTTAAAGCAAACCCGTGTTTTAAAGCATTCAGGTTTTCCTTAATTTCATCCCCAGCAGAAAATACATACTTTTCCTGCACTCCCCCACCAGTCTGTTTAGCACTAGGGGTTGAAGTAAATACCCAAACTGGCAGTTTACACAGGACCTTTTGCTCCTGTTAGCTGGACAAGGCAGCAGGGGAGTGAAAGACACATAGAGTATATGCTTTTGGGGAGGTCTGCTATAAAGTGCTCCTGTACTTTGCTCAGGCAACATGTTCACTTAACTAATCTACCCCATTGCTTCAAATATCCTTGGACGTGAAGAGAAGAAGCCCTGTTTAAAGCCAAACACCTGGAAAAAATGTAAATACACAGATGAAATACATACGAGAGATGTTTTACTTTCTAAAACATTTGTATTTCTGCCCATTCAGTCCTAATATTTACACAGACCTGCCACATAGCACAGCCAGGCTGGAGACTTCACTATTCTCTGCTGCAGCTGAGTAATAAGACTAAGGGGGTTATTCACTTAGCTGATTTCAGCTGTACATCGGCTGCCTTCGGTCAGCCGAACATGTTCTGCATGTTTGGCTGAGCCGAAGAGCAGAATGAGTTCAACTCAGCCGATCCAACATCTGGATTGGCTGAGCCATAGCTCTGGCAGCTCACTCGCTGCCGTTCGACCCTATTCTCATAGGGGACGAACGGCAGTAAGTGAATAGCCGAATGTCGCTGAGCAGCATTTGGCTCAGCTATTTTGCTTGGTACCTCCGAGGTACTGAGCAGAATAGAAAATAAGTAAAAATAATTTTTTGAAAAATTGAAAAATTATTTATTTATTTTTTTAAAAATATGAAAATTTTAAAATAAATAAAAATATTTTAAAGAAAAACAATTAAAAATAATGAAAAAAAACCAC
>NW_017306450.1:771544-786265 GCF_000935625.1 Nanorana parkeri | reverse complement strand
TGAGGACGCTGTCATTACAACTGGACGGAGCCAGCCGTGAGATCACGGCTGGCTCCGTCCAGCTGTCATTTGCGTGGAGATCGGTCAGCTTTAGCCGACCTTTCTCCACGCTTTGGGTGTCACTACGGCTCTATCTAGCAGCCCCATCAGCCTGCTCAGCTAGCCTCCGTAACATCTCTCAGTCTTACTGCAGCTCTTGCACAGTACAAGAGCACATTCTGATTTGGTATTCTCAGCTTTCCCAGCAGGTTGCAGTGAGGCAGAGTGCAACCAGTGCCTAACTGAGTGGTCCACAAGCTGAGGTGTAAGGTAATCAATTGTTTAAAGGTTAGTTAGTGATTTTGCATTTGGGGTGGATGGGGGTTAATAGATGGGGTTAGATATTTTATGTGCAACGTCCACTTTAACAGCCTAACAATGAAAATGGTTACAGGAGTATAGAGAATAGGGAAGATGTCACCTATGTGCCGCTGCTCCTTCATTGTACAGCAGAACTTCTTTTCCTACAGTGATCGGATGTGTGGGTAGCATTGCCATGATTTTAAGGGGAGAATAGTGTGGACCTATGCACACAGAGGATGCTTTTTGCAATAAGAGTAAATTAGGATACACACACATTGTAGCCTAAAAGGATTTATCTTGTTTGAAGTGATGTTGGAGATCTCTGTGAGGGAATCCCTACTGTAAAGGATTTTTTTCTATTAAACAAATGTGGGGGAAGCTCCAAGGCCCCATTCACACCTGTGAATGAGGCCGATTGCATTAATCTCATAGATCCCTTTGTGAGACTCATGCGATCATCTGAGATTCTGATTTCCACAACATGCACATGTTCGTTTTATTGACTTTTGTCTGCTAATTTGATGTTTTTATAGGTGTTGAAGCTGTTTGCGTCTGTCTGTCTATCTATCTATCTTAACTGTAGATAGATTAAAAGTAAAATAGAAAGGCAGGTTTTTTTTTTAACTGATAAAAACGTACATCTTGGTAGTTTTTAGAAAATGTAAAAATTACTCTCCATAGGTTTTGTTAGGTGTCACGTTAGGTCTCTAGGTTTCACAATTTCTCCAGCAATGAGGCAGGTGTTAACCACCATACTATGAGATGCTGAATCGTAAGTTTGTTGTGTGAGTCAGGCCTGGAAACCCACTGTCACTTGGCATTTGCTAGGAGGTGTGAAGAAACTTATCTTGATTATATGTAGGAAATGACAAATATTTAAGCAATGTTATCACTTGTACAATAAAGGGTACCAGCTAAGCAATCGACATAATTTGGGCCATAAGTACACACACAGCCTTGCATGGTAAATGAGATGTAGACTGCACTTCACTTTGCAATTCATATCTACAGCCCACAATTTAAACTCAAATCAGTTCCAACATGCACAGTGCCTTGTACTCAGGGTGTTGGCACCACTACAAACAAAAGCAAATCAGCTCTGATGAAGGGGGTGTTTTTTAAAATCCTGGAACACGTTGGCTTTTGTAAACAATAAACTGAACTCGTACATTTGAAATTCCTTCTCATGTTGCACATACAAAATGTTTTACACCCAAGACTCCACCGCTTGCCATCGTGGTCTCAATTTAAGAGAGACCTTATTTGCAACTCATCTATTCGTGACACCTATCGAGATGTAAATCACCCAACTTTTTTTGATTAACCACACTGGATAACATGATAAATCATTCAGGCCAAGATTTGCCAAAGTGGCCCAAGTAACTTAAACTTTGCTTGTATTGGCAATGTTATACATTTCATGTGTGGTTTTGTTAATATAGCCACTGTAAGTGCCTGAATGCATTTTTGGTGCCCCACCATCACCACCTTTGCTACATCCATCACAATGTAATTGTAAGGTATCGAGGTCTATTGCGCATGTGCGCAGTCCCGCTTTTTGCACTTTAGGAAAACGGGCACTTGCGCGCATGCGTGCGCATTGGGACGTACACACACAAGCTCTCTAATCTGGCGTACAGACGTGCTAATTTGGCACACAGGATGTGATGCAGTACCTCTGAATTGATCTTCCTATTTAAAGCAAGCACAGCCTGGGCTTAGTTGCTGGATGGTCTTTCAGCTGTTCCCTGTGATGTTCTGCCTGTTTTCTGCTCCTGCACCTTGACCCGGATTGAACCTGACTGCTCCTGATTGCTGCCTGCCTATTGACCTTGGAATTGTTACTGGACTTTGCCTCTGCCTCATCCCTTGTACTTTGCTGCCCGACTGGTGTGACCCCTGGCTTGCCTGACCTCGATTCTGCCTTTTGCTCTGGTATCCTGCTACCCGCCCGGTGTGACCTCGGCTCTGCTCTACCCGATCCTGATTCTGGACTTCTGCCTGTCACGGTGCTGCCCCATACACTGGCACCCGTGCTACTTGCTGTTTCTCAGGCTCTGTTCCCATCCTCAAAATTTGGGGGACACAAGGTGGAAGGGGAGCCTCCTCATCCAACCAGTCTCCAGCCTGGTACGTGATAGTAATGCCAATTCAAAATGCAATACTTTAAGGATGTATGCTTTTCCTCCATGTTTACTCTATAGCTTAGTATATCCTAGCATCAACATCAAATGATCCTGCTAGACACATTGCTGACAATTATGTTTTGTATATAAATGATGTGCATCACAACCCATGCATCTAGCCCCAAGACAACTTTTATTTCAAATAAAAATAAAATATTTTTCTTTACAATTTTATTGACACACCATTTATGTATTACTTTCTGAGAGCAGCAGTTCTCTATACATACATTTTTTCCCCTCAGTAATCCACTATATATTACTTTACATATTTCTCTCATATGGACTTCTCACCTTCTCTGGGATATTCATGGATGTGGGGATGCTCATCTAGGGTGAGTGGGGAAACAGAAGGGGGGAAAAGAGCCCAGAGATGTATACAAGCAATGGTGTATTTAAGTGTTGGGCTGCCCTAGGCAAGACCAAACCCAGGCATCACCCCTAATATAAATTTGCCCCACCCCTTCCTGTTTAAGACATTTTGCATAACCTGCCAGTCGCTGGACAGAACGTGCACGCTGTATCCAGCTTCTGACAGGTTGTGCTATTAGCATAATGGGCAAGCCCACTGCGCATTTTGCTTATCTGTGCCAGAAGCTGGATACAGTGCGCACCTGTTTAAATAGTAACAGGTATGTACTGTATCACTTCTGCCAGCGTTGGAGAGAGGACGGAGCTCGTCAGTGGATTCGAGTAAGAATAATTTATTATTATTTTTCTTAATGGCAGGTGAGGCTCTGCTTCACTGGTTTGGGGGCAGCGTTTTTTGCCACCCCAATGGAAAGTTCCACCCAAGGCAAATGCCTAGTTTCCCTTGTCGCAGATACGCCTCTGTATACAAATGATCCTTGCCCAGTCCAGCTGGTTATTGCATGTCTATAGGTATTCTTAAGACTTGATTGGTGGGGTATAATGTTCCCAGATGATTACTATTATTTTACCTTGAGATGAGCCCATGTCTAGTAGTTCTTCTGCTCTCTCATTATAGTGCAAAAACATGCATGCTTAGCCTGTGCAAACAGGTTTGTTCATGTAAATAGTTCTTAAAGATCTTTTGGAGGTTGGATTGTGTCTGCATGTCTGACTAACCTCTCGTATCTGCAGGCAGTTTTGGTGTTTAAAAAAAGTCACTACGAAAGGACCGAAGCTCATAAGTTATGCAGTGACTATCAAAGAGATATGCAACTCATTTCCTCTGCGTGCTTCATGTTTGTATTGGCTTCTTTGATCTCTGGAAGTATGTTTGTGCTATGCTTGTCTTGTAGATTTTGCTGTTGTATTTAGGCATTCTGCAGGCAAATTTTAAGGCTGCATCTCCTTTGTGAAACTTTATGTGGGTTGCAGATTGCCAAATAGTTGGTTTACAAAAAAAACAAGCCTCTATAAGATTGATAACCTGCATTTTTCTAATATTAGCAGCAATGACTTTTAATACAAATGGGCTGTTTTTCAGTTTCACATTGATGTGCCCTACATGTCTGCTTTCTTTTTTTTTTTAAAGCTGAAAATAATTTTCTGTGCTGAGAAATGAATGGCTGGGTTAAATAACACTTGTGCTTGAGATTAATCTGTTAACCTTTTAAAAACTGCTGAGTTTAGTTTTGCAATCTGCAGCTGCTGCCAGCTACAATGAGCATATGTGTAGGAGATGTGGCATCTGGGTGGTGTAGAAAAGTATTGTTAGATGCATAATAAAAAACATCCTTACTACAGCAACAGAAATCACTGATTTCCAGTAATCTAAGTTCAAATTTTGGATTTGTGCACTCATAACAAATCAATGTATTTTATTACAAATCAAATAAATGACTTTGTCTTCTGTACTCTGTAATCTGTCTGCATTCACAAAAAAGCCAATCCAATACCCTGAAAAGGAACATACTGATAGCAGGGCTTCCTCGCTTTTGCTTTCTCGCATAGTTCACAAATCACAAACTTTTTCGCCAAAAACGTCACAGGTTGGCCTCCGGAAATAGGGACCAACCTATAATGCATTGCATAGCTCTCAGGTCAGTCGGGTCACAAGAGCCAAGATATCTATAAGAAGATTTTTTTTTGGCATTGGTACATGGCCCCATGTGTGTGGCTGGCTTCCCATACCTTTTGTTTGACAAAAGATTACTTATTAGCACTACAAATGGCCAGAACTTCTATAGGGTTTTCCAAAAAACTGTCAAACTTCAAGCAATATTTTAAAAAACTGTTCGCAAACTGAACCCAGGCAGATTCACTATAAAGCTCATCCATCTGTTGCTCTTTCAAACTCCATGGGAAGGCTGGGGGCAGGGAGGTGACATAGCTGTATGACATATTCTTAACAAGCAGCAGATAAACTTTAAAATATGCCCTCACTGACTTCTCTAGATGCAGCTACTGTATCGTTAAATTTGAACTCCAGAGAACTTAAAAACTACCATGGCAGTTCGGCTCCCCCAGCACTGCAAGGGTTAAATGTTCATTTATGCCCAGGGTACCAGGAAAAAAGACTTCTACTTACTTTATCTCTTGCTCCCCTCGCAGCCAGTGCTCACCTCCTTACTCCAGGTTGTGAGTGGGTCTTTGGTGTCCTTACATTGCAGGATTGTTGGTCCTGTATTGGTGGTGGCATCACAGCTACAAGTGTGCTTTTCTTGTACCCTAGACAAAAACAAGCATTTAACCCTTACTGTTCAGGTCGAGCATGGGTTTGAGGTGATTCCATTCACAGTTTGTGGATCCTGCAAACTAATACATGATTTTACCGCTTTAGCAACCAAATACCAATAATGCATTTCCTGGCCTTCGAACTTAAAAGCCAGTAATAGGGACTTTATTATGTTATATTTAAAAATCTTGCAAATGACTTATGAAATTACATTAACATATTAACGCTAATATGAGATTTCAATTAGTTTATTTAGACTCAAACCTGCTAGCAGTGGCCAACTATTAGAGGTGAGGGTTCACACAAAATCTCTCAGATCATATGAAGGATAAAAATTGTTAACAGCCTCAGAGAAAAGGGGAATGTTACAATCTATATATTGTAGGGAGAATGATGTAAACTGTCATTTTTATTTTTGGTCATTGTCAAAAAAGTGCTAAGCATGTTTGTCATCACATTAAAATTTATGTCAGCTTGGTGATGACATTGAGCATTTTGATACATTAGAAAATGACTTGCCTTGATGCCTGGCAACAGCTATGTGCTTGTCCATAATGGATATTTCCTAATCTGCTATGATCGGCGTTGTCAACTGATTATACATAATAGGACAGCGGGGTTCTGCTGAAAGGAAAATGTTTCACTCATTCAATCTTTGATAAAGGCCTTTATGGTGCTTTTGTAATGTCATTTTATTTGTACACACAGTTTCTTTTTTTATAACAGTATTATTCTTTTTTTTTTAAAGATCGGTTATTTCTAGTAATGCCTTTCCCTGCAACATATTATGGAAGAGGTGGAAGGGTTTGCCTTTGTAGAAAAATATAAAAGTTACTGACCAAACAATAAGTCAACTTTCTGTGTAGCTAAAAGTAGCCAGCACAAGGGGATTGTATCCAAAAGTATTTTACTGTGTCCATAAGACCAGGCTGAACAGCAGACATATACAGTCTATTACTCCATGTTCATGATTACATTTTAGGCCATAGTAGAACCCTTTGCAAAGCTTGGAGTTCAACCTTGATAAAGTCCATGATTGTGCACCAGATCATAGCAATGAATAATGTAGAGAATTTGTTCTGACTATTCTTTAAGTGTACATCAGAGCAAAAAAAAAACATGTTCAGTAAAACCCTTTAAATCAGAACTCCAGTTTAAGCGCTTCTGTGGTGTGCTGGGGCCACACTTCCTTCACGCCTTTAACTCGATCCTGGAATGTCCTACCCTCCCTAGAGACACACTAAGGGCCCAAATTACAGTAATCCCCAAGGAGGGCAAAGATCCTACTAGTTGTGCAAGTTATCGCCCTATCTCACTCCTTAATGTAGATCTCAAAATCTTCACTAGAATTCTGGCTTCCAGACTCCCTTCCGTTTATGAGCATACTCATTGGCCCTGATCAGGTGGGTTTTGTCCCGGGCCGTGAAGCTAGGGACAACACCATCCGCACTCTGAATGTCATTCATCTGGCACAGGCCCGCTCAAAACCCCTTCTCTTGCTGTCAGTAGATGCGGAGAAGGCCTTTGACCGGTTGAATTGGGCCTTCTTACGAGAAACTCTTTCCTATGTGGGTTTGGGAACCCATATGCGTTCATGGATAGGGGTACTCTATTCAAACCAATCGGTGGTGATCAGGGTCAATGAGGCTCTTTCTGCCCCCTTTCTATCTCCAACGGGACGCGACAGGGATGCCCCGTCTCTCCCCTTATCTTCTTGCTCACTCTTGAACCACTCATACGAACGATACAAGCATCTCCTGACATTACGGGATTGGAGGCGGGCTCTGGAAATCACAAGACCGCAGTGTACGCAGATGACCTTCTATTCTATATTACTCACCCGGAGGTTTTGCTCCCCAACCTCATGTCGGCCTTCACAGTCTACGGGAAGTTATCCGATTTTAAAATCAATTTCTCCAAATCAGAGGCCCTGAATGTGTCAATACCTGACCCACGCCTCTGCCGTCTTAAGTCATCCTTTCCCTTTAAATGGGCGGACTCTCATATTACATATCTGGGAGTGTTGCTGCCATCTGATCTCCGGGGAGTTTTCTCTCTTAACTTTATCCCACTTCAACGTCGCATCGTCACAGACTTACGCTCCTGGGAACGCCCCGGATTCACGTGGTTTGGACGCAATAATATCTTAAAGATGACGTTCCTACCACGGTTACTTTACTTACTCCCGTAAAGTAACCGTACAGTAAGAAACGGGTTTGGATTCGATACCAGATACTGTCCCGGTCCGGAGCCGAGGGTGGCATACACTTCCCAGATCCATGCATTTACTACAAAGCGGCCATGCTAGCTGTAGTGGTGGACTGGTGCTGTAATGCACATCACAAGCTGTCGGTGGCATTGGAACTCCCTCTCCCCTCTCTGCCCTCTCCCTGACGCACTCGCCCATGGTACCGATTGTGGGTAATCCCCATTTCATACCTGGCCTACTGGGCCCCTTGCATAATATGCTGACGGCAGTGAATTGCACCAGAGCCTATCACTTCAGAGCAGCGGTGGGCTGGATGCCGACTTCGCAGATCCAGAGTAGGATAGAGCCCGACCTCAGTCCTTGGCAGGCTCTACAGCTAGGCCACTACCTGCGATCGGTTAGGGACCAGAGCCCTTTGCTCAGACAACTGACGGAATTTGAAAATGTATGCCTGAAAGCCAACCAGACCAGACATACCCTGTCCGTACTGGTCGGCTGTTTGCGAGCTCAGCCGACAGATCAACCGCCATACTTTATCAGACAATGGGCAACGGATCTGGACATGGAGCTTACCCCTCCACAGATCGAGCGAATGTACTACTATGCCACTAAGTCTTCTATAGCCCACAGATATCAGGAAGCGGGCTACAAACTGCTGACTAGGTGGTACAGGGTCCCGACAGTCCTCCATCGCATGTACCCGGCATCTTCACCCATGTGTTGGAGATGTGACAATGCTGTAGGAACCCTTAAACATATTTTCTGGGACTGCCCCCTGATCCAACCATTCTGGTACAGGGTAGCTGACCTAATACGGAAAATAACGGGATTGGACCTGCCGTTTACTCCATCGGTCTTTCTCCTTCACCTTGCACCGCTTTCACGAAAAGCATACAAGCGCTCCTTGGCGATCCACCTTAATGCAGCGAGGGCCTGTATCCCCGCCCAATGGAAGAGCTCACAGCCCCCCTCAATTGCAATGTGGCTGCGGAGGGTTGAAGAGATTGAATCGATGGAAGACCTGACTTCATCCCTGAGGTACACACAGGACAAATTTGTACTTACATGGGCCACATGGATCCAGTTTCAAACCACAGAGGAGTACTCCAAGGCACGTTTAGCCTGAGTACGCGGCCCGCCTGGCGGGAGCGAATAGCTCCTTGCCCATGGGGAACACTCCTGGCTGAGTGGATGTGCGGGGCGGGGTTGGGAGAGACGAGGTGCACTGCTCTCTCTCTCTATCTAACAATTTTTCCCTTTGTCCTTTTCTTTGGCTAATGTTTTCCTCTCTTAGTCTACTCTTAGCAACAGTACTGCTGCACGTCCTCTGTTCGTTGAGTAGTTGGTGAATGGAAAAAAAAATCAGAACTCCAGGTAAATAAAATCTTAATGCACTGCAAGTGTTAAGTACTCCTTTTGTCTAGGGAGCTAAAATAACAGAGATATACTAACCCAAACCATGATCCTGGCTTGCTCTTAGACTGGTCCCTTCAGCCTCACGCCCCCTCTGCTTCAGCAATCTAAGGTCCTGCAAGTCATCACGTTCAATACCCAACGGACATACCAAAACTGGACCAGAGGAGGTGACAGGCTGCTGGGAGTGGTGTAGGAGCGAGCCATGATCATGGCTCGGTGAGTATAACTTTGTTATTTTAGCTCCCTAGGCAAAACAAACACAGTACAGTAGCCCCACTGCAAGGCTCAGGGCCCTCCATGCTATCTTCTTGAATTGTATTGTAATGTCTTCCTTATACTGTAAAGCGCTGCGCAAACTGTTGGCGCTATATAAATCTTGTATAATAATAATAATTTGCTTGGAGTTCTGCTTTCAGTGCATAAAAATACCTGTTGATTAAACATAAATCCAGTGTGCTCCTGACTTCCTGTTTGGGCTGACATCCCAGTGCCTTTGCTGTACTGAAGTTCAACCAGCATTGTCAGACCTCCTTCTTTGTACCACTCCACACTCATACATTGATTTATTTCCCACTAAAACAATGCTGCTGCCTTGACTCCCAGCAGCCTGCCCACATACTGTGTGTAGAGCACAAGCTACTGAAAGATGTTATTCTGGGGGTTGTGCTTATGTCAGCAAAATGTTTACAACCCCTATGGTAAAGTCACAGTGAGTAATAAAAGCTGTTTCTCACTACAGGAAAAAAGCTTCCTGTGATCCTGAATATAATTATAGGGGTGCAACCACTGCACGGGCAAACAAATGAGGAGGTGTGTGATCCACTCTTTCATTGAGCTTATTATCTCTATGCTCTTTCACAGTTCACAATGCAGGGAACAGTAAAGCAAAGCATGAAGGATTGTTACGCTCCCCCGCTCAATAAAGACTTGTAACATCTTTTAAACTCCATGGACACTTGCATACTATACTGAAGACCCTGTTTACACTTGCTGGCTAGCTTTTCCCTTTCATGAACCAGACCAATAACTGGAGGCGAGATGGACCCTGTGACAGAAGATCTTATCTGAGAGGTGTAGGAACTGGTTTACGAGAACTGAATATAAGTAGGTGAGGGAACACAAGGCATGTCCGGACAGTAGGGAATAATTTCAACAATTTCCACTACTTCTGACAGTAATCTTCTGAAAACTTTTAAACTGATGGGGACTGGAGGGTAGGCATACCCTTTGTGAAATCTCTGCTGATCTGTCAGTACACCTGCTCCCAGGGCTTGGTGGCATAGGCCCCTAGTGTAAAACTTCTCAAACTTGTGACTGCATAAAGATGCAGACAGATCCATCTCTGAAATCATGTCTAGAGACAGGTACCTTATGGAGTCTGGATATAGGGACCATTTGTTGCCATATGTTTTGTATCACATATACAGTTTCCATTTGCCGGTTGAGCCTTCATTGTTTCCTTTTACATAATTCATGGCAAGAAAATAGATTTTTAAAAATAAAAATAAAAAATGTGAATTGGTATTCTGACCTGTTTTACTGACAAGTCCATTTTAAGTATCAAAAAAGAAAGAGAAAAGCTGGGGTTTTTTAGGCATCAATTGACAACTTCCAACACGATAAACAATAAAAAAATATATTTATTTGTATTGAATTATTAAAAGTGGAGTAATATACAAGGGATAGAACAGTAATGAGTTATCGAATCAGGTTGTTTTTATGAAATGACTCCACTTTTAATAATTCAATACAAATACATATATTTGTTATGGTTTATCGTCTTGGACGTTGTCAATTGATGCCTAAAAACCTCCAGCTTTTCTCTTTCTTTTTTGACCATTACCTACAGGAGTGTGGCACCTAATGCCCAGGTTCAGGTCACACAATATTAATTTAAGTCCATTTTAAGCATTTCATAATTGGCACAGCTGAACATATAGTGAGGGCTGTCAGCCTCAATGGTGTTGCATGATGTATCAAACAAATGTCCATTTTTCTTATAAAGTGAAAATATTTCTTTGCATAAATGTCGGTGACTAGTAGATGTATAAAGTGATCCTAAAATTATTTACATTCATTTACAATTATTTACAATATATAGGAATCCTTCAGTTTTACAAAACATATTCATTGCCAGATACATTTTCAAGCTGACTGGTCCCATTCTACATACAGTATGTTTATGACCCCCACTAAAATAATATAACATCTTTAACAATTTTCCATATAGAACCAGTATTTATCAACATGCTGTCAATTTTATTATTTTCATGCTTTTTTATCATGATAGTTTGTAAACTGTGTGCATTGTTCATCTGATAAAATGGTAGCCTCTGTTTTATTTAAAGAAGAACTCCCCTAAAGGCCGATATGGACATCAGAGGATGGTCAGGTTTTCAGGAACAATTTAGCTGCTCTTACAGACATCAGAATTTTCAGGCACTTCCCTAAACACTAACAGTCTTATTGTGTGATAATGGAGGAGATTACAGAATGAGCAGCGGGACGACTTACTAAATATACTGCTGCTTTTTTACTTTTCAGTCAACAATCTAAGGGAGCAGAGAAGTTACAACATTATTCATTCTACAATCTACACCTGTAACAACAATGCTGCCATGCTTGGTTGTGCTGTATGACAGGCATATGTAGATCTCAGGACTGGATGGACAGAAATACAAATCCCTTGGCAGGTAAAACGGTTTTCACATACGTATTTCATTTTTGTATTAAGCTGTTTGCCTGGAGTTCAGCCTGGAGTGCATTGTCTGCATTTAAACTGGTGAGATGACAAAACCTTTTAAAAACAAATATTTTTGGGGGAAAGGGATATTAACAGACATACTGTGTAATACTTAATAAAATATGGATCTGTTTTTGCTGCATCTTCCCCTCAGTCTGTCGTAGTTCACCAGGTCTGAATCAGGGCAAAAAAATCTGCTCCCACAAATCAATAGAAGCTTTCAATGAACGACACTGATTCCAATGCCGGGCAGACAAATATATTTTTCTTACACAATATACACTTCTGTAAGTAAACCTGTTATGAGAATTAAAGAGGAGCTGCCAGTGTTTAACTCCTTCTGAAGGTACAAACTTCCTGAGTATTCTGCTGGCCCACTGGATTCAATATTTTAGGAGTCACTGATACTTATTTCAGGTCAATAACTTAAGGCACTAAACCAAGAAGATCAGCATAACAATCAGGCAACTAGAATTTTCAGAATGACAGATCATTATTGAGGACCAACATTTCCAAGGAACTAACTCCCCAAATTCAGTAAGAGCAGGATCTCCAGTTTAGATTTTAGCTGTAGCCTCTGCTTGCTGGTGAGTACAATGAACAAAATCAGTCAAGTACAACACCATTTCATCTTATTGGCAACAAAACAAAATACATACCAGTAGAAGAGGAATACTTTGAATGATTTGTAAAAGGGTTGCAGGGGATGGGACTTGTTCATGATCCTCAACAGAGAGAAATGTTGAATCTTTGCCTGATTAATAAAGGATAAAAGCACTTCCATTGCAAGTCCTCCATCTGTCCTTGTCCTTTCAGCTTGTAGGAAAGGTATGGGACACCTGCCTTGACATAAAGTGTGTTTCGCCCAGGGCAGCTTACAGCCTTCCAGCATTATGTGTTATGCTGCTGTAATGGTGTGAAAAATACTCCAGGCCACCAATAGAGAGAACAGTTAGTAGATGGTATGCTTATTCATTCTATATAGCAGCATATCTCCTATATTCTAGTGATGGCCAGGAGCAGTAGTCCATGAGATGCAGGGATTCTGAGACCATGAGGTATGAAACAACTAGTAGTTACAGAACAGGTACCCCATCACATTTATTAATTTTTTTACAGCCAGGAGGGAAAAGGACAAATAGCGGATATGCACTGAAAGTACAGATATCCTTTAAATTCCTCTAATACATTTAATTTACAGAATAATGCATGCCATTAAAATAGCTTATATTATGTCAAAGCTTGGCCTTTTCATAAGAAAATTTGTAGCTTTGTATCTTCATACATACAGAAACAACCTGTATTGTAGAGATGAACATCTTGTACATTGAGGAGATGGTAATTTTGTCACGGCTGACATATCTGCCATTCTCAGTAGAAATAATGGTGACATCAGCTTTCTCCTTTGTTTGAATACAAAGGAAACACTTTGCAACATTGTGGGGGCAATTACAGGATTGTGAATGTTCATACACATCAGACTCCTACAGTAGCACTCTCAGTAATGATAATGGTTCTACTCTGATGTGTCACATAATAGCACCCAAGCACCCAGTCTGCTCACACAGTCTCTTTTCCAAACTCTGAAGAGACACATTTAAAAAATGTTTCTTCTTTTTGCTTTACAAATCACTACTGCGATTAACCAGCTGGTGGTTCCACATAAAAGTTTATCTGTAATCTATGTAGTGCACTACAAGAGTCAATTTCTGTTGCTTTGTGATTGAAGATGCTGTTTCCTTCCTTGGCTGGTGAAAGCTGCTTTGAACCATCTTGCCATTTTCCTTAATCTGAAGCTCTTTGCTTTGTCGTGAATTATAAGTGGCGTCGCTGTCGTGCAGTTCTGATTCGCATTTTAGAAGGGTAACAAAACATCTGTAAAACTGGAAACAAAATCTTAAATTTGTATGTATTGATGACAGAATGAAACATTAAACGCAAGTATGAGCTGTATTAATAGAAATGCTTGTGACTTAGTTGCAAAATTCATGAGTAAAATTGAGTAAAATAGATTTCTCAGGTTGGTGCCCTTTTGTATCTTCCCAGCTTAAAATGTGCCTGTGCCCAGAATGTGGGCATTTAAATATTCTTAGCAAGCAGTAAAAGAACTTTAAAAGAGAACTATGGCCAAACCTTTTTTGTCTGTAGTTCTCTTTAGGGTCACAGGAGTAGATTTACTAATGTCCTCCTTTGACCCAAAACTCAGCAAATAGCAGACTACTGCCCACTATATGCTGACAGCTCAGAGCCCAACAATATTGCTGAGCTGAGTAAGATCCCAACAATATTGTTGGGATCCACCCCTCTCTAGAGGCAGGGCCCACCCATGCGGGGAGTGGTGACTGACAGTGACCACTCCCTGAAGGGAGAAGATTGTGCTCTGAGCGGTCAGCGATGTAATCGCTCAGTTCTTGATCAATAGAGCAAGGGTTTGACAGCTGCAGTATCACACATCTGCTCTAACTATTGGGATGAGTGTATTTCACTCATACCATAATTCTCCTTTGAAACAAGTCTTTACTGATCTCTGTAGCTGCATGTACAGTGGAGTAATTCATTCCCAAAGACACAGAAGTTATGTTTCAGTTGGTTTCTATGAGCTAATAAGCACCACCTGTGTGTTTGTATTAAGAGGCTTGATTCTACTATGTGGCAAATAATTGGAACTTAGCTGTGCATGTTCAGTGCATCTGTGTGAACTTTGAAGGTGAGTTTCTCCACAATGGCTATAGCTACTGAGGTAGCAAGGATTTGTTTTAAATTGCTATTTAAATACTTTCATGTCCATAATCAGAGCACAGGTGCGCTTTAAAATACAAAGAAAAAATGGTCTAAAATATATATTCTTTATTAAAGTGCCCAATTCAAAATCTTAAATTTGCATGGCAGACTTGAAAACAATTTTAAAACCTAATTTTTTGAAATGCTTAACTTGAAAAAATGCTAAAACCCAATCCCAATGTGAAACCCAACTGAGCGTTCAGTTTACAATACAGTAAAAACTTCTGTGTGAAAGTGTAAGGAAGTACCAAATCCAGTTACTATGTGCTGCACAAGCTTCCCTGACTGAGCCAAATCCTCCCTCATTTATGGCTCAGTGATGTCAATCCAGAAAGCAGTGGGCAGGACTACGTGTGACCAGGTCACAAGCTACATGCAGCATTGACATTTCTGAAAGCCAGCA
>NW_017306450.1:752512-771534 GCF_000935625.1 Nanorana parkeri | reverse complement strand
TTATTTTTCCACTATAGTGCAAGCAGCCACAACCTTTATGAGGGTGGCAACTTTGTTCTAAATTAAGGGGCAGTGCAGCATCACAATCACACCATAGAAATAAGCTATTTCCTATATTGAAAAGCCAATGGTCTCTCTGCAGAGGTTTGAGACTCCTGCTGACTCAGACCTGTGCAATAAACAAGAAACATGAGCTTTGATCAATGAAAAGCTTTACCCATCAAGGGGTCTTTTGGACCCCTGCAGAGAGACCACTGTTTACACACAGAGAGCAGGGGCCATTCTCTAAAGCAAGACTTTGCACATCATTAATTTTGATGACCCTGGAACCTATTTAAGTAAGTTAAATTTAAAGTTCAATTGGACTTTAACCATAGTCAGGAGCTGCTATTTCTGAATGCAAACAGAGCCACCTGCTTTGAAAACCTTGTATCACAACTGAGGCAGCGTTGCATAATGGTTCTTTGTTTGTCCATCTGCAGGTTCAAATGTGAACAGCAACATAAAATGTTTCTTTTCTTAAAAGAGGACCTATGGAGGTATTACTATGCAAAGAAGTCTGCATTGGGAGTCCACCAAGATCAACATGAGTAAACATTTTACTTTTTAACTGGAACGGGAGGCAAGGAAAATTTCCCATTAGGAACACCTGGTGAAAACTGTTGATGTTTTCTCACTGCCTGTTATGTAGGGGAAAGTGTACACACAAACACCATCAAAAAGGTTCTAGCCCTTGTTCCTGTTACTATGTGTTACTGTACATTGAACATTACCATAGCTGACTACAGTGCTCTACTCCAGCAGGCTTGAATCTGCCAGTCATACCTGCTTATTCATAAATATATATATGAGAGGATTGACACAGGTACTGCTCTTGGCCAGAATGGATGGTATGATGCCGACTGTGGGAGAGATGATTCCGGGTTTCCCAAAAGTTGTAATCAAAGAGACTAATCCATAAGGCATCCAGCAGAAGAGATAGCAAGTGATCATACACAGCACCATAAACAGCAAGTGGTGCTCCCTCTTCTGAGCTGTGCTTAAGTTTATCCGGCCCATCTGCAAAGACATTTAGAATTATACAGTCGTTAATCCTTTACCCTAAAATTGTCTGAATATCCAATAACGTTTCGGCCCATTGCAGCTATATCTTTGATTGGATGATTCATTTTAAAAATGAGTTTCCGTTTTTAGGAAACCTCCCTATACGATTTAAACCAGAGATAAACTAAAAGTCAGTACAGTTTATGACATGTATTTTCTCTTCCCTTTCACTACTTGCCCATCGTTAAAAACAACAGTCTACATGGAAAATGCTAGCATCATTTCCACTGATATCAATAAACATGACTTTGTGTTTCTTCATCTGAAAGTGCATGCCTCAAGGTGCACGTGATGTCATGTTATATCAATGTATGTGCTGCCATTGGCATCAAAAGGGCTGTCTAAGTTCACTTCCATCGCACCTTGGAGCTAAAGGGATCATCAGCATTCCTGACCTGTGTACTTTGACTTGACCTTATTTCACCTCTTGTTCTTTGGGTGGTCTGACTTGTATTTTACTCTGCTTAACCTATCCTCATCGTGGCTATAATTGATCCTGGCTTGCCTACCTGTGCCTTTAATCCTAATCTATGCCGACTCATTCAGTACTTTTTTTGCCTGCTTGCTCCCTAACACCATCCTGTACCTGAGTACCCTGCTGTATGTTATTTTGGTACTTTACGCCCACTTACAGTGACCTGGGCCAATCATGCGCCATCCATGCCCAGACCACATGCTGGATGTGCTGACCTTTGCATCCTGGAAAAACAGAAAGTCCACCCACCTTCAGGTGTCCTGGTAAAGGCTGCTGCTTTTAAGATTTGTTCAACTACCATGCTGCTACATGATACATCCTGTGTTTCAGACTTGCTCTGCTTTGGTTGATCTGGATATCCTTGACATCTGTGACCAAGCATTTTTTGCAGCTCCTTTGCCTGGGTGATACTTGGCCTCCACCTTTGGAGGTACCTAAACTAGATGTGCAAGAGAGGCCTTTGTATTTCAAGCAGTTGCAAATCTAAGCATAGATCTATCAGCAGTTAAATATTATTGTTATTGCTGTAGAGCATATAGGCATTTTGACTTGAAAATTATTAGTTCAGGTGATCCTTTGCCTAGGTGATACTTGGCCTCCACCCTTGGAGATACCTAAACTAGAGGTGCAAGAGAGGCCACCATCTATACTTGATTTTGTACTTCATGGGGTTGTAAATCTAAGCATAGACCTTCTATCAGCAGTTAAAAATGATGATTGTTACTGTACAGCATAAAGGCCTTTTGACATGAAAACAATTAGGTAAGGGGAAAAAAAGAATCACTTGGCTGCAGCTGAGTCCTGCAAAGGCCATGTTTATAGGTTCTTTCATTTAATTGTTTGTTAATGGAAGCTTTAACTTGTGTTGCTAAGTAAAACTCCACAATAAATTGTCATGGTCAATGGCTTGTTGTATGACCCTGGGCCACAGTAATAACACTGAGACTTTGCATGTAGGAAATATATGACAGTATGTTTTTTATGATCACTTCCTGCGTTAGCTGGATATAGAACATGTGTCTTTGGGTTCACCCTGAAATGTAATAGAGCCAGTGATGATTGCGTTGATGAAAAGGTAAGTGATAAAGCTGTTATTTAAAGAACGGAAATAAAGCTTTCCAATCTATGTACTTCAAAACACATCTTTAAGAAATGAAACATCTCCAGAAGTAAATGTGAAATACATAAAACAGGAGAAATGTGTCATGGTTTTGTGTTTTTCTGTTCTGAAAAGCTTTTCCTGTTGGCAATGTGTATGTGTAATGGGTATGTGCAAGCGTGTATGTCCTGCTCACATGGCCAATGCAAATGTTATAAAAATGTGAGGATCATTAAGACACAGTGGGGGGAATTTATCAAAACTGGAGCAGATAAAATCTGGAGCAGTTGCCCAGGGCAACCAATCAGCTGCTCTCTTCAGTTTGTTTAGTTAAGATTTGAAAATGAAAGAGAGATGCTGAGTGGATGCTGTGCACAGCTGCTCCAGATTTTGTCTGCTCCAGTTTTGATAAATTCCCCTCTGTGTGTGACACAGTTGCTATTTTTATAATACTTTCAAATCATAGGTGCTTCTATTTGACAGATATTAACTCATCATGGCTCCAAAGCTATGCCGTTGGATTTTTGTTTCTGCTCTGCTCACATGGAGCTTATCATATTTGCCTTTCACTTACAGTATGTATCATGGACCTGTTTAGGAAACACAGCACAGTAGATGTGCTAGACTCATCCTTGTAAAAGTCCATGGACAGATGGGACCTCAGGCATTTATTTCAAAGCCCAACACCATCTAAATAGGGTTTTTTTTTTTCATTTATGACGGAGTAGGGGTAGGATCAAAACCTCTATAATTTTTTTAATGTTGCCTTTGTCCTCATTTGGAACTTTTTCCCTCAATACCTGTATTTTTATTAAGTGTCAGACAGAACAAAAAGTGAGAAGAAATCTCCCTACCCTGGACTTTCCAATGAAAATTGTTTTCTAGTAGAGTGGGAAGTAGGGATGCACGAAATTTTATCCGCCAAAATATTTAGCAAATGGTACTATCGGCAAAATGCCGATATTACCATAATGGCTGAAAATTCAGTGCGCATTCTCAGCTTCTCTCCTCCCCGCTGGGCGCCGGTCTGTGTCCCTCCAATGCCCACTGCTCTCCCCTGCCTGTGTCGGCAGAGGCAGCGGGGATCTGAGGGGACTCAGAGGATCCATCTGCCGATGCCCAGCGGGAAGGAGAGAAGCTCTTAGGATGCCAAGTAGGGCAGTGCAGGGAGGAGTGAGCTGTCAGCTGTCACAGGAGGTCGAGCTCTCCTCCAGCACCACGCCGCTCGGCCTCCTGTGACAGGCGTAGGAGTCAGGATGGACAGCGGGTTACAAGCACTCAGCAATCAGGACTGATCACAGAGTGTTTGTAAATAACTGAGGACATAGTATGCTCACTGTGTCCCCAGTTATGAATGAACAGGAAGTGCTCTACATCACTTCCTGTTCATTCATGATTGTGGACATAGTAACTGATACTATCTCCACAGTTTATGAATGGACAGGAGCACTCAGTATAGAAGGTTCATTCATAACAGAGGCTGCAGAAAAACAAATTTAGGACTCCGTGTCCTCAATCTCTTATTCTATTTTAAAAGGGAAATATCAGGGGTTTGTTTAGACCCCTGATATCCCCCAAAGCCCCTAACAGTAAAGTAAAAAAAATATAATAATAAAAATAAAATAATTTTACAAAATTTTACAAAGTTGGAAAAAAAAAGTCATGTTTGGTTTCGGATTTGGTTTCAGCCTGGCAAAAATTGTATTTTTGGTCTTGGTCTAAAAATGTCATTTCGGTGCATCCCTAGTGGGAAGGCATAAATCCTCTTTTATGATTTCCCTTGCTTCCTGTCCAGCTGGCGGGTGTCAGACGGGAAGAAAGGGAAAATAGCCTCAACAAGTAAACAGACAGAATTGAAAGCCTAAAGGTGCCCATACACCTTACAATTATCTGCAGATGGAAAAAGTGCAACAGATTGGCCCAGGTGGAGATTCCTCCATCCACACAGTTTAGCTTAGATGGAAGAATCTTTTGCACCTTTTTCATCTTTAGAGGGGCTATTGTTCTTCCCTTCTCTATCTAAACCTAAATAAACAAGTTGGACTTAAAGATTTTGAAGTGGCAATGTGGCAATGATGAAAAAAATGGTAAATATTGTGATAAAAAATATGACACAATACAGATAGAAAACCATGGAAAAAATATGTCAGGTAAGCAGGTCACATGATAATTCCAGTGTCCACAGAAATTCAAAAATTCCCCTTGCAGTGGGGCTTTCCCTGCACTGCAAGAAATACTTGCTGATTAAAGGAGAACTATGAGGTGAGTGAAAATCATTCATCCTCATAGTTCAAGCAAACGTGTGAGAATGAAACTGTCAAACGTCGTCTCAATAGATGGGGAAGTGAGCGACCTCATACTGTCGCACGCTCACTTCTCGATCATCTCCCTGTAGAGAGCCGTGACTGTCACTTACGGCTCTCCGCTCCGATCCTCCAGCGCTGTCTGGCAGAACGGACGGGGGAGGGGGCGGGTACAGCTGGCTCTGCCTCTAGATAGGCAGTGCCAGCTGTCATTCACGTCCATTACACACTACCCCCTAGACATAAATGAGCAGTTAACCGTGCAGTGCAGGGGTAGCACCACTGCAAGGGATTTTTTTCCCCTTGAGATAGGCTTTAAGTAATATGTTATATATATGCTGATAGATATAGATACTGAGAAAAACTTTTAAACAAGCAATCTGAGTTATTATACCTCCCCCACCAACATACACTGTGCTTTTCGAGATCTAATATGTAAGGCTGGAGCAATGATCCAGAAAAGAGGTCAATGTCAAAGGCTGTGTTCAGCCAGAGACACTGTGACTGATATACTAAAAAACACTTTTCGTAGAGAATTTTCACTTTGCAGGGGGATTTTCACTGACCTTAGTGAATGTGGGGAAAACTTACTTTGCAAAGAACAGCCAATCATGTGCAAGGAAATGTTAAAACAGGTTTTTTGCGGGGGCGTGGCCAGCAGCCGAGGTTTATTGTTTCTCTATACCTACCGACTATACAATATAGTTTACTTTGCATAAGTTATCTTCAACCTCAATGCACAGGCAAATACTTGCTACTTGATGGAATGTTACAGCGATCGCACCGAACAGGTTTACTGTTAAGTCTGAAGGATAAGATGTGTTAATGTATCTGCTTGTTGATTCTATGAGTGTAAAATGATTTATATGCACTGAAACTAAATTTAAAAAAAAACTTAAAGTTAAAAAAAACAGGATTTTTGCTTGCACGGAATCGGATAATTGCAGTCAGCACAACTTTACCTCATTCACTAAGCTAAGTAAAAATTCCCCTGCCAAGTGAAAAATCACTTTCCAAAGTGAACAGGTTTTACTGTTTTAGTAAATCAGTCACACTAATTGCTTGGTTGTGCCTGAATGTCTCAACGTTGTATTGTGTGTATGTGTCTCATAAGCATGACTGTGCTCTGGTACCATGCCTAAAGGGAGCCAGAAGCTTCTGTTAGCTAAGTATTTGACAGCTCTATAAATATGATTAGTGACAGCCTAGGGCAGTAGGAGGCTGTAAAATAGCTTATATCAGGAAGAGAATTTAGGTATTTGGTAGCTAGCCTGTTTGTTTGTGAGGAAAGTACATTGGTATTTCGGTTCACAAACTTAATTGGTTCCACGATTCTGGTCGCAAACCGAATCACATTTTCCCATAGGGTTCAATGTATATCAGGTTAATCTGTTCTGACCCCTATGAACGTGGTCGCGAACCGATTTTGAACCATATGAAAAAAAAATGTAACCACAAGTTTCTTTTTACCACCATTCTTGCTGTGCACATTCTTGTCACCTTCATTACCGCTCTGCACATTCTTGTCACCTTCATTAACGCTCTGCACATTCTTGTCACCTTCATTAACGCTCTGCACATTCTTGTCACCTTCATTAACGCTCTGCACATTCTTGTCACCTTCATTAACGCTCTGCACATTCTTGTCACCTTCAGTAGCGCTCTGCACATTCTTGTCACCTTTATTAACGCTCTGCACGTTCTTGTCACCTTCATTAATGCTAATCGCTTTCTTTTTCCCACCATGCTTGCTCTGCACATTCTTGGGAGCCATGCTGGATTGAATACAGTAATGTACAGTACTGTGCTACAAAGCACACAAAAAAGCTTCACAGTAGGTCTCCACAGCCCTGTCTGCGACCGGCAATCTCGAGTACAGGAAGCCACGACCATGTGTCAGAGCGCTGAAGATGGCTGCGGTCGTGCTCATCACCTGAAACAGAGTTCGCGAACGGAGGCAACATTTGATGAACTTAGTGTTCGCGAACCGCATCGTTCGTGAACAGAAGCGTTCGTGAACCGAGGTACCACTGTACTTCAAGGAAACTACATTAGGAGAGAAACACAGAAACTCCATGCAGTCGAGAACTCCAGTTAAAATTAAACTGAAGGCTCCAGACCTTCAAAGAAGTAGTTCAGCCATTAGATTCACTGATTGTTTTATATCATATGAAATGTTATTAATTTAGCAGAGTGCAGTATGCTTTTTCATATTTTTATGGCTAACATGTCCATATTTTATAGTTAATAGAATTTATCATTAAAGTCAGGAAAATATAATTAAACTTACCCCTCGAATGACTTTGACAATGTGTCCATAGCTGAATATCATAACCAGCAGAGGTAAGATCAGACAGAACAGGAAGAGGCACACAATATACGATACATTGTTTTGAGACTTTGAGTGCCATACCACTGAACACGTCGTTCCTGAACTTTCCAGGCCATAGCTGCTCCAGCCAAACAGAGGTGGCATTGTCCAAAACAGAGAGTAGAGCCAGGATCCAATGATACATATCCAGGCCTTTCTGTAGTTGGATGCATCGACCTTTTCACATTTTAGCACTGTTAGGTATCTCTCATAGGATAACAGAGACAGAGAAACCAGGGACACAATACCTGCAGTACAGATTATGTGGTTAGAAGTGTTGCAGATTTTTTATGAACACATATTTCTACACACAACCATATATGAAAGACTATAAAATACTGAAATGTAGTAAGTTAAAGGCCCATATCTGCTTAAAGGTGATTAGTGGGGCCAGTGGCAGATTGAGTCACCAAAGGGCCCCTGTGTAGGACCAGTTTTTTGTGCCCTCTCTAATTCAACTACTGGCCAAGTCAAAAGATCTGTAAGGACCTATTCTATGTGTAGTCACATGGATGAAAGGACAAGACAGGGTGGGGATCCCAGCCCCCATCTAACCCAAACCTAGTATAAATGGGCACCTAGGTTCCAGAGGGCTCTTGTTCAGCTCTACAATCTGCAAAAATAGCATGCCTTCCCCTGCATTGAGCAAAGGTGATGTGCTCATGTTTCCAAAAGTTCAAATTCTTTTCACTTTATAGTGCACTAAACTTATGAGTTAAAACTTTAAAAGGCATTCAAGTGCCTTAACTATTAACAAACGCGTAAAGTATCTGTGCATCACTTGGCTGTAGATCCTCAAATCATCTCTGTATTCGTGCTGACACTGTCCCTCCCTCTGGAGGGTGGCTACTTTTGTTCCCCATGGTCCCTATGTGTGTTGTAAAGTAGTCACCGCACCAAGCTTGCTCCTGTGATGGACTACAATCTCAGTACAAACCAGTAAACTAAACATGAGATTGTAGTCCAAGATTGGAACGGTGGCTACTTTACAACACACATAGGGACCATGGGGAACAAAAGTAGCCACCCTCCAGAAGGAAGGACAGTGTCTGTAGGAATTCAGAGATGATTTGAGGATCTACATATAAGCTAAATTTTTGTCAATAGGGTATTTGTATGCATTTTTAAGACTTAACTCCTGAGTTTAGTGTCGCTTTAACTGCAATGGTAAAATATGGTATTGCAGCATGACCATATCTTATGTGGATCTTTGTCGTGATGCATTGTATCTCTATCTATAAATAGTTAGATTTAGTCTGCCAGGTACTCAACCTATTTTCAGACATGGCCCCTTTTTAAAAGTATGCAAAATCTTGAGACACCCACTCGTAAAGTGAAAACATGTAACTGTAAAAATGACACATTGGCCCCTGCTGCCCAGAATCAATACCAAACTTTTATTCTAGACAGGGGTCTGGTATGAATTTTAAGGTGGACCCCCAGGCAAACCCCTCCTTTCACATCAGAAGCACCACTTCACATCAGGAGCCCCCTTCACATCAGAAATTCCCTCTATACATCACAAGTCCCCTTTCACATCAGAGTCTCCCCTCTTAAGCAAAATCTGAAGGCACACTGGTTGAGAAAGGCTGCTCTAAACAACAGTAGGACTCAGAATTAAAAAAACTGCTGTGTTAATGCTAGCATCATATGACTGCATCATATGTCTTTTTTTATTTTGACCACTTTAACCCCTTCATGACTAACGACGTACAGTGTACGTCGCTAGCATCGGGGCTGTTTAAACAAAGCCGCCGGGACTCCGTTCAAACTTGTAAAGCCGACTGTCGGCTTTACAATAGAAGCGATTCTGGCGACTCAGCTGTCGCCAGATCACTTCTATGGCCCGGTGAAGGGGTCCCCCCCCCGACACCGCGCCGTGCTTCCCGGGCTCCGTTGCCCCTCCTACGGGCCCGGAACCGGCTTCTCTGGTGTCGGTGGGGAGCTGAGGAGGAGATGGACGAATCTCCGTTCGATGATCCCCTCCCCGTTCTATGGGACCGGGAGCGATGCAGATTGCATCACTTCCGGTCCCATAGCTGTCAGTGCTGGGCTCCTGAAGCCCAGCTATAAGCTATTGAAGTGCGATTCAATAGCTTATTTGGAGTACAAAGGTGACACTGGGGGTCTTTTGGACCCCCAGCATCACCTTAAAGAGTACCTGTCACCACCATTTGCTATCGCATAGGGGGCTTGTTAGCCCCCCTATGTGATGGCAATCAAAGTAAAGTAAAAAAATTAATAAACAACAGTTTTTAAAATGAAAATTAAATAAAATAAATGTAAAAATAATTTTAAAAGATTTTTCAAAGTCCCTCGCCCCTGCGAGCATGCGCATCGCCACGTAAACACGCGTCGGGTGCGCCTGCGTTTGAAAACGACGAAAGCGATACACATGTTGGGTATTGCCGTGCATGCCGGAGTGAGAGCGATAATTCTAGGGCCAGTATTTTTGGGTATCTCTAAAGTGATGAACTGTGGGGGCTTTTAAAGCATCGTCTATGGACTTTTTGGGATACTGAAGTTTGTCGCCGTTTCACGGATGCACACAATTTCTAACCTGGGCATGTTGGGTATCTATTTACTCGTTGTAACCTCATGTTTTATATGTTATTAAAACAATGGGTATTTTATTGTGTTTGGGGGCATTTAAATACATTTTTCACTACATTTTGGGGTTTGATAAGGAGTTGCGCTAATATCGTGCAACATAAAAATTTGCAACTGCCACCATTTTATTCTATATGGTGTCAGCATTCAGAAAATATATCATGTTTGGGGGTTTCAAGTAGAGGTGCACCGAAATGGAAATTTTAAAACCGAAACTAAACCAAAATAAAAAAAACTGTCAGGCCGAAACCGATACCGAAAAATTTTTGTATTTTAATTTTTTCAAATTTTTCAAATATTTTATTTTTATAAACTTTTTAATTTTTTATATTTGTATTTATTAATTATTTTTTTAATACATATTTTTATTTTTTACTTTACTTTTAGGGGTTTCGGGGAAGTATTGGGGGTCTAAACAGACCCTGATATTTCCCTTTCAAAATAGAAAAAGAGATTTAGGACACAAAGTACTCTCTTTTTCTGCAGCCTCAGTTATCAATGAACAGGGATCTTCTACGAATGTTTCTGTTCATTGATAACATGAGGATATGGTATATTTACTATAAATACAACTATGAATGAACAGGAGGTGATGTAGATCACTCCCATTTGTTCATAATTGAGGCTATAGTTGACATACCATAGCTTCAATTATGTACAAACACTCAGCGACCACTGATCACTGAGTGTTTGTAACCTGCTCTCCTCTCTGACACGCTGTCACAGGAGGCTGATCAAGCGGGGCAGGGAGAGCTCAGCCTTCTGTGACAGCGTGGCCTGTCTCCGCCCACACACCGCTCTGCCGGACTGTGATAGGCGGCCGAGCGGTGTGGGAGAAGAGACACCGGCCGTTAAAAGCGCTCTCCTACCGTAGCGCTCGGCCGCCTGTGACACTTTCTCTCTTCCCCGCTGGGACACACATGGGGAGGAGAGAAAGCAGGGATGCGCCGATGTATTGGCCGAAACATGACACAAAAGTGTCATTTTCGGCCGATACGTCTCGGCGGCCGATATATGGTGCATCCCTAGTTTCAAGTATTTTTCAGGCCTAAAATGGTGGAATATAACATGAAAGCAGAAATAAAGAATAAAAGAGATTTGGAAAAGCGCGATAGCCAACACAGGCCATTGTCTAGGGTGGCTATAGACCGCATCCACACATCATACTGCTGACTGGGTCCACATATCTAGAACAAAGCTGCAACACAATACCAGAATAGGGTTACACTTTGCTCTACTTGTCAGTTCTAGGCACATTAATGTAAAGTGGGCAAACTGTCTTAACCACTTCATACACATCCTCAATGCGCATGCAGTGTTTGTCATCTAATCTTGTGAGTCTAGGGCTACAGAGTCAGCCAGTGTAGGACCCAGGGGACTATGAGTATACATCCAGACTTAAAGTGATAATAAACCTTAATTAAAAAAATATACAAAATGATGTAGAGCCCAGCACTTTCCTTGCTTGCATGTCCATTTCCATTTCACCATTGTATCTGCTTTCAAATCCTGATGTGAAGAATGTTCCCTCTTACAATCCTGCCTTCGGGTGACTTACAGGGACCCATTGAGCTACCTATGTGTCTATGCTCCCACCTGGACACGTGTGTTTACATCCACTGAACCTTATGGTCCCAAAGGCAAGCTACTCACCTGCTGCTCCCTCCAGCTGCTGATTGACAGTGGTTGGAGTCTGCACTGTCCCTTCATGTGAAGGGCACAGGGGTAATGTGGTACTGGTTACTGTTGCACTGCTTGACATTACCCAGTACATTTAAAAAGGCAGAGGGTTTAATATTACTTTAAGAAAAGAAAAGGGTAAAAGAGATGGTTATTAAGTGGACATCCTAAGTGCAGGTGATTCTCTTTCCCAAAATTTTAGCACCAGCACCCTAGCAGCATTCATTAGGTGGTACCTTGCTTTACTGGTGGCAAGGTAGCTCTAAATATCCTTGGGTGTATACAAAGGCCACATATATGTGCAAAAAACACAAAAACAGAATGCACTGGAAGTGAATTGAATTGGGTATAACACCAAGATAACTCATGCCCCAGGAACACCAGGTCAAGCCAACAGATAGAGTAAATATATCGGATCCCAGAATCTATGCTATGTCACCCCTATATATCCAAATTACATCAACAAACAAGAAATCGGGGCTTTTTACCATGGCCACACCACAATAAACACAAACAAATACTTAAAACATCCAATATTTTAGAAGAACAAATAAAAGAAACCCCCATAAAACAACAGCATTGTTGATTCAGATATCTTAGATCATCAAGATGCTTGACTTGATAAATATTACCATACAAGGTTGTAACATGGAAAACTACAATTCAGATTTTCGTGATCCAAGACAATAATCATATATCAACAGATGTTTTTCTGGTCATTCAACCTTCAACGTGGTTTGCGTACTTGCGTCTTCAGGAAGGTATACACATTTCCTAACATTTCATGTTGAAAATGATCTGATGGTGACAACACACAGAATTGCCCCAGAGGACTTCAACGCTCATCCGGAAATGCTTGGGTCAATATACAAGGGAAGGAGGAGGACGACAACAGATCACCCAACCACCCAAAAAATGTAATCACACATGTAGGTGGAATCTGTCGATCATTAGCTGGAGCCTATGCCTCCACCACTGGTAAATATTGTTACGTCAAGCGTACATATGTCACTCCTCCAAGGTCCGCTCTATAGCCCATAAAGATATCTGCCTTTGTCCCCAATGAATATTGGTACTTACAGGTACATTCCCTCCACATGTGTTGCTTCTAGTCCCCGGCGTCTGCCAACAGATGCTGAAACTCTGTCCCTGAGAAGCTGGCAATGGGAGAATAAATAAGCCCAAGGACTTTTACAACACTCCTAAATCCCCTGCTCTATCACTGTAATTGCATCCTCACAGGAGGTCTCAGACTACATTATAAAGCTATATACTGCTTGAGAGCACCAAGAGATAACATATCAGCTGTAAGCAATATTATTTTTAGTAGAAACAGTAGCAGCAGTACTTAGTATTCAACTTGCTCCAACAGTTTCATGTTCAAACTCGAATCACTGAAATAAGTATAATAAATTGAAGAATATACCACAAAGAACTGGGAGGAAACGATAGTAAGTGAGATACAAATATCTGTGCAAAATTAAAGCACACCTAATCTCAACACAGAAAAAACTCCCTTTTAAGCAATGAAGATGATCCTGTTAAAGCTAGACAATGGCATGACATAATTTACAATATGATATACCACTTCTAAACTACACCATCTGATGAGTGTGGTGTAGGCTCATTTTTGCTAATGGATAGCCATTAAAAGTAAAGCCAAATTAGTCAGTTAATGGGGGGCTAATCCCTGTTATATTCTGGTAGCCCAGAGCTGCACTACGGCTGGGAAGGATCCCAACAATATTGTTGGGATCCACCCTGCTGCCTGATTAACAGCTGGCTCTGCCTCTCTAGAGCCTGAGCTAACTGTGCCTGCCCCTTCCCCTGACTGTCCCTACAATGAGCTCTCAAGGAACAGAGAGGGGGAATCCCTGCTGGGAGCAGGGACTCACAATGTTTTGCCGACACAGTGACCGCTGCCATCTTGTAACTTTCAACTAGGAATCATTTGCTATCTATCAGTCCTACCATTTACAACATCTGAGCCCTGAAGAAGCGCTAGATTTTTTGGTCCCCCAAACCGCATGGGCTGTTTTGTGTTATCCTGTTGTGAACTAGTACGGAAATGAAAGGAATATGGATTTTTGAGCCTGTTGTTTGACACTCTCATTGGACTTTATACTGTGCAAGGAGAATACACCAAGAGCTAAGCAATCAGCGGTTACATGATCGCACAGCTCTTGGTCTTTAGCAAGCATGTGACAGCTGCAGTGTAGCATGTTTAATCTAAGCTGTGAGGAAAGTATGTCTCTCCTCTGTTCATTGAAGGACACAGCAGAGATCTTGGTCTCCGTACCGATGGGTTATACCGCTACTTGCAGGAGTAGGACGCTAGGCACAAAAAAACAGAAGCTTGGCTCTAGTGGCAGCTCCTGCTGGTGGTGCTGTCAGGTAAGTGTTTTGGCGTAGTTCGCCTGACAGATAAGTATACTCCACTTTATTTTTACACGTAATGGTGTCTGTGGAGAGTAATATTTGAGCACTTTTCTCCCTCATTTATATGTGGGGTATGACTGGCAGAGAAGTGGCAGCTGCCACCTTCCCCTCTCTCTGACAGAGAGTTTTTCAGTCAGCCTCCTCTGCCTCCCCTCCCGCACACCTGGCCTTCTGAGGTGATACTGCTTCTCATGTAGTAGCTGTGTTATTACCTTTATTTATCTACATTTTACACAGAGTCTATTTGCTTTGTGTGGGTCCCTGCTTCTGAGGTGGCAGGTGACATCGCCAGTGCTGCTTCCTGGGCTTTCTGTCAGCACAGAGGATGCAGAGGCTGCATTTTGACACAGACTCGTTTCCCTTGGGGTGGTAAGCCTGCAGGGACCCCCCTTCATCCCTGGTGGCTTGGTGGGTTCAGGTGTGTGGAGCTGGGGCATGGCAGACCCTGTTAAGGGCAGCAGTGCTGGTGCATTGAGCACTAAAGTGGGGTGTGTGACATGTGGGGGCATTTATCCCTCTCCTGTAAATTCTTGCAGACCCCTGCTTCACTCTCAGGTTCTACTTTGGGACCCTGAGTTCTATTATATTCTATGGAAACACTTCTGTTTCGGAAGTTTTTGTTTTGCATGTGGAACAAGTTTTTACTAAAAAGCAGAGTAAAAAGTGCTCCCCACCATCGCCCTCTGAGGATGCTAAAGCCTGTGTGGTCCCAAAAGCACTTATTGTTCTATTTTTACGCACTTCTCTTTTGAGAACATTTATAATTAGGGACCAAACTCTTTCTGTAATTAGATTGACGCTGCAGAGGTTTGCACACCATACAGTAACTGCATACAGTAACTGAATAGCTGTACAGTCTATTTCTGATAGTCAGGGATGAAGTTAGGTGAAGTGACAATGTATTTGTTTTTCTGAGAAAAGAATCTAAAGTGTTCACTGAGTAGTTGGCAAAAGAGAAGACTGTAATGAAGCATCATTAAAATGTTTCTTGGACTTTTCTGAGCTATCAGCGGATACCACTGCCTATGGAAGGGGATTCCACATTTCTACTACTTGTGCGATCTGAGATTGAACCTCCTCTCTTTTAACCTCTTGTTGTGTCCGCGTGTTCTCAATACTGTTGAATACGGTGAAAACAATTTGTTTTGAATATTGTGGTCCCCATTGATGATTTTGAAGACTGCAATAAGGTCCCCTCTTAATCGCCTCCTTTCTAAGGAGAGTAAGTTTAATTAAAAGTAAAAGTAATTAAGCGCAGTAATCTATAACTACCAATCAGTATTTAGCAATCACCTTCAACTGATCATAATTTGATATATATTTAAGTCTGATTGGTTGTTACTTGTAAATTTTCTCTGCACAGTATTCTTGCTCTTTGAATATATGTATATAAGAACTAGAATGTTACATTTGTGGATGTCTCTGGCAGTGGGCTCTACTGAAGATGTTATATTTCTGTTAACCACTAGAGGGTACCCAGATCCCTGAATAACAAGAGTGATTTGCTTGGGCAAACCGAGATTTTTAATTGACTCAACAATATGTGTTTTCCACATTTAATATTAAATGAATAACAGGATTACTAAAAGTAGTATTTGCATGCTTGTCATTTGCTTTCTTCAGGTATGTGGAAGCCTACCCAATGCCTGCTTAAAAAAAGCACTAAAATGGGGTTTTCAACCAGGAAATATGTCAGCGTTTTCACACCTTATGCAAATTGACAAGCAGGGAGTGTCCCGGGGCAATGGAGCGGACATATATCTGCTAAATGACAGGGCATCTGAATGGGGTTTCATGCCATGGTATGCAAAGGTTTTTCAGTTATGTAATAATTAAATCCCTAACGGTTTTTAAATGGTTTTTGTATAATAGACCCTGTGAAATATTCAATCTGTAAACCCCCATGATATATATTACTATAGCCTTACACCCGATAAAACCTTTATAATCACTCATACATTTGTCAACATATTATGAGGGGAATCTATCAAAAGTGGAGCAGACAAAATCTGGAGCAGCTGTGTATGGCAACCAATCAGATTCTATCTCTCTCATTTTCAAATCTTAACTGAACAAACTGAAGAGAGATGCTGTTTGGTTGCCATGCACAGGTGCTCCAGATTTTGTCTGCTCCAGTCTTGCTAAATCCCCCCCTATGTATTTTCAGGCAAAGGCAATAGCACAGTACCAACAATGACTTCTAAATCTGAATTGTTTGTGCACTGATTCAGTTTCTGTATGCAGCCACTTTGCAAACATCTCATTGGTTATTGCCAATTGGTTTGATTTACTAAAGGCAAATAGGCTGTTCACTTTTCAATGGAATTTGAACTTTGCAGGGGGAGTGTCCCTTTAGTTTAGTGAATGAAATGAAGCTC
Organism: Nanorana parkeri; assembly: GCF_000935625.1. NCBI lineage: Eukaryota > Metazoa > Chordata > Amphibia > Anura > Dicroglossidae > Nanorana > Nanorana parkeri. Next base: position 755,075 of record NW_017306450.1, on the reverse strand, counting down.
TGCTGATTTCCATCATCCAATCTTGTGCATACAAAAACACTTTTCTTTTTTTGGGGATGCACCGATACTAGTATTTTCTAGTTCAGCCAATCAGTATGGAGCCGGCCAAACAGCATGGATCCGGCTTCTTGATTGCCTGGGAAGCCGGCTCCATGCTAGCAGAAGTACAGGTATCAGTACTCGTTATCGGCGAGTATCAAAATATAAATATCGGTACTCATACTTGATACCAAAAAAACAGTATCTGTGCATCCCTTTTTTTTTAATTCTCCATGCAAGTGATTGAGAATTCTTATATTCTTAACAACATTTATCAAACTAAGGGAAAATTCCCCTGCAAAGTGCAAATTGCGTTACAAGGTGAACAGCCTATTTGCAGTTAGTAAATCACCCCCAATGTGTCTGTACGTGTATGAACAAATCTATTGCAAACCCATGAAACCAGTTGGCAGATGTTTGGTTCCCAGATATTTTGTTGCACTTGCGAAAGTTATGAGAGAATAAAAGAAAAAACCCGGCGCTTTTAGTCCTAATGTGCTAGTATGCACTGTATATTAGAACATTATGGCAGGCTTACCTGCCAAAGTGATCCCCTCCAGCAATGTGCTTCTCCCTGTGCAGGAGCTAGGTCATCTTCTAGCTCCTGCTAGATACTTCTTCTCGGCATGCCAAGCCTGTGCACTAAGCTGCCCATGTGCTGCTCAGTGTACAGGCAAAAAAATTGCTGACTGGCAGCAAAATGTTTTCATGGCAGAAGAGACCTACACAGTCTCTTCTGTCATAGAAAGCCTGCCGATTTGCAATTATTTTTTTCTTTAACTTAGCTTTAAAGAAGGACTCCGGGCAAATAAAAACTTAACCCTTGCAGTAGGGCTACCCTGCACTGCAAAGGGTAAGTGTTCGTTTAGATTTAGGAAGCTAAAATAACAAAGTTATACTAACCCAAACCTTGTTCCCTGCTGGCTACTAGACCAGTCCCTTCAGCCTTACTCCCGATCCGCTCCAGCAGTCTAAGGTCCTGTGAGTCATCACATCCTATACAGGGCATAGGACGTGAGGACGCAAGGAACATTCCATCTCTGGAGCGGAGGGAGTGCAAAGGGTAGACCTACTGCAAGGGTTACGTTTTTAGTTGGCTGAAGGGACCGAGCCAGCAGGGAACAAGGTTTGGGTTAGTATAACTTTGTTATTGTAGCTCCCTAGACCAAAAAAAGCACTTAACCCTTGCAGTACAAGGGTAGCCCTATTGCAAGGGTTAAGATTTTATTTGCCCGGAGTTCTGTTTTAACGAACTACAGCAAACAATCACATGAAAACCTGATTTTGAAATAAAGAGTTGGAGCTGAACGTTTGAATCAGATTGGTTGGTATAGGGCATCTATAGATTTTTCTAAACATTCTTGGCCATATTTGTTCAGTCCTTAGTTTTAGGTGCTAACATAGCTGCAGTAACCAAGAGCAGCCAACCAGGATCCATCTTTTACTGGTCTGGCCTCAGCAAAGTGAATTCTAACTGGCTGCTATAAATTGCCATGCTTAATAATTAGTACTTGAGAACAAGAACACTTATTTTAAATAATGCCATGTGTGTTCTAAATATAATCTTATTATGGTACGAATTTGGTTTATCTAATTCTGTTCAAATCCTCTTCATGTCACCTGCAGGAACTTTTGTTCTTGTGTCTGTACATGAGGCTAACCATAGGCACAAGATAGCACTTACCCTTTGGAACTATTTAAAAATCATCTTTTGTTCAAAAAAAATTTCATAAACTGTAACAATCTTCTCTGATACAGATGTTCGAGGTAATATGAAAGCAATACTTCCCAATACAGGGAATGTCCATGAATGTATCACTATGTTTAAAAGCCCAAACTTGTATTCCAAACTTGTATTCCTTTTTAGAAAGAATAAGAAAGAGTTAAAACCTGTATCAGAATTTTTAAAAAATTTTATACCACTATCCCGCTGGGCAGAGTGCTCACTTCGTGTCCTGAGGATGCAACCGGAAGGACAAATTACAGTTACAATTATTTATATAGCGCCAACATATCCCGCAGTCCTGAAGTGAAGTGAATTCCCATCTTAGACTTGTCACAGAAATAGGTGTCCCCATTGGAGAATTGTCCCTCACCTCTTGCTCTGGTGAAAGTTTTTAATTTTCTATCACTCCGTCTCGGTGCCATAGACAGAAAAGAAAAACTTCTTCTACAACAGTGACTGCTGGTATCTTGTAACTTCCAACTAAGGATTACTTTTGGTGATTTCTGAGTTCTACCATTTACAACATCTAGGCCCTGAAGCAGGGGGAATTTTTTAGGGCCCCCCCAAAAAGCATTGGCTGTTTTGTGTTATGCTGTTGTGAACTAGTACTGATTTTAAAGTGGCACTAAACTCAGGAGTTAAATCTTAAAAATGCATTTGGGTACCCTTAACTAATAACAAAAATGTATCTTATTTGTGTATTACTAGGCTGTAGAGTAGGGTTGCCACCTTTTCTTCAAGTGAAACCCGAACACTCAAACACTGTGTGTGGCATTTTTTTTGGGGGGGGGGGGGGGG
>NW_017306450.1:743778-752498 GCF_000935625.1 Nanorana parkeri | reverse complement strand
CGAACAAAACACCTGTGGGGGGGTTTTTTTTGGGGGGGGGGGGGGGGGGGGAATATAGAGGAGAGGAAGCCAGGAGAAAGAGCAAGAAGAGCCAGCCAGGGGAGGGAGTAAGGAGACAATTTATAGAGGACTACAACTCCCAGCAATACATTATACAGCAACACAAAATAATATGAAGCTACATACTCTGTGTTCTGGGGTGGTGTCCTGATGTCTCCAGGGTTTCAGGTGGCCTGTGAGGGCTCTCAGGTAGATTAAATGGGCTCTCAGGTGGCTGTGGGGACTCTCAGGTAAGTTATGGTTCTGGGGTGGTGTCCTGATGTCTCCAGGGTTTCAGGTGGCCTGTGAGGGCTCTCAGGTAGATTCAATGGGCTCTCAGGTGGGCTATGCTGGCTCTCAGGTGGCTGTGTGGGAATTGCGGGGGTCTCAACAGGGGTCTGGAGGCAGGCAGCATGCTATCAGGAAGGAGACGAAGGATGAGAATATGTGCGGGCCGGCCTGTACCTGTTTACAGGCGCCCGGCTCACGCTTGCTGGGGACCTCAGGCAGCCGCATCTGTCAAGAAATGTAAAGTGCCAGTATCGGCACTTAGTGTCTTGTGTCCGGGTGTCAGCAGACATCCAGACCAGAAGAAGTGTGTGTAATTCTTATAATAAGAACACACAAGGGTGCAATAACCTTGATGGTGTGTATTCTAAAGACTATCTGTCTCTATGTCAAAAAAGGGGAAAAAAGGTGGCGCACTTACATATAAATCTAGAAACTGGACAAAGGGCGGCCTTAATGGAGGATAGGGTTGGCCAGTATGCATTGCTCCACAATGCTGGTGTATGGTGTATACGGCCAGAAAGTGCCCGCCTTTGTATGGTGTAAATGGTGGAAAGGTGCTGTTGGGGCGGCAAGCGGCCAAGGAAAGGTGATACTAATGTTGGTACTAAGACCTGGGGACATGGCGGGCACTTTCTGGCCGAATACTCCATAGACCAGCATCGTGCAGCAATACATATTGGTCAACCCGATCCTCCATTAAGGCAGCCCTTCGTCCAGTTCCTGGATTTATATGTAAGTGCGCCACCTTTTTTCCCCTTTTTTGACATAGAGACATATAGTCTTTAGAATACACACCATCAAGGTTATTGCACCCTTGTGTGTTCTTATTATAAGAATTATGTAAGTGCACCACCTTTTTTGACATAGAGACAGGTAGTCTTTAGAATATACACCATCAAGGTTATTGCGCCCTTGTGTGTTCTTATTGTTGTATTGTTCACAGGCTTTCTCCTACTGTTTTTTTGGGCTGCAATACCATACAGCTCACCCATCATATACATTCCCCATCCATCCGAGAGCGCTGAATATTCTTCTGTTCTGTGTCATTCTTATACTGATTTTAGCTATTGCTGTGAGAACCTGTAAGGAATAAGGTGACCAGATTCCCTTCAAGGAGGTTCTGCATAAATCATGGACACAAGGGAATCTGGTCACCTTATTCCTTACATGTCCTCACAGCAAGAGCTAAAATCAGCCAGAATTACACTCACTCACTTTCTTCCTCCCTTCCCCTTCTTCCCCACGCAGCTCCACCGGGACAGGAGACAGTGATCTGACAGTTCAGAAACTATCGGCACTGTCTGTTCAACACTCCCACACTAGTACCGGCCCTGATTAACCCCTCAAGACTTGTACCTGTAGCCGCACAGACAGCCGCACGCTCTGACTGCCGGGATTGTGCTCACACAGCAGAAAGTCCTCCTTCACGTATTCCTCTCCAGGACCCCGGGGCTGCCCCTGTCTGCCTGAAACTGTGACATCTTGTGTACGGGGCTGAGGTGGCCTGAAACCCGTACACAAGATGCCAAAACCATACTGTACGGGTGAAACCGTGCAGCATTTCACCTACTTTCACAGCATGCGTCGCACTTAAGGGAACACCAACAAAGAACAAAGGCTTCCAGTGTACACTGAACCAACAGAAATCAATATATTATACAAGGAACGGTAAGAAGTAACATGGCTAATGAGAGTATAGCACAAGCAGTGGCGGAACTACCACCATAGCGACCGATGCGGTCGCTATGGGGCCCGCGGCACTGGGGGGGCCCAGATCCCCGCTGCTCTCCCCAGCTTGTATGGGCTGAGGCAGCGGGGATCCGGAAAAAAAATGGACACCGGAGGAGCCGCTGCCGTCCTGAAACTGACAGGAGGACAGCGGCTCCGCTCTCCTCCCCGCCTGCCGCTCGATCATCGAGATCGAGCAGCTGTGTACGTGGCCAAGCGGAGGATCGGTAGGTATCATTGATATTTACCGATCCTCCGTGTGCAGCACAAACACTGGAGTGATCGTCTGATCACTCCAGTGTTTGTAAATAACTTGGGACACATAGTACTATGTGTCCCCAGTTATGAATGAACAGGAGGCTGTTCATTCATGAATTTTTCAATGGGAGAAGCACTCAGTACAGAGTCTTTTCCCCATTGAGAATCTGCTTGATAGTAAATATCTTACTATCAGCAGTTTGTGAATGAATGGGAAGCCTCTGTACTGAGTGATTCCCATTCACTGAGTGCTGAGGCTGCACAAAAAGAGAATGAGGAGTCTGTGTCCACAATGTCTTTTTCTATTTCAAAAGGGAAATGTCAGGGGTCTGTTTAGGCCCCTAATATTTCCCCAAAGCCCCCCAACAGTAAAATAATAATAAATAATAATTACAAAATGTGTAAATAAAAAAAAAGCACAACCCCCCTCCCCCACACACACATAACATACACGTGCACCATATTGTGGTGTATGCCAGGCACATGCGCTGCAGTGCGTTGTTAGAACGCATCGCAGTGCATGATTTTTAACATTAATTTAACTGTGACATTAATTTAACTGTGGCAGCGCATGGCAAAGCTTTGTGACGCATTGCCATGCGTTGTGATACCTTGTGTTGTAATTAAATATACGCCTGTATCATTTTATCACAACACAAACACCAACACAGCGCAAAAACAATTTATAAGATAAATCGCTTATTTAAAATTTAGCGTTCCTTAATTTTTTAAATAAATCCCCCTTTCCCCAGCCTCTCAATTGTGTGGCAGTATTAAAGTAAAGTGTTAGGCCTCATTCAGGCGCCATTCACACCAGGGCGGAAGCGTTTCACCGTGGTTTCCGCACGATTTCTGAAAGAGCATTTTTGGCTGTTTTTAGTCACGTTTCAGCGCTGAAACGCAATTAAAAATGCTCAAAAACGTGCTGATCAGTGCATTTCTATTAAAATGGGGGTGGGGACTTTTGTTGCGGGGGATTTCGTTGTGTGGGGGGACTACAAAATGTTGCTATGGGGTCAGAGGATTTCTAGTTACGCCCCTGAGCACAAGGAATATGCAGTGAAAAGATTACAATGTTGTTAAAGGGTATCTATGGTCAAAAACTCAAACTAAATCTGTCGGACACAATATCACTCAGCCCTGTAAATATGCATTTCCTTGTTTCACAATCTCACAGAGCTGTCTTCAGAACTACAACTCAACATGCAGTTACTGGTCTTTCATTACATGAAGCTCAAAGTACATTTTCACATTGGATTGCTGCACAGATTTGAAAGGAATACACAAAACTCTCCAATATTCAGGGAAGAACATGCATGCCTTGTAGATAAACCACAATTGTATATCCCGGAGTTCTGCTTTACAGAAGAACTCTGGGCACAAATTTGATTAACCCCTGCAGTGGGGCTACCCCTGCACTGCAAGGGTTAAGTGCTCGTTTTTTGCCTAGGGTGAAATATAAAAAAGTTATACTCGCCTGATCCTTGCCAGCCGCCCCTTATACCTGTCCCTGGAGCCTCTCTCCCTCATTGCTACAGTAGTCTAAAGTCACTGAGTTAAAATGGTCTGCAGGTAACCCTTGCAGTGTAGGGGAAGCCCCACTGGAAGGGTTAATACAATGTGTGCCTGGAGTTCTTTTGTATACAGCCTAGGGGGGTAGAGGATTGCCTTAGCTATCAGAGCCAGTAAGGCAAGTAGAGAGATGACAGGTTCTCTTTAAAGGTGTCCTTGTTCTGATATTCTTGTATCTAGTCTATGACCCCAACACACCCTTTTTCAAGGTACTACTTCCCTGGCTGTCATGCTGATCCAATGGCTATCATGCTGATCCAGTGGCTATCATGCTGATCCAGTTGCTGTCATGCGGATCCAATGGCTATCGTGTTGCTGATCCAGTCACTATCATGCGGATCCAATGGCTATCATGCTGATCCCTGGCTATCATGCTGATCCAATGGCTATCATGCTGATCCCTGGCTGTCATGCTGATACCTGGCTGTCATGCTGATCCAATGGCTATCATGCTGATCCAGTGGCTGTCATGCGGATCCAATGGCTATCATGTTGCTGATCCCTGGCTGTCATGCTGATCCAATGGCTATCATGTTGCTGATCCCTGGCTGTCATGCTGATCCAATGGCTATCATGCTGGTCCAATGACTGTCATGCTGATCCCTGGCTATCATGATGATCCCTGGCTGTCATGCTGATCCCTGGCTGTCATGCTGATCCAATGGCTACCATGCTGATCCAATGGCTATCATGCTGATCCAATGGCTATAGTACTGAATAAGTAAAATATGTTCCAAGTAAATGGGCAGATTCAGAGATCTGACTTGACTCTAACTTGCTTGCTTTCCTCAAGTCAGAAGCCAGAGCCAGCCAGGAGCCCAGCCTTTTCAGACCGATCAGCAACATGAGCCTAATTCTTTCAGTTCTCCCTAAATAGACAGCATATAGAAATGAATGAATGGAGACCAAGGTTAAAAAATATATAGAAGCTCAGAAAGTAGTTGATGCGATCCCCCAATACGATTGCAATGTGACTGTGGACAGTTGTCAGCGCCCCGTCCGTACACACCGCACAGAACTCACCGAAGAGGGAGTTGCAGAAGCCGTACCATACGCAGCCCCGCCGCCCGATCAGCCATCTTCCGGACACACTGGCCGCAAAGCTGAACGGAGTACCGAACACACAGACCAGCAAGTCACTGACACTGATATTCAGCAGGATCATATTGATGGGAGTCCTCACCGCTTCAAACTTGACGAAGATGATCAGCACCATAGAGTTGTAGAGAGATCCCTGCACCAGGATACAGCCCAAGAACACCGCCACTAGATTGTGAGCTGTGCGGCTCAGCCCTGCTGAGCCCTTGACGTCCCCTAGGCTGATGTTGGAGATTCCGCTGCCATTCTGCATTGCTAGGACCAGCACCATGTCCATTCTTCATCTGCTGCACTGCGAGCCATGGCAGGGGCCACACATTTTATATTGTGTACTGAGGGATGCTGGAGACAAGGCAACGATTAATACAACAACCCTCCCCACCTTAATCCATATCCCCCCCCCTCCACCCCTATCCCCATCCCCAAGATCTGCCTATACATGACGCTGGAGGGTGGGAGATGTGACATGTATAGGATGCTGCAGGGCAGGGGGCATGCACGGGACATCTCATACAAGATCTGCTTAAAGGGATCTTCTCACTGATTTTAACTTGTCACACATGCTGCATGATGGTTTCCTTTCTTGACAGTTGGCTTTCTTTATATTTGGGTAGAACAGACAGTATACTGTATATAACAACAATAATACATGCATCTTCTAAAGAGGGTTTATTCCCAACAAAGCCATGCACCTGCAGAGAATATCATTTGAGTACACACTGGCTTGTATCAGCTATTTCCTTTACAAGTACAGATGCAGAAATTATGTTTTCACAGAACATTATTGAGGGCTGAAGGTTTATTTTTAAATTAACGGGAAAGTTAAAAAAGAACTCTACCCTTCCAGGGGGCTTCCATCACACTGCAAGGGTTAAAACAGAACTCGGGTCAAATTAAATTATAACCCTTGCAGTGAAGCTACCCCTGCTCTGCAAGGGTTAAGTGCTCATGTTGTCTAAGGGGATCAAATAAAGTAGATATACTCACCCGATCCTCAGTCCCACCAGGGTGCTAGACCGGTCCGCAGCCTCTGCTCCCCCGGGCTTAGGCAGTTTAAGCCCCACTGATCTTATCACATCTAATACAGGTCCATTGACTTGTATTAGACGTGAGGATACTGATGGACATTCCATAACTGGAGTAGAGGGTGAGAGATGACCACCATGGAACCGAGGATCAGGTGAGTGTATCATCTTTATTTGAGTCCCCTAGCTAAAATGAGCACTTAAAGGAGAATTATGTAGATGTTAGACTGACCGGCCTATAGTTCCCAGGTTGGCACCTTGCCCCCTTTTTCAGACCATTGCACCCAAGATCCACTGACAGTTGTAATGTTTTACTGTTTCCAATGCAATAAAATAATAAATGCACATTTTTTCTTTCATGAAGATGTGTGCATTTATTTTATTTTTTTTGAAAAGGTGTAATCTAACTTTAAAGTAGTATTAAACTATCAAACTTTTTTTCAATAATGAATCCAGAGCAAACAAATATACATTAAATGGCAAAGCATTGCTTAAAATTTTTGCCCAAAAACAAAATCCTCATGTTTGTGAACAGCTGCTTCCAAGTCTCTCAGCTCATCTTCCCTGGATTTCCTGTCCAGTAGAAGATCACAAGGGACTGAGCAGACTCCAGCAACTGTTCATCTACTAGCTTGGAGTAAGGAGGGGAGAAGAGAGGGGGCCAGGGGGGAGGGGAGTTGCTTGCCTTGCTGTGTCTGTATGTTTGTAGAGACACACAGAGCTTATTAGCGCACACAAGGGTGACTCCGTAGCACTCTGTTTGACAAAGGAGTCACTCTAAGGCTGGGTTCCCACCTCGGCGTATTTCAGCCCGTGGAAACGCGCCGAAAAATGTCCTACGCCCAAACAAGTACAGGAGCTTCTTTGTGGCGTATTTAAGCGCGTATCCATTGGTTTTCCAGAGTGTGAGTCCTGAGCCACACTCAGGAATACAATGTAGGTCTTACCTTGTCCGCGATCCCTGCTGTGTCCTGCGGCTGCTGCCGTCTTCCGGGTTCCGTCCCTTGCGAACGTCCGCGTCACAGGGGGTCGGAACCGGCGGGAAGTTTGAAAGTTAAAAAAAACCTGAAAAAAAGATAGAGAAAATAAAGGAAAAAGAAAAAAAAATCATACCACCAGGGAGGTATAAAAACGAGCGTTGAACACGTGTTTCACTGAACTTGCTAAAAAACACGCAAAAAAACGAGCTGAAAAAACGAGCCTATGGTACCAGGTGTGAACCCAGCCTAAAACAGGAAGTCAGGACCAGTGCTCAGGGGACCAACTGATTCTGCAGAAAACTAAAACTTTTCTATATCGAGAAATCCTTTTGACTTTAATGTCACTTTAAGGCATGCCAACTGTCAAGGTTGTCAGTGTGCTTATTTCAGCTCTCAACTGAACTTTCAAGCCCTTAAATAGGTGGTGTCATAGCTGATAAGATCCATGGCAATTGCAATCCAAATAGAGGCTAAGATGGCACCTTCCTTGGCTGCACAGGATAGGAGGGCATAGTTCTGCTTTTTAATCCTATCTTGAGGTAAAAAACATACCCTTGTAGTGGGGCTGCCCCTGCACTTCAAGAGTTAACTGCTCAGTAATGTCTAGGGCAGGGGTAGGGAACCTTGGCTCTCCAGCTGTGCTGAAACTACAAATCCCATCTTGCTTCTGCCTCTGGGAGTCATGCCTGTGGCTGCAATGCCTTATGGGATTTGTAGTTTCAGCACAGCTGAAGAGCCAAGGTTGCCTATCCCTGGTCTAGGGGTATCATGTAAATGAATTTTACTTACCTGATCCCCGCTCCCTCTGGCTCCAGAACTGGTCTCTTCCCTGCCTATGCTCTGGTGGTTAGAGGCCTGCTAATGTAATTTGATCTGATGACCTGAGGACGCAGAGGGACAGTTCACAAGCTCCAAGATGGAGACTCTCATAGTTTAGAGTTAGGACCGCACTATCTAGAGGTGCCTTGACGCAGCTTTGCGGCTTTCACATTTTCTGCAGAAGTCGTGTAACTAAACCTCTGTTTTTAACCTTAGCGGTGAGAGAAGTTTTTTTGCATGCTGGCTGGTGAGTGTGCTGGGAAAACTTTTTGCTGTTTTACAGTTCACAAGTTGGCGCCACTTTTAGCAGTAGTGGGGGATGACAAAATAAGAAAAACAACACTATGGATCATAACAATTGTGTATAGATTATTTAGTAAGCAAATGCTTATCTTTGTTAATGAGGGTCTGTGATTTTATGAGGTTTGACTGCTGAGTTTAATTCCGCTTCAATGTTTGTTTGAATGGTGGCTTTGATATTTGTTGTGTAGCCGGGACATTACAGCTTTGAGAAAGAGTTTGAGTTTTTGTATGAATCACTCTTGTAGTAGTATCAAACACTTTTTCTATTATGAATCCAGATCAAACAAATATACATTGCCCAGAAAAATGTTTCTTTACATTTTTGACCAAACAATTACAATCATCACGTTTCTGAGCAGCTCCAACTCTCTCAGCTCAGCTTCCCTGAACTTCCTGTACAGTGCAAGATCACATCTACTACTGGAGAAGTGGAGAAGTGAGAAGAAAGGAGGAGACATACATAGTTTATTAGGACACACAATGGTGGCTCTATAGGACCCTGCAAGGAGCCACCCTAAAACAAGAGTCCATTGCTCAGGGGATCAGCTGATTCTGCAGGAAACTAAAATGCTTAAAGTGACATTAAAGGCAGACACCCCCCCCCCCC
>NW_017306450.1:660699-743516 GCF_000935625.1 Nanorana parkeri | reverse complement strand
CAGACCCCCCCCCCCCCCCCTCAATGCTGCTGTAAGCACTTACCTTAGGTGATGCCTCTTGATCCGAACAGCTTCTTCCTTCCACTCATTTTCCTCAGTCCCTCCAGCGCTGGTTACATAGTTAGTCAGGTTGAAAGAAGACACATGTCCATCGAGTTCAATCTATAGAGGTTGGTGCTGGTGCTGGTCTCTGATCCAGCGCACACTCCTCATGTCCCATCCCATGGAGTCTGCTGGGCGTGTGGGCTCCCTCCTGTGTCCATTCAGTTTACTGTCAGCCTCCTGCGCCCGCCCAAACGTCCTCGTTCACAGTGTTCGGGACCCGGGACTTCTGCAGCCGGGAGCGAGAGGTGCTGGCACAGGTAAGTTAGTTGGTATTTGCCAACATTTTTTTTTATGTTGGGGCTTTCTAGCAGTAGATATATGCAGGGCCGGATTCCCGACATGGCCACCGAGGCCCGGCCTCGGGGCGGCACTGAGCAGAGGGGTGGCACAGGTTTGAAGCCTCCCGACGCCCGGAACATGGAGTTCCGGGCGCCGGGTGGTAATTTGTTTTCTACATTTAGCCCTGCTTTGCATAAGCAGGGCTAAATGTAGAACGGGGGAAACCACTTGTTTCTTTACAAGTGATCTTGGCAATGTCGCCAAGATCACTTGTAATCAGACTGCAGGCTGTCTGTCCTCCCCCGCCGCCCCCCCTCACCTCCCCTTTGCTGGCTGCGTCTTCCCGGCTCTGTCCTCTCCTCGCTGACGCGTTCAGGATGGAGAGCGGTGAGCAGTGCGGTAGGGTTATATATAAAAAAATCAGAAAATAATTATAAATAAAAAAAATAATAAGATAAAGAAATTATAAAAAAGAAAAAAAAAGTAAAAGATGATAAGATAAATAAAAAATTAAAAAAAGTAAGAAAGTAATAAAAAAAAGCTGAGAGGGGGGTGCATTGCGGAAACTGGCCTTGGGGCAGCAGGGAGAGTAAATCCGGTCCTGGATATATGCAAATAAAAATAGACTTTAAAACTACTTTAAACATCAAGGAGCGGCATCCATTGTAAGTGATTCCATAAGCGTTTGAAATAGCATAAAAACCTTGTAAATGTAACATCATATTAAACTGTCATCTGTTGTTAAAATAACATGGAACTGAATTTACAGGGGGAAGTGTACAAGGCTGCTGACCCTACCCAACACTCCCTGTGACTGGATTGAAGCTTTTCTCTGAATGTTTTCATGGTTTTTATGTGTTAGTTTTGTGCGCAGCCATTGTTAATGTGCACAGCTCTAGATTGCACGTTGACACATCATAAAACAGAGTTGAACTTTTTCTGCTAATAAATGTCGCCCAGTTGTAAATTAGCACCATATAAAACAATGTGTAGCATGTGTCAATGTCTGTTATAACACATAGGTGTAAATGGGCAGATCTCAGATTGGAAGGGTTTCTTCTGCTCTGTTCTGCTCAGTTTACAAGGTTTCCCTGAGCTGGCTGGTTAAGTACAAGGCAGCTCTGCAGAGCTCTGTGGGCTTCCCGTCTACCTGATGGATTATTGTAGAGGAAACACGCAGAAGGCAATGGAGCTCCTTGTACTTACTGCACTCAGGGGAAAAGTATGCCTGTCATAGGAAACATATAGGAGCTGTCATTGCTGACCTGCAAAATCACAAACCACTGATCCGGAATCCTTGTCAGGTGTAGTGTGTCTCTGCACTGTTAGCATATAGCGGGCATATAGCAGGTCTGCTATATGCTGACTTTGGAGGAGTACATTAGTAAATGTATTCCTGTGACCCAAAAGAGGAGTGAAGCCAAAAAAAAGTTTGGCTTTAGCACTCGTTTAACTGATCGGACTACAGTGAACTAAAATCTGATTGGCCTGGATTTCTGAACAGGTCCTATTACTATAACCTGCATAGAGTAAACTGTTTCCTGTGTATACCAGGCATATCAGACTGGTGCTTTAGGGGGCCACATTCAGCCCTGGTATTACTTTCTTCAGGCTAGTTTGAAGTAAAGCCATGATGGTTTCGTCATTTTTTTTAAAACCTTTTTAAAGGTTCACAAGTTTATGAACTCATTTTATCTTTATTTATAAATAAAAAAAATGACAGGATGTACAAAGCTTATGTCGTATGAAGGTATTGAAACCTGTGAATAAGCTTAACAGCCAGGCAACTAGTATATTCAGAAGGAGGTGAGCACTTGTAGTTCCTGTGTTTTTCTAATAACAGTTTATTTTAAACAAAATGTTAGGAGGTTTCTGTGTGTGCTAGTAGAGGAGAAGGGGTATGTCTTTCCTCTGAGTCATTCAGGTCACCTTATAGGACACTGCCTGCTATCTGTGACTTTAACTGCTATGTCAGACTTGCTTTAAGAACTCTTTTCTTAACCCTTGCATGGGGACTACCCCCGCATTGAAGGGGTTAATCTAGGTGCTAAATTAGAAAAGTTATACTCACCCGAACCTCGGAGCCAGCTGGCTGTTAGAACTCCAGCCTGTCTCCTCCTCCACTCCAGTGATGGAATGTCACTTGGCGTCCTCACATGCAACACACAGTGTATTGGACGTGACGACTGACGGGACCTTAGTCCACTGGAGCGGAGGGAGAGAGTGGCTGGAAGGAGCGGTCTAAGAGCCAGCCGGCTCCGAAGATAAAGTAGCCACCACTCCAAGCTCACTCCCATGATGGACTACAGTCTCATGCTTAGTTTACTCATTTGTATTGAGCTTGTAGTACATCACAGGAGCGAGCTTGAAGCGGTGGCTAATTTACAACACATGCAGGAACCATGGTGAACAAAAGTAGCCACCCTCCAGAAGGAAGGACAGTGTCTGCACCAATTCAGAGATGATTTGAGGATCTAAAGCCGAGTGATACACAAATAAGATACATTTTTGTTAATATTTAAGGTACTTGAATGTATTTTTAGGATTTAACTTCCGAGTTTAGGATTGCTAAGCTGCAAAATACAACATTTTTGCTTTTGGGTTTAGATACACATTAAGGGTTACATTTTAGAAGTGTAACCTGGTGACAGGGTCTAGTTAAGTATTTTTATTAAATAGAGCCCCAGGCTGCTCTCTGACATTTATGCTTTATTATGTAATTTTGCAGCTCAATATTAGGAGTTTTATTTTTCTGGCACCTTTATTGTGGATAAAAAGATAATGTCATTTGCAGCTATTATGACTGGCGGAACGGATGGGGGAGGGGGCGGGTACAGCCAGCTCTGCCTAGATAGGCAGAGCCAGCTGTCAATCACGCAGCTGGGTGGATCCAGACAGTATTGTTGGGATCCGTTCCGGGCTGTGGCGTCCCAGTATACGGCGAGCTGTAGCTCGCCGTATACTGAGCATTGGGTGATGGGAGGACGCTAGTTTGTGTCCTCCCGTTACCCTTAGGAGAACTATGGGGAAAAGCACTAACCCCATAGTTCTCCTTTAAAGGAGAAAGTGCCATAGTATTTTTAGAATTAGGCCTGTGCTGCCCTGAGTAGGCCTAATGTGCCCCCTTGCTGTTATTCTATTCAGTTTGCTCCCTGAGCTTTACATTAGGCTGACATGCCTGCTTTATGAAAAAAGTATAAAGGAACTTTAGGCTTGAAGCTGAGCGATACCTTTAAAGTGCAACTGAAGCAAAAAAAAGAGGGGGATTAGAATAGAGGGGGATTAGAACATCGGTCAGGATTTGATTGCTCTTTGTGTCCCCGTACACCCTGTATATTTGTTCTGATGACTCCTATGGCTAAAAGTGAAAGAGGATCTCAGAACCGGAATAGATGGGACATTTTCCAATGGGAACATTAGTTCTGTTGACCCTGCTGACCACCAGGGATTTCCCAGGGATCTCCTTTAACTTCCTGTTGTGGGTATTGGACAGGAAATTAAAGGATATCTCACCAATGGGACACATATGGCAAAAAAGCTGGCAAGGGGTTCTAACTCTCCCTTAGGCTCTTTCACACAGGAACCTTCAGATTTGATCGGAACAGTTTGGAATGATGTCACCGTTCTGATGGAGGAATACACTGAAGAAACCAGACCCTTGTTTGTCTATTGGGAATCGGATGTAAACGGCCATGAGTCGGTTTACATTAGATTACCCACGATCCGCCGCGACCAGGCCCACTTCTGTTTAATTTGGTTTTCCGGAGCTGGCCGGAGTCAAGGGTAATCAGATGTAAACAGATGCACATCCGTTTACATCTGGCTGCCTATAGACTAACATTGGCCTTCCGATCAGTTCAACCTGAAAAACTGAAAGGGGCCTTAATCTATTCAAAAAAGTTCTACTGTAAGTATTCTGAAATACCTCTTTAGCATATGCTACACACTTTTTCTTCTTATATATGAGAATATTATTTTAGCAACCCATGGGCAGCTTTAGAAAAAACAGACAATACAACTGTATTATAATATAACGGAACAAAAAAGCATACTAAAAATTCCAACCTAGCTCAAAAGAATTTACAGTTTAAAGATGTCTCCAGGCAAACAAAAAAACTTACCCTTGCAGTTGGACTACCCCTGCACTGCAAGGGTTAAGTGCTTGTTTTGTCTAGGAGCCTCAAAGCTGTATTAAGGTGGCCATACACTCTACAACCATCGCAAGACTTTAGTCTTGCGATGGTTGTAAAGGGATTAAAAAAACGTACAATCTGCCTATCTTGGACAGGCAGATCGCACTCTCGATCATCGCAAGCCCGCCCCCCTGAGGGGCGGGCTTCCGATGACCGCAATGCTGAACGGGCAGTGTGCGCGTGCGCACACCGGCCCGTTCAGCATTTATCTTCCGAGCACCGTTCTAACCAGCCGAGAATCGTACGATTCCCGGCTGGTTTTCGAACATGCTGGTTCGACAGAAGACGTGCGACCGTACAGTAGAAACGGTCGCACGTCTCCGTTCACACTGCTCGATTATCGTCCGAAAAACCGATCGCATACGATTATCGTACGATAATCGTGCAGTGTATGGGCACCTTTACTCACCTGATCCTCAATCCCCGCCGGCTCCCACGGGACTGCTAGAGCGGTCCCTGCAGCCGCTTCTTCCCTGGGCTCAGAGTACAGAGGTGCATTTTCGTGAGTTTTGGAATCCTCACATTTCCAAGGAGGCTGTGGGAAGTCTATATGATGTCATCGCACCAGCTGTAATCAACAGAAAGGTACAGTACTTTTACTATTTATTGGTGATTTTGTTTTTTTTTAAATGTCACCTAGCAATTTTAGGTGTACTAACAAATAGTGAAGTTTAAGCATATCTAAAGCAAAACCTTGTTTTAATTTGTGTTTAGGGGATTCCAAAATACATTAAAGTATACACTGAGTGGCCAAATTATTATGACCACCTGACGTTTGTAGGCAAATTAGCTATAATTAGCTATAATTTCGCGCTGAAGTTGCTAGAGGGCCAGACCATTATAAATAGGGAAGCAGGTTGTTTACCACGACAGTAGAAGTGATTTTTTTCTGAAGATATGGGTAAACAATGCGATTTAACAGCCTTTGAACGTGGGATGATTGTTGGCGCTCGCACCATGGAGCGAGTATCAGCAAAACAGCAGAATTCGTTAAATGTTCAAGAGCAGCTGTTGTTAAAGTGTTTAAAGACTGGACTGTCAGCTGAAAATCTGGGTCTGAACGTGCGAATTGTGGCCGTCAGCGACTAGTCAATGTTAAGGCAGAACGGAGAGTGGCAAGACTGGTACAAGACAACAGAAGGGCAACAGTGCAGTGTCAGATTCCTCGCATCACCTTTCAACATCTCGTGGAGTCACGAGGCGGCCCAACGAAGTCATCTCGTGGACTCATCTCGTGGCCCAACGAAGTACTGATGGGGTGGTCATAATAATCTGGCCACTCAGTGTATATTTGTCACATTGAGCAGAAGAGGGCTTTCTTTTCAGTCATACAAAAATGAGAGAAACAAGGTTGTATTATATACTTGCAAGGTAATGGATTCTTTCCAAAATGGATAAACACCATTAGATTCATGTATTGGTGAGTGTCCAGTTTGTTGTTTATTGGCATACCTCTCCATTGAGATACAACGGGTACATTTACTATGACATGTCTGTCTTTATCTATCCTATGCGAATTAAAACAGACATTTATTATCGTGTCTCCAGGTCACATATTACAATCATACTATACTAACTGCAAACGTAACCACTTGCTGCCCGGAGCAATTTGCACACACATAATAAACTCATAATTTTTGGCTAGATAACAGCTTCAAACCCCACAAACAATAATATATATTTTGAAAGCAGAGGCCCTGTAGAATAACAACATGCTAGTTGCAATTTTATATGTCGCATGGTATTTGCGCAAATGTTTATCAAACAAGCATTTGTAGGATAAAATACACTAAAATTTTATTTAGTGCACAGAAACAGAATATAATGCCCAATTTCTTGGTAAAATATAAAAGACGGGGTCATGCCAGGTAAATAGGTACCAAACATATCAAGCCTTAAAATTGCGTGCATCCGTGAAACCGCAAAAAACTACAATAATCAAAATTTCTCATAGGCGACGCTTTAAACGCTTTTACGGCTCATCTGTTTAGCGCTAACAGTGATTGATGGGCCTAGAATTATTGGTATCACTCTGCGGTGGGGGGGCGGGACATGGTGCCATACTGTGCAAGCGATCCGGCGCCTGTACAGACGCCGGATCACTTGTATTTAAACAGCCATCGTCTGCTGTTTAAAATGGTACCAAGAACATGGCTGCAGGAGTAGCCATGTTCTTGCTATAACCACTTCCAGCGGATGATGTACAATTACGTGAACCCGCGGGAAGTGGTTAAAAAGCTGCAGACCACTGAACTATCAAAATATCTTACAAAGTAAAATTTATACCATGTGCTTTTTAAGTATTTTGCCCGCAAACCTTTAATTATGATGAAATTGCACAAAAAACTTTGATTAACAGTAGACAGTATATTGGTGAGATTACTGACTCAAACTGCAAGTCCAAGTATAAAGAGCCACTTCAGAACTCAGTGCTAGGTGCTTTAGAAAGCTTTCATCCTCTAAGGCAAACATGAAGATAATTGTAATAAGCTATTTTAAAGACAGCTCTCAAGAGTCTGAGTACTCAATATTCACAAAGGCACATATCTATCAGATGCAAAGCTACACCTTATCGAACTGTAAGAGCAAACCTGCTCAATTATGGGGAGAACGCACGGACCACATGCAGTCTCCACAAGAAGGAGTGGGATCCAGGACCACAGTGCAGCAAGGCAAAGATGCAGACCACTCAGCAATCAAGACACACACACGGATACAGTAATTTTGTGGAAGGTAATTAAGATTTCCGTTTTGTTTAGTCTTGCTTTATTCTCTAGGCTGTGGTTATGTATTGCGTAATTCCATTCTCTATTTTGTCTTCCATTTCCTAATTTAGCACAGTTGTGTATCTTTATTATGTTGCAGTAATTGTTACACTGTAATTGTATTTTGAAAGGATAAGCCATAGAACAGTCTACTTAATAAGGATTAAATCGAACTATAGCAGTTCAATGTATCCACATCATTACATAGGTGTCTATTCATTAAGCTGCCGACGGCAGCCGAGTGAATAACCGACCCGAAGTGAACTGAGCCGAACGCTGTTCGGCTATTCACTTCAGGCTTGTACGGCTGATTTTAGCCATATATTGGCTGAAAACAGCCGCACATCGGGTGGCTTTGTGTGGCTTCGGGTCAGCCAAACATGCTCAGCATGTTCGGCTGACCCGAAGTGCAGAAGGAGTTCGAACCCGCGGCAGGCTGTCAATTACCAGACGTGGACATGATGGAGAACTGCAGGTCCCCCTCTGCTGATTGACAGCAGCAGTGGGCGGGTGCAATAGCTAGTTCGCTTTTGGCTATTGCAAATTGAAATAGCCAATAGGAATCTAGCTATGCATTCCTATGGTGATTTTATTTTTATTTATTTTTTATTCTAACGCCAGCCAACGGCTCCGATGTCAGAAGAAAAACTGAGCAGGGAAAGGTTTACTCTGCTCGATCGAGCAGAGTAAACCTTTCTGGGAGAAAGTGTTTCTCTCCCGGGCGGCCGGGAGCCGTATTAGACTCCCAGAGCGTCAGGGAGAGTAATGACAGATGGTGTCCCTGGTTACCAGGTAACCAGGAACGCCATCTGTCATCACACACTGAGAACACGGAGAGGCCGCTGTGATATCATAGCGGCCCGGCCAGGTTCTCAGTGTGTAATGACAGTGTCCCTGGTTACCCGGTAACCAGAGACGCTGATCTCTCTGCAAGTGGACGGCTGGCTCCGGCCAGCTTTCAGAAGCAGGCTGTCGGTCGGCCAGCTTCGGCTTTCACCTCGGCTCAGTCGAGACGAGGCATATGCCTTTGGCTCAACTGAGCCGCTCGGCCAACTTTGGGAGCTGTACGGGCTATAATGAATAGCCCGTACAGCAGCCCTTCGGTTCTACTGAACCGCAGGGGTCCTGGGGCCAAAGCTAGCCGAAGGATCAGCTGAAGCTACGGCTAAATGCTTCAGCAGCTTAGTGAATAGACCCCATAATCATTGGTATGAGAAAAAAAGGATATTTTTTAGTATTGTTCATTACTGAACACAATTGAAGGTATCTTCCTAGTAAGTGCTGTTAGTGGCTTTTGTATCTAGTAGTAGTAAATCTAAGTCAGCTGTGCTTATTGATTTTTCTTCAATACAGTTCCCTCCATGCTGGAGTGACTTAGGGTGGTGGTGAAGAATACTCAGGAATAATCAGCAAGACTAGCTGATTTGGGTTTACTAACACTGGACATTCCAGAACCTGGACGCGTGAAAACTTGGTCATGTGAAAAAAGTAATTACATCCTCATGGACTTAGTTGACTTTTTCATCATATTTTAACAAGCCAACATTACTGTAGATCTACCTTCAAATTGTGCCTACACTTAAGGGTGATATATACTGCTTGAATAAAAACACAAGGAAAACTTGTCTTTTAAATAATTTATTCAACAAAAATATCAATAGATGTAATGGTGGACTGAAGAAACAGTAAGTACACCCTAGTCTGAGACATTTGTGCCCTTTAGCAGAACTTACTCCTTGCAGGAGTTTTGCATAATTATTCACCAATCTTTGACATTGATTTGGTAAATGCTTTATGCTAACTTGTGTTTGTGGCTTTCCTCAAATTTCAATGAGATTGAAATAAGGGCTTTGCCTAAATTAGTCCATAACCCTTCATTTCTTCCTTTTGAGCCATTTATTGGTGGATTTTCCAGTGTGACTGGAATCATTATAGTGTTGAAGGAGCCATTTCCAGTTAAACTTTAACTTTTAGACAGAAGACTTCATTTTCTTATCAATCACACTTTATTATGATGCAGAATTCATAGTTGACTCAATGACTGCAAGCTGCCAAGATCCTGAAGCAGCAAAGCAACCCCAAACCATATAATTTCCAGCACCATGCTTCACAACTAGGATTAGGGTCTTCTCCTCAAATGTTGTCTTTGGTCTGCATCCTACATGTGTACTGTTAAACAACTATTTATTTGATTCATCAATCCACAGTACATTGTTCCCGGAGGCCTGGTCGTTGCCTGTATGTTCAATGGCAAACTTTAGTCTTTCATTTATTGTTCTTAGCTAAGGCTTTAAATCCTGGCACACCACCCATGCAGGTTAAAAGTGTGCAATTTCTTCCTTATCAGCAGGAGTGCACAAATAGACAAAGGTGAGTGGGAGCACTTAAAACTCCAAGGTGGGGACTTATAGCAAGGAGAAATCTAGTTGAACTACCCAACACATATAAGAAGCCAGGGACTGACTTTGCCAACGAGGCTTAATCTATTACTAAAATGTCAGATTGTCAGAATGTTTGATTTGCTTGGCCCTTTAAAATTAGTACTATAGAAGTTAGACTTCAACAGGTTTATTCCAGATTTTTTTTTGCAGTCAGTTGTTGAAAGACAGCAATGTAATTGGCGACCAGTCTGGGATTTGGCATTACTCAGAACTTAAAAGTAAGTGGACTGGAAGTGTTTCAGTGTAACTATTAGGATCCCAGTGGCAAACAGGATACACCAACAATGGAAGAAAACTTTTTAAGATGGTTAAATACTAGTTAAAATGGTTGTAAACCCACAAAAAACCTATGTGTACCTTTTATTTTATACAGGTTTCATTATGGAGAACATAATACCTCTGGATCCTGCCAGTGACTTTTACTGCCTTGTTTATGGTGGCAATGATCTCCATGCTTACCTACCTTCTGCAGTGTTGCCACTACAGTGCACATGCTACAGATCGGTCGATTAAAAAAGTTGCATCTACACACAGCTTACTATGCCCCTTGGTCCACCTAGCTTCCCACCACTACCTCTGGTTGGATCAGAGTATATGATTTACAGTATGGTAGAAATAAGTGACACGCTGCGCCTTGATTCCACCCACCGACCCAGGCTATACAGGCAAAGGAGAAGAAAACTGGTCAATTGACCTGCAAAAATAAATAAATAATTTCTTACACTGTTTACAACTGCTTTAATTCAGCACAATGCTATATTAATAGACCAACAGCTCCTTATTCTGGTTTCTCCATTTTCAAGTTTTGAGATTAGTATGAGTTTTATTTCCTTATACTCTGGGCAGTATTACTGAGAAATTTACCAGATTAATTTTGTCCAAATTCTAGTAATGTTACAAAACTAACCCATGGGAAAGTTACTCTGAGTGGACTGGAACCTTCAGTAGTGGGACTTGAGCCCACGTCTCCTGGTAGGACCTAACTCGATTTATGCTTCACGGGATTGGATCATGCTGCCAGCTTCAGACAAGTACTTGGTTTATTGTAAAACAAGGACTATATATACAAATCTAAGAAATGGATGGCGGAGCATAAACCAATAAAAATCATGCACGTGTATATAAATGAATATATGCTACTATGGGTCATAGAACAGTCATACAGGTGGTTACAGAAAATGAGATAAAAGGACACAGTTTTAATGATAGAAGAATGCAGCTGCCAACAAGCGGTTCAAGGCCAGTTTATTCAGAACCTTCTAAAAAGCAGTTTTACTTGCTCAAAATATTAACTATATACAAGCCAAGAATAAGAAAATAAGATTATTTCTATTATTTCTCCTATCACCAGTTCACTGCAGTGCAATCCATTGCATTGTGATCCATTGCATTGCGATACGTTTTTCAAAGGATGCTAATAGCAGGGCACCAAAAAATGAATGGGTGTGAATGAGGCTAGTTCACACCACTCTGTTTCGTTGTGTTTCGTTACATTGCGCTGAAATAAAGGCACTACTTTTTTTTTCAAGTCACCGTAACGCAATGGATCCAATGTGAACTAGCCCCATTCACACTTATTCATTTTTTGGTGCCCTTTTGTTAGCATTCATCGAAAAATGTATCGCAACGGATCAGAAGGAAATTGGAAGCTACATTTGCAAGTCAACAGACCCTCCATTAACTTGCAATTCTTTTCTGATTTTGGTGTGAATGCACTCTAAAGCATTGGGGACACTTAGAGAAACAAGAACTGGATATTGGGAAACAATAAAATAGGGCTTAATGGAAATGCTTGAAAATAACTATTTCATTTTTGTTGGTCAGAGTTCCTTTTTGTTCCTATTGTTGATATATTTGGACTGATAGGAAATCTGTCTTCCTTGGAAACAAATTTATGAGACAGAAAAACAATCATTACATCGTGCTTGGCAAGAGGCTTTATAATTAATAGCTTGTTAAAACATGGATGAAAAATCTATAGGCAATTTGATTTTCGTTGTCATCAGCCTTTATATATATGCAGATCTATAAACGGGGCAAAAATTGATTTCCATATAGCCAGGGCAGGGTTATGCATCTTTCATTCATTTTCCTTTTAATCTATTCATTCACAATAAATTCTAAGTTCTAAGAAAGCCGATTTGAATATATTTCTTGTTATTGCGATTTCTGAAACTGGGGACCTGAACTTTTGCTGAAAATAAGGGAATCAGAGCGTATGTGTTATTGAAAGCGGATAACACTGACTGCAGAGGAAAACTAATATTTCTCATCTTTGTAGTTTTTAGCGCAAGTAATGGAAAATTGTGGCCTAAATGTAAATGTAATCTGCTTTACATAAAAGTCTACTTTGTACCAGTTTCCATTTTGACTACAGAGGACATCACTTGTTTGAAATTGTATGTTTCTTTTCATACATACTTAGCATGCTGAATTAATGCTGCACTGTGTTACTTATTTCACTTTGGGGCTCATTCATCAAAACTGGAAATTACAATTATCATAAAATGTAAACTGGGCCTCAGCAGTAACCTGAAAAATGTAACTTTTGTGTGCAATTACTCTTAAAAATTAGCAGTGCACTTCCTGGTATGTAAGTGTGCCTAGGCAATCTTGTGTCTACAGCCTCAGAGTTGTATATTTGCAGTGTGAGATCTAAGGCACTGCCACTACTGACCTCTAGTCTTAGGAGATTTGGAGTGAGCTTTGCCACTACTGTGATGTTCACTGTTATTCTTGCTGGAGGCTGGAGGTAGAGGCAAAAACCCTGCCTCTACCAAGATGACCGTCACCAAGACACAGTGCGGAACAAGGTAGTGTAAGTCAGTAATTGGGAAATATCAGCTTCTTTGAGCATTGCCTGTGACTAGCCCTTGTCCTCTGCCTGCCTCCAGAGTTCCAGCTCCAGACACAGCTCCAGAGTTCAGTTCCCCTTTAAAGCTGAAATTTAGGATTAGAAAATACTGCCTAAACAGAAGAACCAAGTGTGTATTCTTACTTGACTCTCTGTGTGCTTTGTATATTTCTCACAGATCTGTACAGTAATCCAGCATGAAACTTTGTCTCTTATGCAGCAATTTCCTGCAAGAAAGACTGGTCACTGCTGCTGTCTCTCCTTGTGCAGGGTGACTGGTCTTGTACCCACCCACTCCTGTAGTTTTCTACAGGCAGCCTGTAGTAGGTGAAGTTTTCTGGGTCCCTCTCACAGCCCTGCTCTGTATAAATGTGTAACACAGTGATTATATCACTACTGTACAATAATTAAGAATTCTACTTGGGTTTGATAGCCAGTGGTGCTCAACCAATTTAACTACAGATCTTTGTCAGTGTGTAGTTTTATTTGTTTTCCCTTGATCACTGTAAAAAAGAAATGTGACAGGATAATGAAACAGCAGACACCTAGAGCTAATTGCACTTAGGGAACAGGCAGGTCTTCAGGATGAATAATTTAGGCCATTTGCTAAAGGTGTTTCCTCCAAGAGATGCCTGGCCATTCTCCTAGCAGTAAAACATTATTCTGTGGATAATAGACTTTTGATTCTTACCTAATGTCTATTTCTAGCTTAAATAACAAATCATATTTATTTTACTTTATTAAAGAAAAACTTCAAATGAATGTGTAACATTGAAAGATATTACCAAGGCATTAGGTAATGTGATCGTTCTAATTAGAAGATTTATATGCCTACAAGTGTGTGTTAATTTTATTTAATGCTTATCGAAGATCATTTCCTAATAGAATATATAATGTGCAAAAAAACTGATGGTCACATTCATGCATGGATAAGTGCCTTGTGACAATGCATTTATCATGTGCTTTAGAACACACGGTTGTCATTAGAACACACGGTTGTGGTCGGAAGATTCCCTGCAAATGATGGATAGTCATTGGACCGCTCCGACTATTATATAGTGTGGCTTTGCTTTGTTCGCAGCCCCATAAACTAAGTTTGATCATGGTTTTTATGTGACTACATTGTGCTTTCGGCCTATCTATTTATAGCAAGCCAGGATTGGGAGCAATGGAAGGTTATCTTAAAGCAATTACATGCTAAACTAATCTGCAATAACCATGGAGGTAAAATAAGATAGCAGTCCCATAAATGATACTTTTTATATGCCTAGATTGCATGCCTTTGTGGTGCTCTTTAATGATTGATTGATTATGCATGTGTAACCTCCATACACTTATGTAAATGTTGTTATGACAAACAGTATTTGCTACTGTAGATAAACATGCATTTAAAGTAAGACAAAATGAAATGTGTAAAATACACAACCCTAAACCAATTGAAATTCATGTTTGACTAATGTCACATACTTACTTGCATTTAAACGAGTAATGTTCTGAATTTATTCTGAAGTATAGAAATTGAGCCCGATGTTTTAAAGGGCCATCATCTTTCAAACGGTTCTCCAACATGAATTAGGTCATCTGCAAACAAGAGCAATAAATGTGGAAATGGAAACAGCATTACCAAAGAACCCTTGCAATGGAGCCAACACTGGCACTAGAGTCACAGCAATAAAAAACAAAGACAGCACAAGTCAGCCATGTCATAAAAAAGGTTCTGGTTACACTTTAAATCACTGCACTTCTCCTGCACCTATTTCACATGACAAGTACACCCAATAAGTCATGGTCTTGGTGCTAGGAGACCCACTGACGTTATTATCACAGCCAAAGCGGACTCACATTATAGAAGAGAGATTTGAATGGATGACATACATTCAAAGCAGAGCAGTCACTAAGAATCCATTTTCTATATACATGATTTCTCAACTCCCTTGTTTCAAAAGACATGCCTATTTTACATGCATTTGTGGTGCTTTTTCAAAAGGAGAGGATTGTGTGATGAGATTATAATTATTATTGGTATTTACTGTACATACAAGGGTCAATTTACCTACCAGCATGTCTTTGGAATGTGAGAGGAAACCCACACAAGCACAGGGAGAACATGCAAACTCCATGTAGATAATGACTTGGCCAAGATTCGAACCAGGGAACCCCAGTGCTAACCACTATGCCACTACCTTCAGCAGCCCAATTCATTTCTCTGCATTTTCATCCTGTGCATTTTTTTAACTGTCCTGAAAGTAGCATTTTGCTACCTTTTAAAAAAAACCTCAATTGTCATACAAATTATGGGAATTTGATCTAAAATGTATTATATAATACAGGATGTACCCTTTCTCTATGGAAAACGCATACAATAAAATAGGAAAACCCACTTCAAGGCACATAAAAAATGAGTAGAAAACACATGCAAAAGAAGCACACATACTGAAACATGAAAGTGTGAACCAGTCCTTAGAACCACATTGATTTTCATTTGCAAGTTTCATGGTTGCATTTTGTTTTAATTGAGTGTATGTGAAAGTGCCTGCAAAAGCATGAAATCTTTGTTAATATAGTCAACAGGACAGCAACAAGAAGAGTAAGAGATTTAAACAGTGCCTTTGTCGCTGTTTCATTAAAAATAAAGAAAAATAATTAAAAACAAAAACAAAAATGAATTGTTGGCAAAAACCTCAATCTGGTTTCAATATTCTGTTCATGGAATTTTGATTTGTCGCTACGGCCAACTGTTGCAATTTTCTGTTGACTTTCTTTTCTCCATTTTTAAGTAGTCAACCTTATTGCCTAAGGCCTGGTTCACACTGAGCGTTTGTAACGCTTTTGCTGCCCTAAAAAACGCTCCAAGAATATACCCCCCCAAAAATCCCATTAATTTCTATAGCCCTGTTTACATCTGAGAATTGTTTTTTTTATAAATTATTTTATTCGACAAGTTTTCAAATTTACAAGCAAAGGTAAACGAGCAGGAGGCAAAGCGCCCATCATAGAATCAGTGGACGCAACCACCGTACACATAAAATACAACAACCAAAAGACAGATAGAAAAATGAACCCCACAAGTATAATACACTAGCCTGCAGACTTATGCAGCTTCAACCACCGGAGGCCCTGTGGAAGTCCACATTGGACATTTTTTCAACTGGGTAGACACAAATGTGAAAAGAGTCGGCGATCACCGACAGGTGCAGCCTCGCCAGGGTCTAGTTAACAATCCACCCATTTGTGACCTATATTTATTAACTTGACTAGTATAGTCACACAGCAGCCACGCCAGTTGGGGTGATAGGTACATAAATTAGGCAGGGTTGTAGGAGGGCGCGATGGGACAGAAGACAGAGCGAACAGGTAGGAATAGAGAAAGGGGACCCATAAGAGAAAGAATAAGAGAAAGGGAAGGAGGGGTGGTAGCGGAGGATATAGCCACCATGAAGCCTCATTCCAAAAGAGTCAGATAATCTTGTGTAGAAGTAGAACCACGTAGCTCGAAAACAGGCCCCTGTCCCCCTGAGAGAACCTGTAAGGTCTTCCATCTGCCTAATATTTCGTATCTTGCTAAGCCACAGCTGTATCGTAGGTGGGCAAGCCTGCTTCCACAAGGTAGGAATGCAGGCACGTGCGGCATTAATGAGGTGAATTATGACCGACTTTCTATACCCCTTCAGGTGATGTGCGTTGTGATGCAGAAGAAAAAAGGAGAGTGTCATAGGGATCTGTGTGTCTGTGACTTTTTGTGTGAGTGTGTGCACCTGAGCCCAGAAAGATTGTAGAGATGGACACGACCAGAAAACATGAAGCATGCCAGTCAGGGAGGAGCCACACCTCCAGCAGCAGTCACTAGCCTCAGGGAAAATCGTATGCAACATCTTGGGGGTGCGATACCACCTAATAAGGATTTTGTAGCACGATTCCTGGTATCTACTGTTGATGGAAGACTTCAAGGACAGCAATATCAGTCTCGTTCTCGTATGGCGAAAGCATCTGAGAATTTTGTCGCAATAATCAAAATGCTTGTCGCTGGAAAAAGTTCATGAGCTTTCTTTTGGCACATTACAGCTCGTTTAGAAATAAAAAATGATTAAAAGCGCAAATTTGCTGTGTTTCTGCGTGTTTTTATGCGTGTTTTATGCGCATTTGCTCAATAATATCAATGAGCTACAATCTGCTCACAACAACGCACAATTTAATTTATGTGCATAAAACGCGCAGAAAATGCACAAAAACGTTCATCAAAAGTGCCTAAAAACTTGCAAAAATGGTGTTACCTAGGTGTGAACCAAGCCTAAAACATAAAGCACCCTAAGCTGGCTGGTGATTTCTATCCCATTCTCTTTTAAAAATATACATATAGAATGCAGTAGATACATTTCCCATAAAAGCTAGGTATCTTGATTGCAACTCAAACTTGTCAAACTTCCACATCACTTATTTAAATCACATACTCCACTGATACCTCATTTAGCAATATTTATCATGCAGCCAGCAAAGAGAAGATGAGAACCCATGTCAGTGTCTTAGACAAATTGGAAGCAAAGATCTCTTAGACAAATTTGTCTGTCAAGTTTGGTATGAAGAAAATTATCCTCATGCGATAGTCAAAATATCCTTGCGCTGTTAATAATAAAATATTAACAAGCATTATTTGATATACGGTAATATTTGACTATTATTTAGATAACATGCTTCGGTATTGCAGTTAACTTTATTCTAATCTGGTTTCTCATTAGATTGTGTGTGTTATATAGGTAAAGGAACCCCTTGTTTTGTTTGTGTGAAAGGTGGCACTAATTTCCTCCTGCTCTAACCTCTGCAACCCTTGGAAGGGACATTATCAATGTTTGTTGTTATATCATTATTTGTTATACTGTATATCTTCTTACAAGGCAACTATTATCATTTAGATCAGTGTGCTTGGGTTTTAACGGTGTATTCTTTTTGTCCAAGCTCAATAACACCTGCCTTTTGTCTACCCTATATGTATTTTTCCATCCCAATTTGTCCTTGTTTTTATCAGTCACCTTTTCTTTGTCCATCAGATGTTAATAAGAAACCATAAGGATTGCTGGGCCAAGG
Source organism: Nanorana parkeri (assembly GCF_000935625.1). Lineage (NCBI taxonomy): Eukaryota > Metazoa > Chordata > Amphibia > Anura > Dicroglossidae > Nanorana > Nanorana parkeri. The sequence goes on along the minus strand of NW_017306450.1, from coordinate 725,800 downwards.
GCACCAAAAGGATTATCATCAATAAATGTTTTCGCCCATCTCGTATGCCATTAGGGTGCCAGCTGTCACTTCCTGCTTCTGCTTGCCCGGCAGCCTCCTGGGATGCATGAAGTGAGTCTCCCAGGAGGCAGCAGGCAGCCAGAGGGACGTCATCCTCACCTATCTGGAATTGAAGAGTAGCTTATTGAAAAAAAAGAGATTTACAAGGAAAAAAATGAGTTTCTAATGTGTGAAAGGAAAAGGGAGTAATTTAATGGAAAGTGGGTGAAGAAGGCAAAGGACCACTGAAAACAAAAGCATAAAAATCACCACAATTTTTTTTTAAAGAAAAGTACATCTCTAGGCAATGTACAATGAAGTTGTTTCAAAATTCAATTAACTTCACATTTATTAATAAAATACAACACAACCGAGTACATTTAAAGAATGGCAATACAGTATTGAAAAAAAAATAATTGTCAATAAAGAATGTAAATTGCTGACTGTTTGGAGAATGTGCTTGTAAAGTTAAGTAAGTAAAATTGCTAATAAAGCAGAATACATCTGACTTAGTGTTTTTATTAAGTACTGAGTTTTATACTAATGTTGTTTTCTTTAAAAACAGCCTTATATAAGAGCCTGAACATTTAGGCATTTATTTATCAATGTTTTACCCAAGATTCACTCATCTTCACATTAGATGGAATTAGAAAAATGTGTGAATCTTAAGTAAAAATATTCATAAATAGACGCCTTAGTTTTAAAGCATTATAATTTTCCAGGCTCACCTTTACATTTACCCCCTACATTAACTTTACTTAGGTTGCACCAGGAGGTCTGATATTCACTGCCCTGTCAACTCCCTTGACTCATGATACACTGATAACACAGGTCTTTCAGCCCCTTAAAGGAGAACTATGAGGTGAGTGATTTTCACTCAACCTCATGCTTCCAGCCGACATGTGACAATGAAACTGTCACACGTCTGCTCAATAGATCGGGAAGTGAGCGAACACATACCGTCGCTCGCTCACTTCTCGATCCTGTCCCTGCAGAGAGCCGTGACTGTCATTTACGGCTCCCTGCAGGGATTCCCCCCTCCCCGCTCTGATCCTCCAGCGCCGACTGGCGGAACGGACGGGGGAGGGGGCGGGTACAGCTGGCGCTGCCTCTAGATAGGCAGAGCCAGCTGTCAATCACACAGCTGGGTGGATCTCGACAGTAATGTCGGGATCCGTCCTGGCTGCGGCGGTCTCAGTACAGCTTGCGGTATACTGAGCTTTGGGTCATGGGAGGACGCTAGTTTATGTCCTCCCGTTACCCTTAGGAGAACTATGGGGAAAAGCACTGACCCCCATAGTTCTCCTTTAAAGAAACCATAAAAGCAAAAAACACAGAACCCTCTAATTTTGTATTCCTGTATTATGCACCAACCGGAGATTGCATGATTAATTATCATTCGGTTGAGCAGCTGGAAAAGCAGAAATTGTCAGACTTCAGGTGACTTCCCAACTCTACACCTCTATATCAAACTTGATTTGACCTTGACCCACCAATGTAATGGTCCTTTGAAACAGTTACTTTTAAAGTTACATTAAAGATTTTTTTTCCTTCCCCCCCAAAATGCTGCTGTAAGCACTTACCTTATTTGATGCTTCTTGATCCGATCATCTTCTTCATTCCCCTGGTTTCCGATAGTCTCTCCAGTGCTGATGCTGGTCTCTGATCCAGCACAGGATCCTCATGTCCCATGGTGTCTGTCCAACGTCTGCGCTCCCGGCTGCCATGCTGTGTCCATGCACTTTCATTTCTTTTCTCTCCCCTCCTCTCTACTGTGCATTCACCTGCATACTTATACGTTCACAGCCGTTCGCGAGCCAGGAGTTCTTCACTCGGAAGCGAGCGGCGCAGGAACAGGTAATTAATTAGCTATTTTCCTACTTTTTTATTTTTTTTAAATCATGGGGCATACAGACTTTAATTCTGCTTTAAGGCATGCCAACTTATTTCAAATCCCAAACAAACTTTCAAGCCCTAATTGGCTGGTATCATAGCTGTTCACATGTGCAGCACCATAGCAACTGCAATCCAAATAGAGGTTAAGATGGAACCTTATTTGGCTGTAAAGGATAGAAAGGTGTAGTGGTGCTTTAAACAAAGGTAAACATTAGGCCACATTCACACAAGCCTGATGTGTTTAGGTTATTTAAATGCAGGAGAAATTATCTGGGAGGTATAAACAAACTTTATGCTTTCCAGATCAGGTTCTCCTGCATATAAATGTACTTGTCTCTACGACTGTTTACATGTATTAACATGTGTTTCGCTGTGTTCAGAATATCTAATCTTCTCCCATACACACAGTGTGAATTATACCAATAAAAATTACCACATGCATTTAGTGGAATTCGTCCGGGATCATGGCATAATAACTGATAACCAGCATGGATTTAGGAAGGATCGTTCTTGCCAGACCAACCTGCTAACCTTTTACGAAGAGGTAAGTAGAGATCTGGATGGAGGGAGGCCGGTGGACGTAGTATATCAGGACTTTTCCAAAGCATTCGATACAGTGCCACATAAACGCTTGTTATACAAGCTAAGGGCTATGGGCATAGATGAATTAGTGTGCACGTGGATAGAAAACTGGCTACAGGAACGTGTACAAAGAGTATCTATAAATGGCGCCTTTTCAGAATGGGCTGAAGTCAGGAGTGGCGTGCCCCAGGGTTCCGTGTTGGGCCACATGCTTTTTAACCTGTTTGTTAATTATATCGGGGAGGGAGTGAGTAGCCATATCTCAGTGTTTGCTGATGATACAAAAATTGGGAGGGTAATAGACACGGATTTAGACATTGTAACATTACAGGAGGACCTGGATAAACTCGGGGAGTGGGCGACTGTATGGCAGATGAAGTTCAATGTCGATAAATGCAAGGTATTGCACTTTGGAGTTAAAAATAGGCAAATGGACTATACACTTATGGGTGTGCCACTAGGGAAGTCAGAAACGGAGAAGGATTTGGGGGTCATTATAGACCGCAGATTGAAGAACAGCTCGCAGTGCCAGACTGCTGTAAACAAAGCAAGCAGAGTTCTGTCTTGCATTAAGAAGGGAATGTATTGCAGGGACAAGTCTATAATTGTGACACTTAACAGATCACTGGTTTGGCCGCATCTGGAGTATGCGGTCCAGTTTTGATCACCGGTACTCAGAAAAGATGTCCTTGAGCTGGAAAAAGTCCAGCGGAGGGCAACCAAACTCATTAAGGGGTTCGAGGAACTGAACTATGAAGCAAGGTTGTTAGAATTAAATATGTTCTCTTTGGAGGTTAGGAGATTAAGGGGGGACATTATTTTCTTGTATAAACTGTTCAACGGCGACAGCAACATTATTAACAAACTGTTTACGTAACAAAGACCAGAGGGCACCACCAATAAATGGTAGAAAAAAAATTCAACACACGGGCGCAAGGGGTTCTTCACAGTTAGACCGGTTAGGGTCTGAAACTCGCTGCGCTGCTGCAGGAAGTGATTTCAGCTGAGAGTGTGGAATCATTCAAGAAACTCCTGGACAAGTTCCTTGGAGACCGTAACATTAAGGGGTACCAGTACTCTTAAGAGCAATAACACACATGGACTCATATACACCCACACACCTGCTCAAACATAAATGCATACACGCAATAGGTTGGACTTGATGGACTTATGTCTTTATTCAACCTCAAATACTATGTAGCTATGTAACTATCTGCATTTAGAATGTCCTATAAATGGAGGGCCGAAGGTTGCCTACCCCTGTGAGTATAATGTGCTTTCTCTGTATATGATGTCTCTATGGCCAGAGCTCATGTAAGCGTGGTAAATTACAGTAGAAAAATCAGTGGCAGGATGTAGACAATGCCTGATTTACAGACACAGTGGCAATAGATTGGTAAACAGACTTGATGTGCAAGAACTCAGAGGTGCCTGCTGTTTGAAGCCAGCAGTTTTTTCTTACTTTTTCCAGTTTTATATTGGCTTGACAGGAGGCAGTGATACAGAACACTTTTGTGATGTTACTGGAGATGACAGTTGACACAGACTGCTCCAGTTCTGGTCAAGGCTAGTAATCTGGCATAGCATGGTTCATGTCAACTTGACATCCTTAGACAAACCTCTACAGAGTGCCTGGTATTTAGCCAGCTATATATATTTTAAGTGACATAATGGTGGTGGGCATGCAAGCACAAAAGTAAGTAGGCACTCACTAAGAACTGTGAGGCTGGTGTAAGGGTAAATCCAATAAAACTGGGTAAGGTCAAAGCCAAACAAATACTTTATTCATATCAAAGTAATTGCAAAATATCACTATGACAGTTTCTGGCAGCCATTTTGGAGCAAAACCCCTAAGCCCAAATACATTGTCAGGCAAAATACTATATGTCAGTGGTTTGCTAATGTAAAGGTCCTCCCATTCCCACAAAAAACCCACCCACTTCACCAAGCTGTGTAGCACAGCCTTTCTAGCCAGAGTTCTGTGTAAACCTAGGATTCCTCCAACGATTGTTGGGGGTTCCGTGAGCAGTCTAACTAGGTATACCTTCCACTGACCACCAATGTAACAGGGCAACTATACTACTGACCACCACTGGAACATTTCTTATACTTTCAATTTAAGGGGGCATTTTTATACAGACCACCAATGTAAGGGGCACTTTTCCACTGGCCATCAATATGCCACTGTGCTTTACTTTTCTGGTAATTATTATGAATTGTTTGTTTCATCATTATTATTGAAAGTAAAGTTGTTGTGTAGTTGGTGGGTGGATAGCATACCTTGCATATTTGACACTCTGGGTGTCAAATATGCTAGGTATGCCACATTGCCTATTCCTCTATTATTTTCTACACCTTACCAAAATGTTTAAAACTTTTTAATAGGTTCCCTGAGAGCCTTACATTATTTTAAGAGTTCCTCCATGCTAAAAGTTTGAGAAATGTTGGTGTAATATCTGTTGCTATTTAAAACATTGGAAGAAAGTTTACAAATTGATGTTCCTGTCCTCACTTTATAGATCTACCAATGTAAGTCTCTGGTGAATGCATACCTTTGTGCAATGTAAAAGAGAGTGGACAGTGACTGGCTGCCTCATACACTGCTAGAAGCTGTGCATAGTCATTTAAGCAGAGCCAATGCCTTGAATTAACTCTTCAAATAAATGATCTTTGAATGAATCATTAAGATGTGAAAAGCACAATGTTGGTTATTGCATGTCCTTTTAAACGTGGTCTGAAGCTCAGATATTGTTATAAATCTTGAAACACCTTTAATAGTCCTTGTGTTAGGGAAGACCGACATGGGAATTTTGGTTCAGTCTTGTCCAAATGGATTTGCAATCATGTGTATTGATTTTCTAGGAACCAGATACTCTGCCCAGTTCTTTCTTATCTAATGCTTTCTATCCTCTGTGGATTAATTTTTGTGCACAGCTAAAGGTTGACTTTTCTTCTCTGACATGACTTAAAAACATCTGCAGTTTGGGGAAAGTACATGATAAAACTTCCTATCTGTATTTTATGTGGGTTTCTGTATTGATCATGCCAGTATGAAAACAATCAAGATATCACATCATCCTTTTATTTGATCACATACATTTATTTAATTTGTCAGGGGTACAAGGGGAGATACATGCAAGTATAGTTACTTGAGGCGGAAGTGATTGGCCCATCGGTCACAAGCTTAGTTCTAACTTTATTCCCATTGGCCCTCAGGCTTTTTTGGATTAGCAGTCCTTGCTCAGACATCCTGAGTCACATGGGAACTTGTGGTTTGAAATAACTTTACTGATTCACATTGAGTTACAAACTTAGCCCTTAGTACTCAGTAACACCCTAAGAGCCTGCGTTGACACTAATATGCTTACCTAGGGACTTTACAGTTAACCTATTCTCTTTAGTTTTGCAGAAGATAAGCAGGAAATGTTTTGTTTAAATTCTCTGTAAAGATAGTTGATTCTGCCATTGTTTCATTTCAGTATTGCACATAGGAAAACTTTGATCTATATATGCCCTTTTGTGGATGTTAATGTCTCACTATAAAAGTTCCTATTGACTGTTCTAGTATTCTGAGTCATACAAACTTGGCATCCAGTAGGAAGAATCATCTGTGTGCTAGACGAGCACAAAACAATAGATTTTTTTGTTGGTTTTGTAATCAGAAGAATATCTAGAGCATCAGCAGATCCATGAAACCTTGTGCCTGAAAGTGAATATAGCAGCCTGAGTTTTGCTTTACTTTAAATCCTTGCTTAGAGACTTTTTTTTAAAGAAAATGCTTGCTGAAAATCCCTAACCATAAATCCAACCATAACAGGTTTTTTAAACCAACTTGTAAAGCTCACTTCATACTTACTCCATGATATCCTTTGATATATCACAGAGCTGCGATCTCGACACAGAAAGGCTAGTGATTCAGGAATCGAGGGATGTCAAATGTCCCAAGATCCAACAACCCTCTGGAATTAGTATGCACTAGTACTGTTGAAAACTGTTTCTGTGAGTAGAACGGTGAAGGGGGAAATGGTTAATAGTGCCAGTAGATGCTGCTGGTTTCACTTATCATTGGGAACAATAGTGATCAGGATCGGTTTTCTAACCTGCCCAATCAATCATTTCCCATAAGAGCAATAAGTCCATAGACACGGTATTGTCCTCTGATCCAGCAAAAAACTGCTGGATTTAATGGCTGTTACCTTGCACATATTATACCTTTTATGAAACTTTCAAGCCCCTTTCAAGACCTTTTATTAAAACTTTGGACTTTGCAACACGATCCAGTGTGCTGGCAACATATTTTCACTCGCTGCACTACAAGACTGAACTCTGCCTGAACTGGTAACCTCAGCTAGATGGAACAAGTGTTGAAAATATTGTTTCTGTCTCCTACCAATAGAAACATCGGACAACTTTCCTTCCTGAAATCATAAAATTAGAATGCTGTTAAATTCAGCAATCAGCTTTATAACACAGAAGCTCTTTCATCAGCAGAATGATCTAAGCTAAATTAAGAGAAACATGTTCTATGCCTGGTTATCTTTGTCTGTTTATACCTCCTGTACAACATGTCTCTATATCTTTCCAAGTTCTCCAACACCTCTGAGAGAGTAAGGGTTTACATGTATGTAGTGGCATATCTAGGGTATGGCAGGCAGGGCATGTGCCATGAGCACCACTTGAGGGGAGGGCGCTGAACCAGTAAGCCCCTTTATTTAAGCTGTGCCATTCAGACCTCCCATCAGTACAGGCCCGCAGTGACAGACAGGGCAGGGAAAGTTACACTATATACCTCCTTTGTCAGTCTCTGACTGATGACTCATGTATTGCAGAGTCTGGCAGAGGAAGTGGGTATTGTAGATATTCCTATGCCCTTGCTGCTTCTTTACAAGTGACAGCAGTGATCGGCTGAGTTGTCTGTCTCTGCAATCATTTTGGGTCCATGCTGAGGGGAGGTCTGCATGGGGCACAACATAAGGGCCCGTTCATAAATCTAGCAGTGACCTGTGTTGTACTGCTCTGGATCAACACAGGTCACCCAATAACATAGAAAACAATTGTTTTCTATGTGTCCCAGTCACCCACAAGGTTCGATAAGCTGGGTGCTTTGCAAACATGCTGCATTTTATCGCAACCCACTGAATGGCGCTGCAGGTCACTGCATGGCAGAGCATTGCACCGCACTGCCGTGCAGGGACTGAAATGGAGTTTACACATTGTACACTCTTTATGTTCCCTATTCCACACCGCCTCATTCTATATACCTTGCTGTATGTTCCCTATTCCATACCACCTCATGCCATACACCATGCTGAACGTTTCCTATTCCAACCACCTCATTCTATGTGCCATGCTGTATGTTCCCTATTTCGCTCCAGCTTTTTCCATATGCCATGCTATCATACTACCATATTCCATATGCCATGCCCTATGTTCCCTAGTTCATGCTGCCTCATCAACACACCTTGTTGTAAATGTTTTATTCAGCACTGCCTCCTTCTGTACACTGTGCTGTACATTCCTTATTCTGCACCAACTTTACAGGCCCAGCAGCTCTAGTATATATGTGTGTGTCAGGGTGTGCCAGATGTTTGGACATGGGCGCAATTTCAGAGTTTGCCATAGGCACTTTTTACCATAAATATGCCCTTGCATGTATGTCCTTTTTCTGTCTTCATGAATGATTCTCTTAATCGTTCAAGTCAACTTATTAGTTTACCAAACCACTTTCCTAATTGAATGTATGATATGTATTTCTAAGAATCCGACTAATCCAGCTGTTCTATAATTAATTTATTGCCTAACACAATAATGTTAATTAAATTTTGTTAAGACGTGTCTCCAGCATGGATGAAGAGGTTACTTAGCCCATTAATAGCAAGAGATGATATAGGAACAGTTCACATATGCAGTAATCATGATAGTTAAAGCTTTTTACAGCATCAGATTATCCGTTGAGCATGTGAAGAGGATTTTGGGGAATCAATTGGAGCAAAATCCATTACCTCTGTTGGAGTGTTTTGAATAATTGCCCAGTATCCTTATTTTTCCATGCAGAAATAATAGTGGAGAAAGTTTACTAGTCATTCACGACATATGTAGCTCTACTAGGGTGCAAATGTGCATGTATATGAAAGTGATCAGGCAATGAAGAGATGCTGTTTTTCCCTGGAGGATAATCATATTTGTGTGACCTCTAACAGAGTATCAAGATGACACTGTGCCATGTTTTGGTTCTGTATAATGTGAAGGACTATAATAGTAATGAATACAACATTAGTTATTCATTTCTGTTCAACACTTTCATTCATCTGAAAGATAGTTACTCTCCTGCCCTGAGAGTATTCTGAAATCTGGCCAGTGTCTGTACTGACCATGGGCATCATCATATGTTGGTGTATTGGCTATGCTTGTACATCTTTAAATAATGTATTTTTATCCTCTTACCTAATACCATGAGTGCTCTAGGGGTGTAGGCTCCCTATTTGTCCTTGCCAGCCCTTTCATGTACTGGAGATTATGAAGCATTTTTTTTTTTTCAGTTGGATTAAAACATACACAGCCCACTTATTGAGTTAATTTAGGCTTTTGTACACCACTTTACAATTTGAGCATTTGTATCTGGACTTTGACAGCAGACAACAGTCAGACATACAGGCATGTTCTGAGGACTACCAGGCATCTGTGCCAGCTTGTGTGCACGGTACCTCTGATTCTGTTCAGCACCCCGCCCAGCTAACTGATGTCAGTGGTTGCCAGGAGCTGGGCAGGATACACGCCAGAGAATCTTTAAAGTGCTTTCTTATACCTGTAAAAGTGTAAGTGTAAAAAAAAATACTTGCCTTGTCAGTTGATAACTTTCTGCGCCCTCTGTCTGTGATGCACTCTTATCAGTTACATTATTCTTAAGCTATCGCTAAGGTTTACAGAACCACTCCCCTCCATATTACAGAGAAGAGGAGAGGGGAAAGTTATTTTAGTGCTGTCTTAAGGTGGCCATACACTTTACAACCATCGCAAGACCTTAGTCTTGCGATGGTTGTAAAGTACTTAAAAAAACTTACGATCTGCCCATCTGGTACAGGCAGATCGTACTCTCGATCATCGTAAGCCTGCACCCCTGGGGGGCGGGCTTACGATGACTGTAATGAGGGGCGGGCTTACGATGACTGCAAACGGGCAGTGTGTGCGTGCGCACACCGGCACGTTCGGCAGTTGTCGAACCAGCAAGCCACTAACTCGCCGAGAATAGTACGATTCCCGGCGGGTTTTCTAGCATGCTGGTTCGACGGAAGACGTGCGACCGTACAGTAGAAACGGTCGCACGCCTTCCATACACTGCACGATTCTTGTACGATCGCGGGATTTCCCGCGATTCTCGTACGAGAATCGTGCAGTGTATGGGCACCTTTAGTCTGAAAGTGTTGTTCCTCCATAGATACAGCAGGCAAGTGAACACTGTCACCCAATGTAGTGTGTTAATGGCAGGATCGCTAGGTGAAAGGAAAAGGGAAAAAGCATAAAAACGTAAACTAATGCTGTGACCACATACAAGGATTGGTAAGCTTCAATATATAATATTTTAGTTTTAGTTTTTTTAATTTAACTTCTTGCTGGGTGGTGAAGTGAAAAGATGGATGGTCCCTTCAAATCTTGTTGTCGTTACTGACATAACTTAATATATATTGTTCAAAGCTGAAGTTTAAGCTGCCTTTATTTTGCTTTTCCTGGTTCACCCCTCCCACTGCATGAACATGCTAACATGGTTTTTAAATCAAATCTTTTCATTTTCATTACATACCTTATTTTAGACCCAGTGATGCCATCATTAGTTTCTGTGTTTCTCTATGCAACACAAGCAGATTCTGGCTGATGAGAGGACCTGTACATATCGTTGTGAAAACAGCACACCACCCTAGATAATGCCCACATGAGATGCTGAGCCCCCATGATTGAAATAACTGAAATCCAATGAATTACAGGGGCAGGGCAGTCGGCCTCGGCAAGAAAGGGTCAGATAATGTGGGTTGTCCTCCAGCCAAGAAATGAGACTAGCTCTATTGGACTTACTGCAGCTTTACGTGCACACTATCAGAAGCTTACAGTGTGCAGTAAAATCAGAGTACGCATTTTACATCACAGGAGGGAAATCAGTACAACTGTACAACAAAACTGAAGAGAAAGCTATAGTTAAGCTTCTAACATGTCATATGTTATATGGAGGTGTGCTGGAGAAGAATATTATATACACATGGTTTTCTAACCTGTCTCAACCAGTAGGGGCTTCATAAACTTTGGACTGCAACTGTTTCAATGTTATTAGACAAATGGCATCCTGCCATTGTTGAAGTATGCGCACCATTGAATTACAAATAAGCTCCAACCATTACCTATTATGCTTTTAGGAGTGACACTTTTCAGGTAACCTTGGAAATATTTAGACCATGCTTCTTTTTCATGTTATCATATCCTGCAATTTAGAACCATCAGCCTCTACTGTATTTGTGTCTTAAAGTGCCATTAGGAATTATTAATGACACTGCTGCATTACACATAGAGTAACATAGGTGTGAAGACAACCTTAAATTGCAATCTGTGTATGATGATAAATATCATTGTATTTGTGGACTGAGTAATCACATTGGGGCGCTACAGGACTTATCCTTTAACTTCCACCAGCATCAAGGATTGTTTGGTAAATGCACATGCACACAGCAATGTCATACACCTACACAAAAAGGGCAGGCTTAAAAATACATATGAAATTACATAAAATGTCAAGCATCAAGAATACAAAGGAATATCAACATGATATAATTACTGTTAAATGCATATAATGTGTTCTGTCAGTATTGTTTATGATGTACTCACGTGTTGTAGCCGCTCGCAACATACAAGTCATCTGTCTTTATCACTGTGCAACAACTGAAAATTATAGACAGTGACACACAAACACAAATGCCTATGGGCATAAATGTTAAAGAGAGTCATTGTAATGATGCCATTGTTTTTTGTTTTAATGGTGCAATTGTTTTTTATTCTAATGGTGCAGATTTACATCATTATCTATACACTATAAAAGAATGCTTGGCCAGTTTTCCCATGATGCACATACACCAATGTTTGGATGCTCCTCAGTACACAAAAGCAAAATATTGATAAGCCAAAAGTATATACACTATGGTGTTTACTGTTGTCATGTAATGTTAATATATTATATTAATTCAATATTCAATATAAAAATTAATAGTATATCTGCTAATATGATGTATTTCCTAATAATAGGTTCTCATAAAAAACTCACTTGGATGGGTTTTTAGGAGGCATTTCAAGCCCTGTCTGTATTGGGCTCTGCTAAGGCTGTTTTCCCTCTACCTAATGGAACTCTCTCGCTGGCTGGAATGCTGCAGAATTGCTAAGAAGGGAGCAGCAACTGAGCACCATTTCGCTGGTTCCTGTAGCAATGCAGTGACACCACTGGAGTAGTAGGAGACACTTGCCAAGAAGCGACACCATAGGAGTAGTAAGAGACTCTTATAAAGGAGCAACATGACATGAGTAGTTAGAAACACTTACCAAGGAGCAACACGGTAGTATTAGAAGGCGACACCTAAAAAAGAGCAACACCAATGGAGTGTTAAGAAGCATTTTTCAAGGAGTGACACCATAGGAGTGGAAACAGACACTTACCAAGGAGTGACACCATAGAAGTAGCATGAGGAACTTAACCAAGGAGTGACATTATAGCAGTAGGTAGAGACACTTATCCAAGAAGCGACACTATAGGAACAGTAAGAGACACTTGCCTAGGAGTGTCACCATGGGAGTAGTAAGAAGCACTTAACCAAGGACCAACACCATAGAAGTAGTGAAAGACAATTCCCAAGGAGTTGCACCATAGCAAGGTAAGAGACACTTACCAAGAAGCTTGATGATAGAGTGGTAAGAGACACTTACCAAGGAGCAACACCATATGAGTAGGTAAAGACACTTATCCAAGACATGACACCATTGGAGTAGTAAGAGACAATTAACCAAGTAGTGACACAATATGAGTAGTAATAGACACTTACCATGGAGCGAAACCATAGGAGTGGTAAGAGGCACCTACCAAGGAGATTCATGATAGTAGTGGTAAGAGATACTTACCAAGGAGCAACATTATAGTAGTGGTAAGATACACTAACCAATGAGCAACACCATATGAGTAGGAAAAGGCACTTAACAAAGGGCAACACTATAAAAGGGGTAAGAGACACTTACCAAGTGGTGAGACCATAGGAGTGGTAGGAGACACTTACAAAACAACAACACTATAGTATTGGTGAGAGACTAGACACATGCATAAACATGTTTCCATGTCTGGATTTCTGCTTGGGTTATGTGGTGCTTAGACAAGCTGTTGGTAGATATTTTGCAGATTTTGTCAGAAACAATGCAGAACTGAGAAGCATTCTGTGAGATTGATTTTGCCCTTACCCTTCTTTAAAGTTTAACATTTCTTCAATAAAGCTTAAAGGACTATTCCACTATGTGAGTGCTTTTCTCTTTCTAGCTGTAAAAAAAACTAAAACAGAGCTAAGAGTAAAAAGGTAACTGAGTATGAAAGCATTACGCTGTAAAAGTAGAACCTTTAAAGAAGGCTCTACCAATTAGACTGTGTAGAGACCCCTGTAGTTTGGGCCTATTACAGCTATCAGACTGAATTGGTAAAACTGTGCATGAAAATCCTTAAATTCTAAGAGCTGAAATTGCTTTATTTCTATCTTGGCAGTCAAGCCAGTGCTTTTGTTGAAGTAAAGAATGGAATGCTGTCAGCAGAGTATTCAAATATGATTGACAATAACATAATAATAAATAGCTACCTAATTGTAACTCTGCTGCCATGCTGTGTAGTATATGCATCTACTTTACAGTTCAAGGGAAATCTGAGAGCTCTCTGGTTTTGTATTGTCATTATATTATGTTTACGGGAGAAAGCACAATTTTTAAACAACGAAAAAATGAAAATGGCCTGAAACGTTATTGAATACTGTAGCAAAGACATGAAAGATAAACTCTTTCTGTCATATTCAGCCATGAAAAAAAAATGTGTTTCATATTGTAAAAATTGACATTTGCCAGACCTCAGGTGTCATCTCAGAGAAATTCCAAATAAGCTCCCAAAAGAAGCATTTCAAACAGCATTCAAACGGATGAGCAAGAATCAGTAAGTACAAAAGATAACTGCATTTCCTTCACTAACAATATAGTTCACTTGTCCTTGGAGCCTTAAAAAAAAAAAAGTCAGTAGGGTGGAGTACTTGTCATGTCAGTAACGGCAGGTTTTAATGCGCTGCAGTCTGTTGTCTCCATGCACCCTAGTGTTCTGCTTTGGGAGAAGGAAGCCACTCCTGGCCAACTCTAAAAGGAGATTACTTCCTCACAAGCAGGAGTGAATATAAACTAAACACTGTGATATGGCAGGTCAGTGTGATATGGCAGGTGCTCCATCCTATTGAGTTTTTTTAATTTGGCTGTAAGGACATAATAAACAATTGATTAGTACTGAAAGTATACTAAGGGCCTGTTTACACTATAGCTTAACGTTTAGCACATGTTACTGATCGTTTAGCGCATGGTACTACACTGTGCACCTAGCATGTGGTACTGCGCACTAGCTTTGTTCGGTTGTCAATCATTTGAATGTCACCTCAATGCACCCACCTCCCACCAGCCATAGAGGTGCAGTGGGCAATAGTGTGAATGGGCCCTTAGACTTTATTATAACATAGGGACAGGTACTTAAAGTGAACCTGAAATCAAAAAGTGAAGATTTGGTTATTATAGGGAACCTCTAAAATGTTATTTTGGCTAGGCAGTACCCCCAAAAAATGTAACTCTTGTCTTTTACTAATGAAAAGTAGCACAGCACTTCCTGGTATGTAAATGTGTCTAGGCACTTCTGTGCCTTGAGCCTCATAGCTGTATATCAACAATATACGGTCTAACGCACTGTTGCTTCTGACTGCTAGTCTGACCAGATTTTAAGATTTTGTGATGCAACTACCCAGCTGTTCACTGTTCTCTTTGCTAAAAGCTTAGGCATGAGGAAGCAAAGCCAGCCTACTATCACCATTAATCAGTGGGCCCAAATTATGATGCAATATCGCGATATTGGAGGCCAACACACACACATCAAAGTCTGCTATAAGCCGGTTCTGATTTATTACAGCGCGTTAAGGTTTTATAAGTTAATACAGAGAGAGTAGGGAAAAAGGGGGGGGGGGGGGGGTTATCTCGCCAGGGCTCTGTGGGGTCTAGAGCCGCCTCTGATGGCAAATTAAGTTTTTTTTGTAAGATAGTACAGAGAGAAAGGAGAAAAAGGGGGGAGGGGTTGTGTGTGAAATGTTATACAGAACTAACAGATAATACAGATAATACCGAAGGTTAAATAGGAAGCTTTACAAGGCTACATCTAAGAAAGGAGGATAAAAACACTCTCAGGCAAAAGTTCAGTCTTCACTTGAAATGAACACACTGTTCTTTTTATATAGAATAAGATTTTATTTGTTTCATAAATATCAACATAAATAAGAACAGCCATTTTCACATATCCTTATACATATACATACATATCCTTATATACACTATACAATATATACAATATATACACATATATATTGGGCATCTCATTATATCTCATATAGTATTTATTTTTTTTTCTCTACCTAAGATCTAAATTAAAAATTTTAAGCTCCTCCCTTTGTCACAAGACTCCATATACGTTCGTATCCTTGTACCTATTCCAAGGCTTCCACATGACCTCCCACTCAGAATACCGTTCGTTATTATGTGCCGTTAGCTCCTCATATCTCTGAATCTTATTCAATTCCATAGCCCATTCCTTGATATTTGGAACTCTCTGTGTGTTCCAATATTGTGGGATTAATATTCTTGCTGCTGCCACAAAGCGTCTACGTAGATTGTTTTTCGTTCTTGTTATCGAGCCTGGGAAAATTGAAAGAAGAGCTATTTTAGGTGATGGAACCACTCCAGCACCAACTACCTGATTGCATATTTCAAAAACGTGCTTCCAGAAAGGCGTTATATGTTCACAATTCCACCATACATGGAGATAGGGTCCTTCCTCGTTCCCACATCTCCAACACATTGATGATTTTAACGGAAAAATTATATGTAGTAGAGTCGGGCATCTATACCAACGAGATAGGATTTTATACCCCTTCTCTTGATATGAGGAAGCAATAGATATCTTATGAGTTAGAATAAAAGATTTTTGCACTTCCTCATTTGTTAGGGACATTTGTAGATCATTCTCCCATGCTGTAATAAAAAAAGGCCTTGAAGGAAATCGTGCTTTCATTATATTATGATATAGTATAGAGATCACGTGGGTTGGCCTTTCTTTCTGACAGCAGATATTTTCGAACCAAGTCAATGGGCTATGTAGCGGGGCTCTCTCCTGCAAGCTATTGTGTAGGGCTCTAAGTTGAAAATACTGCAGCCATAAATTATATTTATGCATTTGTGCTGGCAGCAGAGAAGTAATTGGTTTCAAATATGTTGGTGTAAGAGCATCTATTATAGGTGAGGGTGAACAACTAGTCCATTTGAAGAACTGTACTGTTGATGCCCCTGGTTTAAATATTGGGTTTCCCATGATAGGGGTCATGGGTCCCACAATAGTGGAAATCCGATTTTCTTTTACCATATAAGGAAGAATAGGAGAAATTTCTTTCTCCAAAGTAACCCATAGCTTGTTCATACCATTAAACGTTCGATCCAATATATGGGCTAATAACGTAGAATGATATTATATGTTCTCAAATCTGGAAGAGACAGCCCACCTACTTCTTCCTTCTTATAAGAATGTGATATACTAATCTAGGGGAACGCCCTGCCCATATATATTGAATCAATGCCGAATGATTTTGATGGAAAAAGGAGGCTGGTAATTCTATAGGTAAAGTTTGAAAAAGGTATATAAAAAAACGAGGAAGTATATCCATTTTATAGAGTGCTATTCTACCTACCCAGGAATGTTTGTAATATGTCCATCTCTTCATTTGTGCAATGGAAGACTGTAACAGAGGTCCATAATTGAGGTCATAGAGCTCTGTTAAGTCTCTAGGGAGAACTATCCCCAGATATTGTATAGCTGAAGTCTGCCACTTAAACAGAAAACTGTCATTCAAGTGGGAGACTTCCTCATCAGGTAGTGTTACATTCAATAGCTCTGTATTTTGAAGGTTAACTTTAAAGTTGCTAGCCAACCCAAATTTACAGAATTCTTCAAGCAGTGATGGAAACCTTACCCTTTGATTTGTTATGTACAATAGGACATCATCTGCATAAAGTCCTATTTATGTTGTTCCCTTTGAACATGTACCCCCTTAATAGATGGATTAGGGGATAGAGGACATCCCTGCCTAGTACCGTTCCGGATATTAATAGTAGATGATAGAAAGCCATTTACCCTGACTCTTGCGGTAGGTCTTTTATATAAGGCCATAATTGTATCTACCTCCGTTCTAGGTATACCTATCTGTGACAGTGTATGGGACAGAAACCCCCAGCTCAACCGGTCAAACGCTTTTTCAGCATCCACCGAGAGAATACATAAAGGGAGTCTATTAACTTTTGCATATCTCATAAGCGTCTTAATGGTGTTATCCCTTGCTTCTCTGCCAGGGACAAATCCTACTTGGTCCCTATGAATAATTGATGGTATAAAAGCCCCTAGGCGGTTTGCAATAACTTTTTGCGTATAATTTTAGATCTACGTTAATAAGAGATATAGGCCTATAATTCTGACAATGAGTAAGATCTTTGTTTGGTTTAGGTAATACCACTATATGTCCTTCCTGGGACTGATTGGTAAAAGGGCACTCTTCAGATATGGAGTTGTATATATCCTTCAGTATTGGGGCTAGCACCTCCCTAAACTGTTTATAAAACATGCCTGTATAACCGTCTGGGCCCGGGCTTTTCCCCTTTTGGGGGCTTTGATTATTGTATTTATTTCTTCCACCGTAAATGGTGCTTCAAGCGTTTCTGCCTCCTTCCCCGAAAACCTCGGTAGAGGAGTGTCCGCAATATATGTTGTTGCCCCTGATATCGTCCCTGATTCCCCTTAGGGTACCTCCTTTTCTACTGCTATATTATACAGTTCAGAATAATAAGCCTGAAATTCCTGAGCTATATGATCGGTGCGATGGACTACACGTCCTCCCTTCCCTTGACTTTTTGCAACATAAGTATGTGCAATCTGTCCCTTTATTGATCTAGCTAATAATCGACCCCCTTTATCTCCCTGTTCATAAAATGATCGTCGGATAGCCTCTCTATATTTTAAGTATTTCTGATCCAATATTGACCTAAGCTTTAGGCGTTTCTGTTCCAGGACATAAAATATATCTATAGTCATGTTTGTTTTATGCTTATCTTCTAAGTTTAATATGTCCTGCAACAGAACCACCACCTCCGCCTCACGGGCCTTTTTCATCCTAGCAGCATGAGATATAAATACTCCCCTTATAATGCATTTAAGCGCTTCCCACTTAATCGGGAGAGCCGTAGTGTCGAGTTCATGGTTAAGTTTGAAGGTAGAAATTGCTTCCTTTATAGCCAACACAGTCTCCTCATCTCTAAGTAATGTTTCATTTAATCTCCATGTGAACCCTCGAGAAGGTTGATCTTCAAATTGTATACCTAAAGTAATTGGATGATGATCTGACCAAATTTGTTGATCAATAGTAGCTCGTGGTTCCCATAGAAGTGCATGGTGGGAAATCAAAAGATAGTCTATACGACTATAGGAGTTATGTGGTTGAGAGTGTAAAAGAGAGTGTAGAAGAATGTATAATCCCTTGCCCCGGGTGCAAGGCTCTCCATATGTCAATCAATTGCAACCGATGCAAGGCATTCTTCATTCTCTTTAGTTGTAAATATGAAAGTTGCGACCGCCCCCCAGATGTATGCACTTCTGGTTCTAGAGGAAAATTAAAATCCCCTCCCAATGTTATTATATCGTCTGCAAACTCTTCCAACTGTCTCAACATTGCCAGCATAAAGGGGATTTGTTTTTGGTTTGGAGCATACACATTTACCGTTGTAACCATTTTATGATATAAAATACCCTTTAAAAAGATATATCTACCCTCCTTGTCCCTTTCAATCTGCTTAGGCTGAAATGGTACTGTAGAGGGAAAACATATTGCAACCCCCTTAGATTTAGCTATTGGGTTGTTACTAGTGTACACCCGAGGGTAGTATCGAGATTGTAAACCGGGAGCTTTCACATCCTTAAAGTGGGTTTCCTGCAGAAACACGACCTGTGCCCATTTCTTATGCATGTGGTAGATAATTTGCGAGCGTTTCCTTGGGTCGTTTAGCCCCCTTACATTCAGGGAGACCCACTTCAATACTGTCGTTTTATCATATGGAGACCAATAATGCAGGGAGAGAGAAAAAAACAATAACCCCACCCCTTCTCAACCTTCGCATCCCTACCTTATACTAATCCCCTCAATATTTGGACATTCTTCATCCCATATACGCAGTTGGACCTATGCAATGTCCAACTGTGCACAGTTCTTTTTATAAGATGGACATTCTTGTGTTTCATATATACATCAAGTAGAGTTCTCTTTCTCTTTTCAATAGGCTTGTTAATCTGATGTTTGTGATCATAGGTTGATTTGATCATAACTTGTCTGGAACTTTATATATTCCATAACTTGTCACCGTGTTTCAAGCCCAATTTTTGCAGAGGTTCAAAAGAACTCTAAAATCAAAGTACATATGTCAAAAGTTCAAATGAGTATATGGATACAGTATATACCAAGCCCAATATTCTATGCATTAGAGCCATTTTGAATCACAGATGCCATTTTGAATACATTTTTCTCCCACACAGCTTTCATAATTAAGTTCCTTTTTAAGCAGATAGGGTGGCTCACTGTAAAAAAAGGAAGATGCTTTAATGGTAACTGGCTCCACTGCACAGGAAGATAACTAGCGATAAGTATATTGATTACCTGGTGGATTTACAAATATAACAGTACATATCTTGGTTTCAGGCATTACGGATTTGCTTGATCTGACTGATGCAGCTAATGCAACACAAATGTATATTTAAGTGGAAATGTGTATTTGCCACTGGATATTGGCAGGACTACTAGTCCTTGGCACAGGGAATTGCATCCCGAAATATTGTTGTCATATCACTTTTGTTTTTTTTTCCTGCATTAAGAACAAGTTGTGCCATTATCGACTTATCTTGGAAATAAAGATAGGTACCCATAATAGATAATATAGTTGGCCATAAATATTAGTATAATACCTCTTATGATTGGAGATGGAGCTCAGCTGCGGAAATCACCTTCTACAAGTCCAAAAACACCTTTCCTTCACTTCACACTATATGGCAGTCAAACTTTAAATAAACTTGTCTCAGCAGTAATAAAGTGTAATGTTAGCTTCACATCGCAAAGGAGAGGTAATGAGTTTGAATGAGCATGTATCAGCGGTGAAAACGTATAATGTTCACTTCACATTACAAGGCGTAAAAGTCAGTAGTTTGAATGAGCATCTACCAGCGGTGATAACTTTTATAATGTTCACTTCACATTACAAGGAGTAAAAGTCAGTTGTTTGAACGAACGTGTATCAATAACTTTGAATGCATTTAAATCAGCTGTGGTGAACAATACTTGCTCTTAGCTGTATCATGCAAGATCTAGTGAACAGGGGAGACATCCATGGAGAGGGCTGAATCATGGCTGTAGAGTAGTGGATCAAAGAGAGCAGCAGTGCTTGGAAAGGATGGTAGAGAGAAATCTCTCATTCAGGATGGAGAGCGGAGGTGCACAGAGTTTGTCCGGCATCCACATTCATTGCAGGAACACCAGACAAGTGAAACTTTGTGGCTTAAGCCGAGGAGGAGGGCGGAGAGGCGTGACGTAGGCGGACCGGGGGCGGAGCCACCCTTCGTGTCCAAGACGCTTGAGAGAGAGGTAAGTATGCTGGATCTATTACAATTAGTGAGGTGTCAGGGGTACAAGCATGAGCTAACTCTCTCTGAAGATTTTTTTTTAGGTTCAGCTTTTGCCATAAAAACTCAGGCCTTGTGTCAGGGTTTCCTACCCTTCCTTGTCCAGTTGCTTGGAAGAAACAACAGGTTCCCACTTGACTACACATCAGAGATCAGCTGAGAAACCATATGATCCAATAAATATTCTTCAAACAAAACTGGCATAAAGTATAAAAAACATAAATTTATTTCAAGAAAATGTATACGCATGATTTGCCAAATGTGTACATATTTACCCCCCTCCCCAACATTAACAAAACCCCTCCCTATAAAATCACAACGCATGTAGGACCAGTTGGGTACCTGATATGGGCCTATATAGAAAAAATTCATACACATGTCCTGTGTTAATATAAATGATATCCGTGTGGTGGGTGGTGTTAATCCATTGTCTCAGTCCATGAAACTCATAAAACTCCAAAATCAGACAATAGGACAACAGGCACTGGATGTAATGAAGTCCAGCTACTGGGTATATGATCCAATATAAGGTATCAGAGATAGGTGAATTTGTATCCACTGAAGAAAGTCTCAATAGACATGGTTATAGATTAAAGTGAATTATGCTGTGCTTCCCGAGGTGCTTCCTGTGAATATCTCATTACCGTTGCATACTTAATTTTTCTTCATCAATTGTTAAATAATTTTGAAGACAAAAGTTGTAAACCACCAGTAGGAATGACTGCTGTTTGAATAGGCAGAAATATATATGCAGGTGAGTGGTTGTGCGTCCTGAGGTGCTTCCCATGTACACACCCTAATGCACGATATTTCCCACCAAATTGTGTATGGAAATTTCCTTCCTCAGTTGCACAAAGACTTGGAAAGCAAAAGCAGGAAAACACCACTGAAGATAGTGACATGCAAATCCACTTTGACAGAAATGTTTGATAGTGAAAAAATCAATTCAATCTGGTGTATAGTCACTATTGAGAAGGAAAGAAACAAGTTGAAGTGTATCTCACCAATAATGTCCATTCATCCTGAAGCGCCTATGTCCATAGCGTTAAACATTGTTACTGGGGATCTCCATGTTATCTTCATGAAAACAGCACTTATTTAAGAGCACCACATCCACCAAGCAGGAGGAACCCAACGGCCCTGGAATGCTGTACTGTGAATATCTAACGCGTTTCATTCTGTACAAGCACTTCCTCCGAGCTAGTGCAGCTTGTCCAGTTGCTCGCAGTAGGGCTTGTGTAGTGTTTCTGGCACCCTTGTTCCTCTTTGGCGCCCTCTTATGCTCAAACCAGTTAACATCATCATTCTGCAACTCAGACAAAACTGACAAATTCCTGTCTCAGAGTGGTGATGCAAACACCAGCTCACTGTTTAACCATCAGCTTGTCCTTTCAGTTTTTGCCCTTGGGTTTGTTCTGATCAACCTAGTGGGCTGCTATTGTTCTTGTTCTCCGTGTATGACCCTAGCTCTGGCTGACTGATCTCCTGGTTCCTGACTCCAGCTTCGTTTCCTTTCATCCTGCTCTCAGTGTTCCCTGACCTGGTTCGACTGACTACCAGCTGTGGCTTCTGACCTATAGCTTGGCACTGACTATGTCCTGGAATTTCTCCATTGTTTTTGCATTTATATTTATTGTTGTTTTCAATAAACTCCTTTTATTTTTTTAAATCTGCACTTTAAGTTTCTGACTAATTTCTTGGTTCCCTGACAGTATGCAAGGGCCATGATTCCTGGCAATGCAGGTATTCCTACGCTGAGACTTTGTACATGATTATGGGGGTTTCAATCACATTACCATAAAGAATAACTAGTACTACTAGACATTGTCACTAGACATTCGTACGAATTTCTGTAAATTCGGACATTAGGATGCATCCGAATTTCCGAATGACAGAAATAACAAATATGAATGAATCCGAATGTTTGATAGCAAAATTCAGATACATCTGAATTTTATTCAGAAATTAAACACAAGTGGGAGAGCTGCCATTTACCGCTTTCTGGCTTCTCTGCACGGGTATCTCAAATGAAAACAAAGTAACACAAATATTGTTACAAAATGTAAATAATAAAAGAAGCTGAGAGATCTGTGTTATTCTGTAACAGCTTCTGCTTCTTTGAGGACACTTCGATCCTGAATGTAAAGAATCTGACAGCTGTCACAGAATTCACTAAACTGTTTAACTGTTCACAGAAATCATAATTATTTAAAAAATAAAGAACAGTGTGGGGTCCCCCCAATTCCTACCAGACTCTTTGATGTCCTCCATCAATACTATTTCAAAGTCACAGTGGCAGGCTTCACTATTTTCTATACATGTCATCTCATTATACATAGTAGGATGACAACAGTTATCAGTTATCCTATCATGAAAGTCTAACTGGAGTATGAGTATCACAATAGATTGTTTATAGAATGTTCGGTCATTCAACTGCAACATAAATAAAATAACTGCTCTTTTGCCTGCCACTTCCTCACAAAGTTACATGAATGCAATAGCTGCTAGCAAGAGTGTTCAGTGTTTAGTAAACGTATCTCAGTTTTACTGCCTATAGAAAAATGCCAGGGTGTCCAAAACCAGCACATCAAATGGGTAGAGATCACCCTTCTAGACATGATTGCTCTTGGCACCTCTGTAACGGATTTGCTCGTAAGACATTGCCATTTTCAGGGTTATTTGTAAGCATTTATAACAGAGAGTATCTCTGTAAATACTGTGCATGTACAATATTCATTTGTGACTGTAAATACAGTATCCTAAAAAATATGGTGGCATGATGGCTACGTGTAACTTTAAAAAAATATGTATATTTATATTTTTTCATTTTCAATCGCTCACAACATTTTTCATTGTTCTGCTGCTGTATTAGACAAGAATAACTTTTAAAGATTGCTGTATTAGACAAGAATAACTAAAGTAATTCAAGATCAAAATGACCAATGAAAGTCTGATATTTAAAGGACAAGTTCACTTTTAATTAAAGCACACGAACCCAGCCTCTGTTATACAATAACTCTTTACCCCACTGTATCCTATAGTGACATGGAGCTCAGCTGCAGGAGATCCATACTTCCGGGAAGTGCAGACTTCAGGGGAATAATTCTCAGGAAAGGAGCAGTGCTCAGTAGCAGGAAAGCTAGGTATTTACAGTGCCTTAAGAATACATACAAAAGGGGCGGAAAGTTTTATGAGTGCATGCTAAATAGTTAGACTAACGTTTCATGGTGGGTCCCCTGTTTAAATGATTTAGACAGAGAAAGATGCCCCAGGTATAGGGGATCCCACCATTCATTCAATTATGCAAAAATATGAATAAAATTAGATTTAGTTTATTTGGACTAGTTTTCAAAAGTATAAATTGCATATATCAAAAGACAAACAAACATTTATACAAATAAATCAAACAGCACTCGGCTAGTAATAATATATCATCTCAAAATGACAGAGTAATTGGTACACCCCTATATTAGATTCTATCTCTTTAGAAAAAAGATTATATAGGGCTAGAGAGTTAACGATCCCACAGATGGATGGCAAA
Organism: Nanorana parkeri; assembly: GCF_000935625.1. Lineage (NCBI taxonomy): Eukaryota > Metazoa > Chordata > Amphibia > Anura > Dicroglossidae > Nanorana > Nanorana parkeri. The sequence continues at coordinate 701,687 of NW_017306450.1, read as the reverse complement.
AATGTATCTTTTGCTTCACTAAACAGATACAGTTTTTTGCCGGCTTACAAGTCTTTCTGCTCCTGAAAAATAGGATATTGGACTTCCTGGATGATCTATCCAAGGAGCAGAAAAGGGCCACTGTGAGTGCATTCAAACAGCCGAGTGCTGTTTGATGCATTTGTACAAATGTTTGTTTGTCCTTTTGATATATGCAATTTATACTTTTTAAAACTAGTCCAAATAAACTAAATCTAATTTTATTCATATTTTTGCATAATTGAATGAATGGTGGGATCCTTATACCTGGGGCATCTTTCTCTGTCTATGTACAGTGCCTAACCTAAAAACAAAAATGTAATATATTGCAGTATACAGTCATAGGCCCACATTGCTGCATCAGTCACACATCAGCATGTGATCAAAGCAGAGACCTGGGCAGGACTGATAACACTGCTAACTGGTAACAGAGAAGCAGAGAGTAACAAGCTTATGGAATTTCTTGTAGGATCAGCAGGTATTTTTTCGCACTTGTACAAGTAAAATAACAATTGCATTTGGTATATTTAATGGAACAAAAGGGAACAAAAAAGAGAAAACAAGAGTTTACACACACACTTTAACAACTGCTACACAGGGAGTGCGTTGCTTCATTGAGTAGGTTAACTCATAGGGGTTGATTTACTAACCTTATAAACACGCCACAAAAAAGTATACACCTCTGTAGTGTGTTCCCTCCCAGCATGATCTATTGGTGGAATCTAGACACCTTTGTAGTGTGTACACACCCAGCAGGTGTTTTGTGCAAAGCCCTGCATGAATTGCAAGGTGATGTTGTGTAAATTAGCTCTACATTGTGTTGCTTGCATTGATGAATGCAGGAATGTAAATGCATGAGCTAACAATTTTTGTCTAAACTGTGAAGAAGCATTATATATGCATCATGTGCATGATTTTTCCATATATGGCATTAGTGGAAATATGCTTTTAGAGACTTTTTGGTTGATAAATACGTTTTGCTGTGTAAAAATCACACGCACCTAGTGCGTGCGTGTGTTTAGGTTAGTAAATCACCCCCATAGACTTGGATTGTGAGAAGAAGCAGTCAAGCTCAACTATTGTTCAGAACGGCGGTTCTCAACTGGTGGGTTGTGACCCAAAAGTGGGTCACAACCCTGTGTTCAGTGGGTCGCCGCGTGCCTTCCACTGTGCTAGGTGAGAGGACTCCTCAGCCTTCCACTAGCGCAGCACTTTCGGTTCTTACACCGAGCAGCCATTCAAATACGCTGCCTGGCGCCAAGTGTTAGCTTGAGGTGTGGTGGGGGTATGGCCGTGAGGAAGCTCCATCCATACGTGCATTGCTTACAGCTCCCTCTGTGCCCTGTAGAGGTGCCTGGACCAGAGTAATGTCACATTCTGGCTATTGGCACCTCTACAGGACACACACAGCAATGCACAAAAGGATGGAGCTCCATCACAGTACAGCAGCCCACACTGGACTCAAGATCCACTCCAGTTCTTATAAGGTAAGGAGACTGGGTGGATCTTAAAAAAAAGAAAAATGCATTTTTTTTTTGGAGTGTGTATGGGAGAATGTCTGTGAGTGTGTGAGATTGTGTTTGTCGTCATGTGTGTCTGTCGGTTTTTTTTGAGGGCTCATTCACACTAGTATAGTGCATTCATCGCACAGTCCAATGCGATAAAAGCACTGTACCACGCAGTCGCACCTACCGCATGTTCTGGTGCGGGAAGTGCGATGTGTTGCCATTCATTTGAATGGTACCCCAAACTCACCTCCCACCCACAGTGCGATCGCCCACACCGCAACGTGCAGTACCGAAATGCTGTGTGTTCCAGTACGGTGCGACGTGATGGCCAAGGACAAATGTGGGTCCTGAGGTTACACAAGCTGAGAACCACTGGTTTAGAACAGCAAAGCAAAAGGCAGAACATATGTATATGGGACTGTCCTCGCGTACATATATAATTATACAGTATAGCAATTACTCACACTGGTTAGAAAAATGCATGTCAAGCTGAAATGTTTGTGTATAAAATTTAAAAAAAACCTATGTATTGCTTTCAAGATATGAATTGGGAGACATCCAATCATGTGACCTTGTCAGGTGAAGGCGAAATATAGAATTTAGTAAACCGCAATCACGTTTTATAAAGGACGGCATGTTGTTGTTGCTTAACAGCTTTTTGCAGTTTCTCATTGACATTCATCCAGGTCACCCACAGCCAGCGGCTGCACAATAAATAAGGCTTAGCAGGCCTTGAATCATGAGGGATGATTATAAGAACGCATGCACCATTCAGGTGATGCATTCATGGGCTTTCTTAGGACTATTCAAAGTGATATTTGCCTGAAATGAGAAAACAATAAACTTTTAACTAGAGCTGCAGAATGAACAAATATGTGCCCAACATTTCCCATAAATAACATTAACAATAGTGATTATTGAAGACTGCTTGACGTTGTCCTGTAGTTGTTACATTATCAGGGAAATATAGATCCAGGAAAGCATTGGAATGCATACACACGGGTGAATTTTATTCATGAATAGGAAGTTTAATGCCTGCATTGCAGATTTTCCGACATAATATTGTTCAGGGGAGTCAGGGATCAATAGCACAGTCAAATACTATAACAAAGGCTTTATTTTCCAAAAGCCAAACAAAACAATAATTGCAACAGTAAAATAAAAAAAAAGGCTTTTCTTCAGCACAACAGCAAAACAAAGTCAGGTTGTCTTCAGCATAAGTAAAATAAGATATTATCACTGACTTAGGACTTTTCCCCTAGGAGGCGAAGCCAGCCCGTTTGCAGCTCATGGATCCATAGTACTGATGTGAGATTAGTACACCATATAAAGCAACTACCAATAACGGACCTCCTGGCATGTGAACTGATTAGTGTTTAAACAGCCCCGATGCTGGCGACGTACACTGTACGTCGTCAGTCACGAAGGGGTTAAAAGGGTCAAAAAGAGGACATATGGATAAGTCATTCCCCTCACTATACCAGCTTGGGTTCCCGGAAGCCATATTGACAATGTGCTTAGCTGTGTAGGGCAAAGCATAGGGAACACGGCTGATAAAGTCCATAGGAACAAATTAGTGTGGAGGGCTTGTAGGCACTGGTCTCTTAAAGTAAGTAGATGTAAACCTTTATTGAATGTCCTTTTATTAGCACAATACTGTGTATGTTGGGAATTTGGAGGTGGGAGGAGGGAAGAATTTTTACATCTTAATGCTGCTGATGTGATGTGCAGCTTCTTTACAGCCTGTCTACATGCACTGCAGTCAAAGCAGGTTGCACGTGTTTTTTTTTTCCCATGACATATTTCCTCACTCATTTTGCTGGCTGTAATTGTTTTTTGTTTTTTACATCCTGCCTATGTTCACATGCTCTACAGTCATAGCAGGCTGTAAATATTTTTAAAAGGGCATGTTTTCTCATTTTTTTGCTGTCTGCAATGGATTTTTTACAGCCTGTCCCTAATCACATGAATTACAGGCAGCATGTTTTTTACAGGGAATATTTCCGAATTGTTGTTGGCTGCCTGTTCCTGTCCACATGCATTACACTGATAACCATCAGCATGTGTTTTTTCACAGGGCATTTTTACAAATTCCTTTTCTTTAAAAAATTATGTTATGTATGGCTATGCTAAGCGTCAATAATGTGCGACACTAAACTGGAAATAGTGTTAAAACCTACCTCCAGGCAGATATATAAATGACATAAATGTATGCAGATCTATATTTATTAATACATTCTTAAAGGAAACCAGTGTAAGTACCTGAATTTGACTTGGTATCAGCCTGTTGTAGTCCCTGTACAGCAGAGCTCAGACTGTTGGATGAAGAAGCAGCACAAGGAGTGAATTATTTGTAATTCAGTGCAAAGAGCATGCTAATAGAAAAAAAGAGCAGCTGAGCTGATCCATCTCCCTTGACCGGTAAGTGTTAAGCTGGCCATACACTGTCATATTTTATTTTGTTCAAACTGCGTGCTGAACAGTGTGGATGGACGAAACTCCTACAGGATTGTTGTATTCTGAAGGAACATTTTCCAACCAGCTCCTTCATTTTTCTGATTCAAGGATGCCAGACAGAAGGCTGCTGACAGGGCCGCCTACTGAGCAAATTTTGGCTGGTTCATCATGAACCAGGCCAAATTTTCACAGTGTATGGCCAGCTTTACTGAATTGCCTCAAAGACAAATCATTCAGACAGTGCTGTGATGTGTGACAAGGCTGTGCACATTTCAGGAATGGATGGACAGAAATACAAATCCTTTGCAGGTGAAACAGATGCTTTATATGTATTTAATTTGTGTATTAAGCTGTTTTCCTGGGGTTCCAGCTTTCCCTGTAGGTACAGAAACATTGCCCGGGTCACACTGACAACCAGGGTACATCATGGCAGTTTTATACAGATATGTCTGGGTTTTTTTGTGTGACATAGCTCCTCGGCCAGCAGTTCTCAACCTGTGGGTCGCGACCCCCTCGGCCGCTCGGGAAAGAAACACTTTCTCCCGGAAAGTGTAAAGCAGAGTAAACCTTTCCCTGCGATCGTTTTTTTTTTTTTCCTGACATCGGGGGCCGCTGGCCACCGTAAGTCATGAAAAAAAAACCACCATAGGAATGCATAGCTAGATTCATATAGGCTATTTCACTTTGCAATAGCAAACTAGATGTTGCACCCGCCCTCTGCTGCTGCCAATCAGCAGAGGGGGGCATGCAGTTCTCCATCAGGTCTTCTTCTAGTGATTGACAGCAGCAGAGGGCGGGTGCAATAGCTAGTTTGCTATTGGCTATTGCAAAGTGAAATAGCCTATATGAATCTAGCTATGCATTACTATGGTGTTTTTTTTTTTTTTGTATTCTGACGGCGTACGCCGGTGGTTCTCAACCTGTGGGTCGCTGTGTGATTTCTGCTGTTCTAGGTGAGAGTCCTCCTCAGCCCTCTCCCAGCGCAGCAGTGTCAGTTCTCCCACCACGCCGCCAGATGTCGCTGAAGCAGCCGCATCATCCCTAAATTTTACCGTTGGGGGTCACCACAACTTGGCAAATGTTACCAGGGGGTCCCGGCCCTTGAGAACCACTGTTCTAGGCGATGGTCAGCCATAGTACTTTATATTAAATCTCAGGATTAAAGGCTAATTTGTTATGGTATGTCTGTGCATACAGCTACAATATATCCAATGTTTTATATTTAAAACAATGAGCACAGAAGTCAGAGGTTGTATATTGCCCACCAAGCCAAGATGAACAGAAATCGTTCTATTTATTAATTACATTATTTTTTAAATAAATACGGCTAGTGTAGAGTTTTTCATCAATGACTTTGTTGTAAGAAAGGGCTGCCAGCATTAATATGCTGCAGGGAAATATATGGTTACCTTTACCAAGGTGATCTGGTAACATATTTGTATATATAGGCATTTAAAATAAACTGAAGCAACAACTTCAAGTCGCCCTCATTCTTGGAGCTAAATGCCATGGCATCATTAGGTAAGGCAGTGTAAAGAACTGTGCCCATCCAGGTTTAGCTTTCTCAGTGAGAGATGAATTTACATTAGTTGCAGTGAGTTATTGCATTTTGCTTTACTGGACAAACCCAACAGGGTCCATGTCATTTTATTCATGTAGCATGGACAACTTCTGCAGTTCTTTATACAGTAGAATGAATAGAAAATATCTGCCTCAGAGTAATTTACAGAGGATTGCCCCTACCAAGCTCATATATACACATACTATTCCCAGTTTAGTTGTAAAAGCAGACTGTAGCACCTGGAGCAGAGTATACAAACAGGAAGAGAAAATTAAATGTCACATTTAATAAAGTGTGAATCCATGTGAATTGCAGTGAAATATATGTTACCTTCAGTCATCCAATCCTTAGAATGAGAAGCCCTATTTTGTTTTTTTAGTCATTTTCCTGCTGGTTAAAAATGCTATAAGCATTATTTAATTTACCTTACTTTACATAGCTCCCCTTTTCAGAGGCGTAACTAGAAACCATGAAATAAAGTTTGATTTTGATACTTTTTTTTTAAATCAAAACATAATTGTAAATGACTGTTGGTAAAACTAAGCCTATAATTACCAAAATGTATCCTGCAATTACCATAAAGCATGTTCCCATCACCGGTGGAACTACCAGGGCCGCAGCAGTCACATGTGCATATTTAGGAATCCTAAATATAGAGCTTGTTCTTTTGCTGTCAAGACATTTTATTAACACGCTATAATCCACATTTTAGGCCTGTAGAATAGAATGATGGCAGTTGCACGTTTTAGATGGATATGTGTCTAACCTTCACAGTCCACTGAATAACGTGTCTGGAGGCACCAGTGTAACCCTTTAACTGGATGGGCAGTCACAGATGACATCTGGTGAGATTACTATTTGTAAGCGGGCAGTATATTGTCAAGCTGCTTTGTATAAGATTTGTGTATCTCATACTGTTTGCCTTTGGTTGTCCATAGGTGACATTTTAAAAGCCCGAACAGGTCATCCGTGAATATTGCCCTAGAATTATTGCTCTCACTGTGGCGTGTGCAACAATACCTAACGTGAAGCGCAATCATCGTTTTCGTGTACGTAATGTTGTTTCGTGTACGTGATGTTGTTCAGCATAAAACTAAAAGGTGAGATTAGAGTTATCACAAGAAAGAAAGCATTCAGAGATTGGGACTATTTTACAAACGTATTGGCCTCTGCCCGAAAGTGACAACATTTTTAATAAATATCTTACAGATTATCCCGAAATAGTATTTAAAAGGCTGTTCTCAATCAGGTAGAAGGTTGTACACAGTTTTACACAGAGGAGGCTTCAGGAGATATTTGTGGCACTAAGGCCTGGTTCACACCTGGGCGTTTTACAGCGCGTTCCTACGCTTTGTAAAACGCTCAACATGTGAAAACCAATGATTGCCTATGGGCATGGTTCCCACCTGGGTGTTTTACAGCACGTAGGAACGCGGTGGAAAACGCCCTATGCCCAAAGAAGTACAGGAGCTTCTTTGGGGCGTATTTGCCACGCGTATCCATTGAGATACAGCCAGGTAGCCCTCGGAAACGCGCGTTTGTCGTGTTTTTTTAACCGCGAATTGCGGTAAAAATGCACGGCACGAAACGCGCATATTCGATACGCCTAGGTGTGAACCCAGCCTAAGGGTACTTACAAATGTGGATCCTGCAATCAGTGTCCATGGATACGAGAGGGTAAAGTAATTGTATAGCCAGATGGAAGGCCCCAGTATTTAATTAATTGTTAAACCAAGGGAATTGTTTACCTCAAGTATTGTGTTTTTGGATCATTCTATTCTAATAATGGACTATTCCATAGTACTCCAGTCTTTTTTATTCCTGTCCCCCTAGGGCAGGAGGTTCTTATTTTTTAGGAAATATTATGGTGCTTTGGCCCCAGGGGAGTTCAGCCTCTCTCCCCTGGGAAGCCCTCAGGATCCAGCCCCGAGCAAGGGTGTCCGCCTGGGGTGGTGTGCGGTGCGGTGCGGTTCGTATGGGCACCGGTACCTGTGTATAGCAGGCTTTCGGGGGGCAGCAAGTTGTGTGTATCCCCCCCGAGACCCATTCATGTGGCAGATACCTGCGGTGGCTCTCCCTCCGTTCCGTTGTGCGGCCGCAGCGTGAGGGCAGCCTATTCGGGCAGTTGCGGCTTCAGTGGGAGCTACTGCGCATGCGCGAAGATGCGATTGTGACGTCACGGGCGGCCGGAAGTTTGACGCGAAATTTTAAGTTATCTTCACTATATGGCTGATCTCCACCTTTCGGTTGCTCCCCCTTTTACTCTGGATCAAGATGGATGTCGGGGAATGCGGTCTCTCACCTAGCGGAGCTGGATCAGTGGAGCTGAGGTGAGGAAGGATAAAAAAAAAAAAAAAAAGACTGCACATCTTTTTCTGAATGGGAATTTATTTTTGTCCGTTCATATTCAGCCCTGCTGAGATGGATTCTGCTTCTGCTTCCTCGGGGAAAAAGAAGACGGCAAAGTCAGCCAGGTGCCAGGCTTGTGATGCAAAGGCCATGGCGGGGAAAAAGCTTTGCAAAGACTGCTTTAAAGAGGCTGCGGGAGCTTCCACAGCATCAACTGACATCTTGGATTTGATCCAACAGGCAGTGGCTAAAGGCGTAAGCCAGGCTGGCCATTCCCGCAAAAGGCAAAGAGCGGAAAGTACCGTGTGGAATTCCTCATGGGACTCCGAACAGGAAAGGTCATTATCAGAAGGGGAGTATTCCTCTGCCTAAGACCTAGGTGGTTCACCGGCCACACTCTCTTTGGAACCCGCTTATCGCTCTGGTGCGCAAAACTTTGGATATGCGGGAACAGGAAGAGGTCTTGTCTCCCTCCAGCAGACACTTTACTGGTACAAGGCGGCATAGACCTTGCTTTCCAGTCAGCAAGGTTACGAAGAAACTCATTAAAGAGGAATGGGACAAGTCAGAGAAGAGAATGGGTTCTAAAGGCAGGTTCTCCCGCCTCTATCCTATTAGCAGCACTGATTCCAGCAGCTGGGATTCAGCACCCAAGGTGGATGCGGCTGTAGTGCGATTAGAGAAGCACACCGCTTTACCAGTGGATAATGCAGGATCCTTGAAAGATCCTATGGACCGTAAGATAGAGCACACCTTGGTGAAGGCCTACACTTCTTTGGGGATGGGTCTTCATCCAGCGGTGGCTTTATCGTCAGTATCTCGTACATCCAGATTATGGTTGGAGGATCTGGAAGAAGATATCAAAAGGGGAGTAAGTAGGCACCGGCTTCTGGATCGGATCCAGGACATGAAGCTGGCAGAAGAATTCTCTACCGAAGCTTCAGATGACCTTGTCCAGTCATTGGCCAGAGGTATGGTGTCTTCAGTGGTAGCGAGAAGGGCACTTTGGCTCAGATCATGGGGTGCCGATTCCTCATCAAAGAGCAGTTTGTGCTCCCTATCGTTCCAAGGTGATATGTTGTTCGGCCTGGAATTAGATTCCTACATCAAGAAGTCTATTGAGAGTCGGAAAGCCATGCTTCCGCAGGAGAGAGGGAGTAAACGGAGCTTTAGGGATCGGAGGCCTCGTCAGAGTAATTGGTCCTTTCGGGACTCCAGATCCTATAAACCCGGGAGGGAATCCTTTCGTACACAGGCATGGAGAGGAGGGTCCGGCACTGCCAGGGGTAACAGAGGCAAGAACACGAGGTTTACCAAATCAGAGACCACCTTATCAAGGTGTCAACTTCGGAGACCTGAGGGTAGGCGCAAGACTGCGGCTATTCTCGGATCTCTGAGCAAGTTCGGTGACAGACTCCTGGGTGCTGAACATCATCAGCGAAGGTTACAGGATCGAGTTCCGCTTTCTTCCCCCCAGAGGACGCTTTCTCAAAACCAAGTTGCCAGGGGTACCGGCAAAAAAGCAGGTTATGTTGGACTATGTGGAATCCCTGTTGACCCAGGGGGCCATTGTACCTGTTCCCGAGAATCAGCAGTTCCAAGGATTTTATTCGCATCTTTTTTTGACTCCCAAGGACCTTCACCAACTCAACCAGTTTGTGAAGTTGAGGAAATTCAAGATAGAATCTCTTCGTACCATAATCAAGGTGGTCCGGCCAAATATGTGGATGGTGTCCATAGACCTGAAGGACGCATACTTTCACATCCCCGTGGCTCCAGGCCACCAACGGTTCCTCAGGTTCTATGTCAACCACAGGCACTTCTAGTTCAGGGCAATGCCATTCGGGTTCAGCACTGCTCCCAGGACTTTCTCGAAAGTTCTCGTTACCATCATAGCAAGAATCCGGGAGCAGGGGATCAACATTATCCATTATTTGGACGACGTGTTGATCTTCAGCAAAGATTTCAGTATGGATATTCTGAGACGATACGGATGGGTATTGAATATGGAATAGAGCGTTCTGACTCCAACCCAAATGATGGTCTGTTTGGGAGCAGAATTCAATACGAGTCAAGGAGTGGTCCAGCTGTCCGGGGACAGAGTGCGGAGACTCAAACAGAAGGTGAGGGCGGTCTGCTCATGCACACAGATCACAGCCAAATCCTTCATGAGCCTTCTAGGTTCCATGTCTTTGTCCATCGGCCTTACACGATGGGCACAATGGAATATGAGGGTGACTCAGGACTCTTTCCTCAACCAATACAGCTATCAGGACAAGGGGCAGCACCTCAAGATTTCCCACGTAGTAAGCCGCTCCCTGGAATGGTGGTTCCGGGACGGAAATTTGCTCCAGGGGTTTCCGTTGGGGGAGATCCCATAGGTCACCATCACTACAGATGCCAGCGGGATGGGCTGGGGGGCCCATCTGGAGGGCCGATACGCACAGGGATTGTGGCCACGCGAATGGAGGAACAAACCCTCCAATCTGTTGGAGCTGAAAGCAGTGTTTCAGGCGCTTCATGCGTTTCAGAACCACATTCATTTGAAATGGGTCAAGGTTTTGGTGGACAATGCCACGGTTGTGGCATATGTGAACCATCAGGGAGGCACCAGGAGCCCGAGCTTGATGCGAATTCTCTCACCTATGATGACTTGGGTGGTGCAATATCTGGAGGGAATAAAAGCGATGTACCTGCCAGGAATTCAGAACCACTTCTCAATTCACAGGGCAAGGACAGCTGTCTGGACTTGGTGAGATGTCTCCGAGTATATGTGGACCGGTGTAGGGAATGGCGTAAATCCGACCTATTGTTTATTATTCCTGCAGGAGCAAGGAAGGGGCTGGCGGCAACCAAGGCTACTCTGAGCAAGTGGATTGTGTCTACTATTGTTAACGCCTACCGATCAGCAGGACTGTCTCCGCCAGAAGGTATCAGGGCTCACTCCACTCGGGCTATGTCCTCTTCATGGGCCGCAGCGGCAGGTGTTTCTTCAGACCAGATCTGCAGGGCCACTACTTGGGCTTCCAAATCTACGTTTATTAAACATTACAGATTGGATGTTAGAGCCGCGGTTAATGACCAATTTGGCAGGAGTGTGTTACTTTCTCGCCATCAAGTCAATCATTAAATATTTTGCAGCATACAGTTTTGTGTCTATGGTTTTTGTTCCCACCCTGATTTCTGCTTGGGGAGTCCCCAATTGTCAGCGCTGCCATGGATATGGCCAGGAAAACGGAAAATGTATTCATACTTACCGTGATTTTCTTTTCCTGGTTATATTCCATGGCAGCGCTGAGCTCCCACCCGATGGGACACTTGGCTTGGTACTTAGACTGGAGTACTATGGAATAGGAGGGGCTTATATGGGCTGAGGGTAGCACATGTTAACCCTTTTTGTTCCTGTCAACTAGGGGTAGAAGGAGTATAACCCAATTGTCAGCGCTGCCATGGAATATAACCAGGAAAAGAAAATTACGGTAAGTATGAATACATTTTCCGTTATACTTGCCTTACCCATGGCTTACACACTGCAGAGGATGACATCACCATCCTTAAAGGGAGATCCTGAGTATACCAAATATCATGACATGGCATTCCAGCACATTGCAGAAGTGTCTTTTAGTAAGATTTTGGATCACCAAAGCTCCCAGGAACTCACTGGAAGGATTATGACCCTCTAACTAGGCACAATGGTCAAAAGCCATGGGTAAGCTAAGTATATTTTTAATTTTTTCCCCATGGCTGCTTTTTAAAAACATTTTAATAAGATGCTTTTTCTATGGGGGGGGGGGCCTGATGTAAGGGGGAACCTTACTTTTAAGTGTGAGATCCAGATTATCTGTAGCACTGTTATTGGGACCTGAAAAGAAGTCTGGATGTCATCATTACAATAGTTTTTATGGCAAAAATGTTGCTAGAAACATGTGTGTGGAAAGCTGTGGCCCTTTTCTAAGGCATTTTACACAGTGGCTTACTATTCTTGCTGTGGCAACCACTTCATTTTCTGCTGGGTCATGCAGGTAGCCATGTGATGCCACGTGATGGTCCCATAGGCAGTGGAGATGCTCAGCTGAGCTGCTTACTCCCCTTTAGCAACACTGGCCAGGAGCTTGGGAACGTTGACTGATGTGCATTATGAGAATTTTTGGAAGTTAGATGGTATTCTGCCAATTTAGGTCAATTAGCATATACTCCAGTTGTCCAGGTTCAGATTACATATGTAAGGATGACAACACTTAATGGCATTTCAATGCTGGAATATCAGCATTGTCACTTCATCAAAGGAAGTTACATTCAAGCTGCATTTCTGGCAAGATCACCACCTATCTTCTAGCAGAGAGTGTGGCCACACATACAAATGAGAAAGCATAATGTGGATGTGTGTGCACACTTTGTGCACATATTCAATGTTTAATTTTGCCTATGGCTACATTTTAAACTCTGCAATTGTGTAATATATTTAAAGGGGTGCAATTGTACTTTTCAAAGAGTATTTTGTACATATAGCAATATGAAGATCTCAAGGTGCCATAAAAAAAATATTTCCACTTTTATATGTCCTTTTTCACCTCTATGTTGCATGTTACAATACCGGGGGGTAACAAATTCCTTCCTAACCCTATATGGCAATCGATGTTTGAAGCCTTCTTCTTGCACTTCCTTCTCTTTCCCTTCCAATGTTTTTTTTTTTTTTAAAGTAAGGCCCAGTATTTGTGCATTGCGTTTTTCATGGGTTTTAGGGCCTATTCAGACTTGTTCTTTTGATGCAGCAAAAGGCATGCATATTGCTCCATAAAAATGCATTTCAAAAATAAATCCCATTCTTTCCTATAGGGCTAAGTCACATCTGTACACTGCAGTTTAGTGTGTAAGAGGAAGGGAAACTATATGGGCCTGTTCACACCTAAGTGCATTCACATGATGTGAATCCAGAAGTGTTGCCCTTGATTCTATGTAATGTGCATTTTATGGAAACAGCGTCACAGATGCAGCAGACAGGACTGGATAGGGACAACGTTTCTCCAGTTGAGCCCCACTTATGACTGTTGCCATAGTCCTTATAGAAAACGTTATTTTTTTATAGAAATGTGACACACTTTCAGGACAGATAAAAACTGCACACTGATGTTTACACAAGCTGTTACCCAACTGTATTAGTTCTCCAATCGTATCTACTGCTTTAATGTTTCTTTGGAATTTAAGGCTTTGTGTGCTAGTTATTCAATCCCCTGTGACTAAAAATTCCAGGGATCCTAATCCTCAAGATGCAATTAAATTTTTTCCACTGGGCAAGAATGCAATCCGTGGTCAGCTGTGGCCTGGCAGCCAATTAGCACAAACCATGTCACCTGAAATTAGGTTAGAACTTGGTGTAGGTGACCTACAGTCACATTTGCAGCTTTCTGTGTCATTTTGAATCAGAAATCCCCTGAAGGACATAAACAAACACCATTATCTATTTATATATAGAAATTTTTGCCAGTTGGCTGCAATTGTTAAGTGCTAAAGTTGCAAGTGAGAGAGTCACTTACAGCAAAGGTCTGATGACCACTATAGCTGGTTTTCTGCGACTAACAGTTTACTTACTAAAGTCTTATAACATCTCTAGTATTACCACTTGCTTAGTATAGCAATTGGGGACCAATTATACATATTAAACAAAAGACACCTCATTAATCTTATACTTATCCTACTCTGAAGGACGCACATTAAAAAATCATAATGTTTGCCTCCGGCATGCATTTTTCATAAAGAACCCTTGAGGGCATGAACACCTTATATAAGCTGGTCATGAAAGCTGTAGATTACGTGACTTTTCCTCATTAATTTTATCATACGCTACAGTATGTGAATAAAGAGAAAGGTGATGGATTGGTTAGATAGCAGCTATGGGACATAGAGCTTCATTGCAATATTCATGCATCCGATTATACTATATATTGCTGGTGAAATGATAAAGCATACTTCCAAAAGATCATAGTTGAATTAAAGCAAACCTGTCTCCAAACAAAAACACCTGTGTCAGCTCCCTCTGCCATGCTTTGGCATCCAAGCCCCATACTAGTGATGGGACAGTCACATTACTGTGTAGCGCATCAGATTTTAGCAACCAATATATAACCGAAGAGACAGAGAATGGCAGCTTTCATCAGAGGCTTTTCATTCGGGAACACTGCTCTGTGACAGCACAGCAGGGCTGTACTTATGCTAATGGAACTTGTGGGCCAGTGCCCAAGGTACAGGTGGCATGCCTCAATGTGTACAAACTGTGATCAAATTTTTCCTAATTTTTTTTCTTATTTTCCTCTTCGGACCACCTCTGGACAATGGTTACTAAATTACTAAATTCAGCAAGAGAACTGTAGGTCAAAGGGGTTGCAGGGGATGTTAAGAGTAGAGATGAGTCTGGGCTTGGTGTGAACCCAGTTTGCCTGCTTTTGCCCAAACACGCCCAAAACTATGATAATGGGGAGTGTCACAGTTTTGAGCGGGCTTGGGTCAACTCATGTGAACTGGGTTCTCACTAAGCCCTGGCTCATCTCTAGTTAAGACGCGTCAGAAGAATCCCTATAGTTCAATAAATACAAAACATCTCCTTTGTCTTGTTTGGATGTTTGCACCAGTAAAAGTAGTTGTAAATACAAATCAGCCTGCCTGCTTTCTCCAGTAATGTATTCTAACATAATTTATACTATAAGTGTATGATAAAAGTGGCAGAGTTTGTACAAAGGATATCATTCAGAACTGCCTAGGGCAGTTTGGTATCCTGATACAGCAAGACAGCACAATGGTCTATCTAATTGTTTTTGGAAACTGGCTTCACCTTAACTTTCTTCACCATTTAAACAATTGATGCAATTATAACCCTATTTTTTCTCTAACAAAATTTTTCCTAATGCACTTCCATTAAAAGTAATACCCGCTAGTGAGAAAGTTATACCGTGACTTTCTAGAGTAATACAATGCCTCAGAATTGTGATAACCTTTGTAGATTCATTTTACAGGGACATACAGGGTGCTAGAAGATTGTCAGATGATGAATTAGTAGCACATACTCATTTGTAACATAAATGCACATTGTGTGGAATCTGCACAAGTGACGATGAGAAATTACATGGTACATGTAATTTAAAAGGTCAGATAATAACATTTTAACTATCCCCATTGGACTGGTGATGACACAGCCATCTAGCCGTTTTCATGTCAGACTAATAGAAAGGATTCTAAAATAAGTGTGCTGAACATCGTGAACACATCTAGGTGTCTAGGAGCTTCCTACTAAATGAAAAAATGTGGGATTGTTTTTAGATACACAACTTCAGAGAATGTAGAGTAGTCATTCTGCAAAACTGAGGTCCATTCATCATCAGACTTGCTTTAGAAACCAAATCCTACATTTAGCTGTGCAAGTGTTTCCTGTTAAGTGTCATTTCAGCAGGTAAAGAGAACCTGTCACCATAAAATGAGAGCTTGGGTATGCAGCACATCACAGATTATAGAAAGCTATGTTTCTACTGATTTTGTCAGCATCTGGATTAAAGCTAATGAGGCATAAAAAAAAAGAGTTTTGTTTTAACATTTATTCTACCTAATAGCATTAAACCTCAATTTGTAATTTCCTATTACTGAAACCTAACCTCTAATCTAACCATGAAAATGAACCCTTAAAGTGACACTAAACTCAGGAGTTACATCTTATAAATGCATTCAAGTACCTTAACTATTAATAAATATGTATCTTATTTGTGTATTGCTAGGCTGTAGATCCTTAAATGATCTCTGAATTCATGTTCGGCTCATCACTAATGCTGACACTGTCCTTCCTTCTGGAGGGTGGCTACTTCTATT
Source organism: Nanorana parkeri (assembly GCF_000935625.1). Lineage (NCBI taxonomy): Eukaryota > Metazoa > Chordata > Amphibia > Anura > Dicroglossidae > Nanorana > Nanorana parkeri. The sequence continues at coordinate 685,943 of NW_017306450.1, read as the reverse complement.
CCCCATAGTCCCTGTGTGTGTGTTGTAAAGTAGCCACTACTCTAAGCTCACGCCCATGATAGACTACAAGCTTAATACAAATTAGTAAACTAAATTAGTCCATCACAGGAGTGAGCTTGGAGTGGTGGCTACTTTACAACACACAGGGTCCATGGGGAACAAAAGTAGCCACCCTCCAAAAAGGAAGGACAGTGTCAGCACCATTTCAGAGATGATTTGAGGATCTACAGCCGAGTGATACACAAATAAATTGCAATTTTGATAATAGTTGGGGTACTTGAATGCATTTTCAATATTTAACTCGAGTTTAGTGTCACTTAAACCTTATCCTTAATTTAACCCCCAAACCATAATCAAACTGCTCCTCACACTCCCCCCTCCCACTGCATGGCAGGCAACCCTGCTACACTCACCCCTTCCTGCTGTATAGTAGGCACCCAATCTATATTAAGCCCCCCCCCCTTCCTGCTGTATAGTAGGCCCCCAATCTATATTAAGCCCCCCCCCCCCTTCCCCCTAGCAGGCATACTTACTATACTCACCACCCCTCTGCAGTATAATAGGCAATATTCCTACTGAATCTTAGGCACCCTACCTACACTGTCCCCACTGATGTATAATAGCCAACCCGCCTATATTCACTACCCCTCAAGCTATATAGTAGGCAACCTGTTTATACTCACCCCCCATTCCTAATATATAGTAGCCAACCCACCTATAGTCACCTCCCTCTTGTTCTATATTAGACTATGCTCACCAGGTACCCCAGTAAACGCTCCATACACACTGACAGCACCCCAGCTATAAAGGAGGTATCCCCTCTATAACCCCTGCTTTATAATGAGCATTCCACCTATACTCACTATGTTCCCCTTGTATACTAGGGCATGATACCTGCACTCACCCTCCCTGCTGTAAAGCAGGCACCCCACCTCTGCTTAACCTCCCACCTGTACTCACTGCTTCCTGCTGTATAGTAAGCCCCCATCTATATTAACCTCCCCCTGCTGTACAGCTACTGGGATTCATGTGACCACCAAAGAGTTTCTCACGCTTCACTGTGGTTTGATGGAGAAGATGGTGAAGGGAGAGGTTGTTGGTGCCTGTAGGGAAAGTGTGGTGGGGATAGAGTGGAAGCTAGAGTATCAGCTAGAGTATCAGCTAGAGTATCAGCTAGAGTATCAGCTAGAGTATCAGTAATACATTAGCTTCTTGAATCATTCTGTCTATCTGCTGGCAGAGGGCATTGTAATACTAGACATGTAACTCCACACAAAAATTGTTTCTTTTCAGATTTTTATTGCTTTCATTTTTCGGATTTTGAATCTGAAAATTAAATTCAGTTGTTTATTCGGATTTCATATCCTTCCAAATTTTCGGAACATGCCTGTAATGCAACCCCAAAATCCCCAAAAAATATGATTGGCCAGAGAAAAGTTACATGTCCAATTTAGTTTAATTTCGAATGAAATTCAGACAGATCCGAATGTTGGAATTTAATGACATTCGTACAAATATCTATTCGGAACTAAACAAAATGCCCATGTCTAGTGTATACAGTTTCAATGTGCACTGCTGTAGTGTCCTTGACGATTGCTATCTGCCACTTTGTGAGAATGTCACATGGTCATTGTGGGATGTGTCCATGTGCTAAAGTACTTCCATTGATTTTGGAAAGTGTGAACTGTGGAGGCTTGCAAATTAAACAAAAAGTTGACCGGACAACAACTGATTTCACTTTTCAGATTTTTTGCTCACCTCTTTCTGAAACCAACATCAGCCCTATGTCTTAGAACATGATTGCAGCCTCCAATACAATAGGAGCCTTGTCTGTTAAAGGGGTCTGACCCCTTAGGGGTCTGGTTTAAAAGCAACATATAAAGGCAGATAATAATAAAAAAATAAAATAAAAATGCCCATTATATACACTGTTTAAAAATGTAAATATTTTTCAATCCTGATTTGAAAATACTCCTTTATTTTTTATTATAGTCTTATGACCAATGGCCATTTTCTTATTATCTAATTATATTATAGAAAAAAAAAATCCTATCTGTAAAATGTAATTTAAAAATAAAGATTACCAATATAATACAAACAGAACTGAAAGAAGAAATACAACATTACACAAAAATAGCAAACAGCCAAAAAAAAACCTTCATCTTAGGGCTTATTTATAAAGGATTGGTTGTACAATTTGAACTCGAAAAATAATGTTTGCTGGACATTAGTTCATCTGTATTGTACGGTATTTAAAGGAGTTTTGCTGTGTTTACCTACCATTCAAAGTGGGTTCACCCATCATTAACAATATACAATTCAGTAGAGAGTTACAAAAATGTGCCCGTCACATTTAAAGTCTACCAAGATAGCAGCATATTATTATACATTATATTCAAAATAAATGCCATAAAATAAAGACAGATAAATGTCCAAACATTTGCTGTAAGAATTGCACAATTAATCCTTTATAAAGAGTGTTCTTCAAAATATAGAGAGGGGAATTTATCAAAACTGGAGCAGACAAAATCTGGAGCAGCTTTGCACAGCAACCTATCAGCTTCTCTATTTAATTTTCAGAACTCTGAGCAAACTGCAGAGAAGCTGATTGGTTAACCTGGGCAACTGCTCCAGATTTTGTCTGCTCCAGATTTTGGTAGATTCCCCTCAGAGTGTTTTTGTTCACACCCTGTTTTATCAGTTAGTGTTAGTAATGCAGTTTTCAATTCCCCAAAAATATATCATTGCTTGGTATTAAACACTTGAATTACCGTATGTAATTATTTTTCAAGTTGCCATCTTGCCTTCTCGGCCTCAATAACATTTGCAGAATATTTTCTTCTTGCTTGGGTCAGCAAGCAAACATATACCCATAAGGTATGGGTCTACTCAGGTTCAGTGACAGGACAGTGAGATTGTGCCAGAGGGGTGTCAGAGAGTCAACAGGAAAATAACACCAGTTAAATCCAGCCAGTAATAGATGGTGCCAAAAGGTGGGAGTGTACCCAAGGGCCATCACCAGGGGTAACCAGAGCCAGGCATCAAAACCAGAGCAGAACATTAATAACGTACTTGAGCTCGTCAGCATCTCTGTTTTGCCTCAGGTGAGCATAAGTAAAGAAACCTACAACATTCTCCTTTACACCTGAAAGAAATGACTGGAACCGTGGACCAACAGGACAGGAAGTGATGTTGGTGCATGTGCTAAGGCAAGCAGAAAGCTAAAAAAAAAAAAATATGCACACAAACATGAATCACTCTCCACAGCTCTGGGCTGTTAACAGAGCACAAGGAATCTGGGGTACATAAAGTATTGTTATAAGTTTAGTTTGCTAAAATTCATGCAAACGGTAAAGTGGTCCTTTAAATGTAGTCAGTACTCCCACAGAGAACATAAGTTTAATGATCATACTACAAACTATTTAAAATGATGCTTACCCACAGCTTTCAGATGAACAGTGTGCCCCCAAGTGGCTAAATAATAACAAATGACAACACTTGTCTCACTTCAAAAAGTAAAAACCGATTAAAGTGTCTCTCAAATGAAGAAATACATTTTTTTTATCCTTAAAGAAGATATCTACAAAATAATCATCGTTTTCATGTGGAGGTCAACTCATTAAAATGTCCTTTGATGTACAACAGCAATGTACAGCGGATGCTACAGAAATGTCCAGAATGTAACTTCTTAGCGCTTTACAAAGAAAAAATAAGTACTTAATAAAAATATAAATCCTTCCTTCTATCTTGTGCGTGGAAAAACTCCTTTCTTCTCTCCTGAGCATGAAGACCTAAAAAGAGAAAATAGACTATTACAGACACTAATTTGCAATATAAGATTGTGTTTTCATTCTTATGACAGATCAGCAAACTACAGGAAGAATTGTTTTATTTCCATTCTTATTTTGAAAGTTAAAAGAGCAGACTCCAGAAAAACACTAGATTCAGCCATAATTATTTAAAGTCAAAATACACTTTTCAAAGTTTTAACCAAATGTAGCAGAGTTTTGATAGAGTGGGCAAAAGGAAAGTTAAGTATTCCTTTTCTTATTTCACGGGTACACTTTCTACCTTTCTAACCTTTTTGAAAAAAAATGTTTTGAATATTTTATTTATTATTTTTTTAACTTTACTGTCAGGGGCTCTGGAGAAATATCAGGGGCCTAAACAGAACCCTGATATTTCCCTTTTGAAATAGAAAAAGAGATGTTTTCTCTTTTTCTGCAGGCTCTGTTTTGAATGAACTCTATACTGAGTGCTCCTGTACATTTATAAATTGTGGATATAGTATGAGTTACTATCTCCACAATCATGAATGAACAGGAAGTGATGTAGAGCACTTCCTGTTCATCCATAACTGGGGACACAGTAAGCATACTATGTCCTCAATTACTTAAAAACACTCAGCCATCAGTACTGATCGCTGAGTGCTTGTAACCGCTCTCCATCCTGACTCGCTGTCACAGGAGACTGAATGGGGAGGAGAGCTCGGCCTCCTGTGACATAGCTGAATCCTCCCCCACATGGTGGGCTCGGCCTCCTGCGACAGCTGACAGTTGTCTAACCTCCGCAACGCTCTCTAATCCTAATCTGCCTGTCACGGTGGACAGGAGTAGAGCTCGGCCTCCTGTGACACCATCACTGACAATGCTCTCCTCCCCGCCCCGCTCGGCCTTTTGAAAGTTTCTCTCCTCCCCGCTGGGCACTGCTCAGCGTCAGAGGGGACACAGAGCAGCACCCAGCAGGAAAGAGATAAACTATGAATGCACTGCTTGTACTTGCGGCATTTTGCCCAAAGTACCATTTTCAGCAGATATGTTCGGCAGGCCGAAATTTTGGTGCATCCCTAGTTATACAGTTAGTTGATCTGCTTATGGTATCAAAATTGCACCAGATACAAGAAACTAAAATACCCAACTTCTGCCATTCATGAAGTGTCCATTGGTATGAAAACTGAAGAAAAAATAAGAAAAGTGAGGTTGTTGCCTGTTTCAGCCAAATACATTCTTATTATTTCCATAAAAAGAAAAGTAGAACCTGATTGTTTCCAGTAACAACTCAACTTTTCTTCTTATTTTATTGTTTTCCATTTTTGGAATTAGTGTCCATTTGTAGTATTTTATTAGATACCACCCATAAAGTATATTTTATTCCTAAATTTATTATAGCAGATACTTTATGTGTCTTTCTTTCTATGTAGGTGTATAAATAGTAACCTGTCGTCGATTTATTTCTTCTTGTGCACAGAAATACCTAGTGATCCTGCCAGTCCCTCTTCTTTGCTTTTGCAATCTGACCAGTAGATCTGTGCTGGCATGGTCAGTTTGTGTATCACTGTTTCCCTACTAGAGTTACAGAATGCCATGCCACCACACAACATGCCTGCATCTCTGTAGTCTGTTTTCACCATACACCCCCTGTCAATCACAGCCTGCCTTTACCAACACGCTCCTCACCAATCACAGCCTGCCTGTAACAACACGCTCCTCACTATTCACGGCCTGCCTTTCCCAACACCCCCTCCCTTCTCAACAAATCACAGCCTGCCTTCCCAATATGCCCTTTTGCCAAGCCCAGACTGCTTTCCCTACATTTCCCCTGCAAATCGCAGCCAGTAGAAGCGTTGACCACAGAAGAGGCATGCTTCTGGAGCGCAAGGTACACAGATGGGGAAAGTACTTCTCCACTGTGTGTGATGTTACAAACAGTCAGCCGGTTACTAAAATTACACTCCCCCGCTACGTGGAATAAGAACCTAATAAAAGGCTATGTGGTCATGTGACCACCAAATAATGGGATTTTTGGAAAAATAAGTGCAATTATGGGCCACAAATCATATTTTTATTTATTAAAATGTCCTTTAGCAGCAGTGCATTTACATATACTTTAAGGGACAATTCACTAAGTTGTATGAATTATTTAAACTTTCTTTAGTTTAACAAACAATGTTTCATTCACCTCATTCTATTCATACATATAAATATTGCCCCAATACTGAATCATGATTTTTAAAATAGTATTAAATGTTTGTGTATCTTAAGTCTCTGACCCTCATGAATTGTTATTTTTCTGAAGAATCCCTAGTTTCTGTTGCACAATGGCTCCGTATTCTGCTCCCCTCAGCAGGTTCCTCATAGATTCTCACAATTATTGACAATCACAGGCGAGCAGTGTTTTATGGGACAAAAACTCATGCAATTTCTTTTACTTAATTGACTTTCACATAAAAATGGCCACACAAATCGATAAGATAACATCAAATAAAGCATGCAGCGTTGTGTTCTGTGTTATAAAAGCTTCAGTGAGCTGAAAGCTATTTTCAGTGGTAAAAATTAGCACAGAAAGAAATGAAGATATTACATGCATTATTCTCTATTGATTTGACCTTTTTAGTGAGTAAATTCAACAAGGCTTTGCAGAAGAAGTATATTAAAGAAGCACTCTGGGGGAAAAAACTTGCTCTTGCAGTGGGGCTACCCCTGCATTGCAAGGGTTAAGTGCTTGTTTTGTCTAGGGGGCTCAAATAAAGCAGTTTTACTCACCTGATCCTTGGTCTCGCAGCAGTCGTTCACCTCTCTCCCACTCTGCTCAGAATGGTGGAATGTCCCTCGGCGTCCTTACATCTGATACAAATCAATGGATGATGTCAGTGGTCCTTAGACCACCAGAGCCCAGGAGAGAAGAGGTTCTGGGGACCAGTCTAGAGCCGGGAGTCACCAAGGATCAGCTAGGTAAATCTGCTAGACAAAATGCACACTTAACCCTTGTAGTGTGGGGGTAGCTCCATTGCAAGGGTAAGCTTTGATTTTTCTTGGAGTTCTTCTTTAAGTCGGTCCACAGAAAAATTAGTTTTGGACAGATGGTGATGGTTCTTGCATCTCTTTTTAGATCCATGGGCAATATCTTCCCTCCTGAGTAGGGATACTCCAATTAGGAAATTTGCTGACCTATCATGTTTTAATTCCCCAAAATATTTTTACTATCAAAGGAAAGAAGGGAAAGGGAAACCTTTAAAAACACTAAGGGTGTGAATAAGGTTTAAGAGGGCAGTACTTTTAGTATGAAGCTGAGATCAAGAACATGGGGACATGACCCAAAACTAGCAGGAGGAAAGTTCAAGTAGTAGTGGTTGATACTTGGAACAGACTTCCAGCAGAGGTAGTGAGTCAAACAACAGTATGTGAATTTAAAGTAAAGTATTGCCTCCCATTAAATAAAATATGTGTTGCAGCACTTAATTATAAGCACATCTGCACTTACATTTTTCTCTTAATCCCCTGCAAAGTCTTACAAGTACCTGATAAGCATGCCAGTGAAGTCCACCTAATGCAGCAGCCCATGATGGTGTGGCAACAATGCTGCACTGCTCCCGAATATAAGCTGTGCCGGCTTCCTCTATAGTGAGATAAGATGTTGCAGGGGATGTGGCTATCAGCATTCTCACTACTGATTCATAAGTATGTTGCTTGTCAGTCAGGACCTGGCCACACCTAGTCCTGTCCACTGCTTTTTGGTTTGACACTTTCTCTGCTGACAAAACCCTCCCACTGAGAACTGCAGTGTCTGGGAGAGGGAGCATTTGAGACACAAATGAAGGAGTTGGCTCAGTCAGGGGAAGTAAAGGAATATTTTTGTTTACTGTATCAAACGTGTGCATCACAGTAACTGGATTTGGTGCTTGTTTAGTTGTACGTTAAATATAGTTGTAATGAAGATCTATCTTTAGACAAAAGGGTTAAAATAAAGTAGTTAAACAGATTTCTTTTTTGCTGGCTAGCTTGAAAGTGTGCTGGGGACCACTGTTGTACTATTTTTATTGCCCTGCCCATGTGCACCTTTCCCTGTTTGCTAGTTTTAAACAGATCAGAAATTTTAACTCTTTCCCATCTGCCTAGAACAAAAAAATAACAATTTAGATGAAGTTAGGCTTTAAGAAGGAGAATAATCATCTAGAATAGACAGTTGACCTGGATTTTAAACTCATCTCTTTTCCTATGCTGATCTCTTTTCCTGTGGTGACCTATTTTCCTGTGCTGATTTCTTCTCCTGTGCTGAGCTCTTCTCCTATGCTCTTGTCTTCTTCACCACTCCTCTTGTTATAGTCTTAATAAAGTAGGCTGGTCTCACTTTCACTGGAGACCAAGAAAGTCAACTCAAGGTATCTTACCGCCAGAGTCCACAGTTGTAAAAAAGTCTGTGATCAACATACTAACATTTCACCCAAATGAATATCCCCATTTTGAACAGGCAGAAATTTTAAGACTAAAATGCAACAACATACCTGCTTGTGCGTGTGTTCTTTGATTCACATTTTCAGATATAGGAGGCCCAGTAGCTGTAGATGTGAGATCAGGTTTTGACGCTGACTCCTGCAGAGGACCTGAATATCTCTCAGGCTGCAGGAGGTTAAGAAATGATCCACATTTTCCATCAGGCCCTGGAACCATCTGAAACTCTGGGACTGAATGGTGATGATACATAGAATTAGCATGGCCAGGGGGTCCAAAATGGTGGAAATGCCAGAGATCTGCTGGCTGCTGGTGCTGTTGGTAGATTGCTGAGGATGGGTAGTGCTCAGACGGTGAGCCCAGCTGCGATAATACAGTAGATGTCATCTGTACAGGGGTGTTGGATTGATAGGGTTTTGTCCAGGTGTAATCTTCTACCAACACATTACTGCCTGAAAGGTCAAGAACAGAAACTGCAATATTAATTTTAGTTGCCGAAACTACATCATTTCAGAAAGAGGATACTTTAATGTATTTCACACCAGAACACATATTGAGAAGCCATACCGAGAGGGCATCCCTGAGGTGTGCCTTAACCACTTGGGAAGGTCCCCGAGACATGTCCCAAATATTTTACTTGGGCGGTGGGGTTTTTGTATCTCTTCTGGTTGTTTTAGTAAAAACTAGTTCTAGAATGTGCCATTGTGGTCTTCTTAATATGCAGAACTGCTTTTCAATGGTATAGACAACTAAACAAAGAAAGAAAACATGGTTTTATGTTTCCTCAGCTGCAACAAACCTTCAAACTCCTCTCAGCATCCCCTGCACTACCTTCCATGCACATTTATTTATATTTAGCCTAAACTTTTTTGTTGTTGTTTTCGATAGAGTGAGAGGAATTAGAACACCTGTCAGGTTTTTATTACTGTCTGTGTCCCCGTTAGGGAGGTTTGCCCTCTATTTGTCCTGGTGACTGTTTGCACTGAGAGTAAAAGTGAAAGAACAGGAATATATGGGAAATATTCCAGTGGGGACACTAGTTCTGGTGACCCTGTCGACCACCAGGAATTTCACTCACTATGGAGGACATTTCTCACACATCCTGTTGTGGCTATAATACAGGAAGTAAAGGGAAATCTCCCTAGTGGCACGGCACACAGATGGCAAAAAAAGCTGTCAGAGGTTATAACCTTCCCTTACTCTATCCAAAGGAAACAAAAAGTGTTGGCATCTGTTCTACTTTCAATATCCAGAGGTGAACAAAAGGGGGCACAAAATTTGGGAAACATTATAACAATTTGTTTGGTGCTGCCTCCTCTAATCCTGCTGCCATAGCAATGGCCCATGGGTACCATTATTGTAAATACAGCCCACAGATGTTATTGTCTGGGGGTTTCAATAAAAAAAACCCTCCATTATGGAAGTCTCAGGATCCATTAATGGCTAAATCATTACTGGATCCTGAGGTCATTTAATGAGCATGCCTCCTGAGAGGAAATGCTAATTGACAGGTTAATGTGTCATTAAGTTTGGTGCAATGGCTGACACACCCCTCTAATGGTTAGTGAGAACGGCTAACTGCTACGAGCTCATACTGTGGGGAAGCCCCCATGCACACACATATCAGTCCAGTCTCCTGAGGCTGATTAAACATTGTATGAATAAAGTGTTGAATTTGACAGCATATCAGTGGCTAATAACATATTTTAAACCAAATAAAGGTTGTATGTAAGACACATATTGGAGTGTCTAGACAAGAGTTTATTATGTTTTATCTAAATGTGCTACTGAATGAGAGAATAATAAAATCAATGTTACTATATCCTTACAGTTGTACAAGCAACACTGAAAAAAGCAATACCAAGAGACCTCAGGTTCTGATGAAGGGGGCGTGCCCCTGAAACGCGTAGACCTTTTTTAAAAACATACGGGACGCTGATTTGGAGATCCCCTCAGACTTCCCCTGCTGGAGATTTTATATTTTATCGTTTCCTTTTACGCTTATGATCATTGGCTTTCGTGTAAGTACATTTTCACTTGCGTGTTGTACTCATCAAATAAAAGTTTTACACTATGGAGGCGCTCTGTGTTGCTTTTGTTTCCCAGTTCTACAAGCATTTTAAAGCGCAGCATGAGCCATAGGTTGGGGTCAGAGCATCAGTTTTTTTATTGCCCTCTATGTCCCTGTTGAGGAAATGTTCTGTGTCTGAAAGTCCTAATGACAGAGCACTCCCCACATTTCTTATATGGACATCACAGAGACAGCAAGTGAGGGAAAATCTTCCAAATTGGCCAGCTGAGTGCAGAAAAAAGAAAATTAATATAAGAGAGAGAGAGAGATATAACAACAATCCTCTGATAAAGTTGGAAATCTCTACTTTGCTTTGTGGGAATGCAGGTCCTCTCTTCCAGCCCTCCAAACATCCAGGAGGTGTGGATTGCAGATTTTAAACACAGTATACATACTGAACAGCTCACTGCCAGTTATGAGCAGGGGCTCTCAAACCTATGTATGGCACAGCCAGTTCCTCCACAGAGACCAGTATGTGGGTATGCACAGCACTCCAATTGTAGCTACATAGAGGATTGTTGTTTTCCTTAGAAATCCATTCCGGGCAGGCAAATTGCAGGTAGAGCTTAATTATGTTTTAAAAATGTAGTGCAGCAACTGTGAAAATCTGAAGAAATGTGAAGACCTGACACAGCTCAGTAAAGTATTACCCTTTATTCTGGAACTCCTGCTAAGTTATAATAATTTTTATGCATATGAAAATGTGCATACGTGGTATTTAATGGGTTTTGAGACTAAATTAATCTCCCACAGATGTCCCAATTGATAGCAAAGTCTCATGACAAAAGCCTATAGGAAGCATAACTAAATGTCGGCCATCTGGAGCTGTGGATTGTGGATAAGTAATAAATAACAGTACATTGGTGTCATACATTTCTCTGTCATACTCTCCACAAAAATATAATCAGCTCTGCAGAAAATGGCCAAGCTTTCCAACATTCTAAACACAATAAACCCTGCAGCAGTATCATATACTTCAAGGACCGCTATGATAAAAAAAAAAAATATAGTTATCTGATAACTAAGCAGCTAATACATGTCATAGTGCTAAGAATCTATCATTATTTCATATGCTTTTAGGTTTATTTTTTTTCCTCATTTACATTTCAGTTCAACTGCTAATCATTTTTTAAGTGCTTAGTGTACTAATGCAAAATTTCAGTTTACTGAGGATATGTTTGGCTCACTTTTGCTGGCTTGATTTCAACTCTACATTTAAATCATTATCTCAAATGTAATTGTTAATTGAAAACAGGATTGGAAAATATAGTTATAATACCATCAGCCCTTCTGTTGAATTGAATCTTCACTTTCTTAACCACTTAAAGGCCATGGTGTTTCACCCCCTTCCTGGCCAGGCCATTTTTCAGTATTCAGCGCTGCGGTACTTTGACTGATGTTTATTCCGTCATGCAACGCTGTACTGAAATGAATTTCATACCATTTTTTGGGGACAGATAGAGCTTTCTTTTAGTGGTATTTAATCACCACTGGGGTTTTTATTTTTTCGGACCGGCGACGAGCAGACAAAGGTACGGGGGGGAGGGGGGGCGGCGCACACCCGCAGCTCCTGCAAGCGATCGGCGTCTCTAGAGACACCTGATCGCTTGTATGTAAACAGCCATCGCTGGCTGTTTACATGCTTACAGTTTTCCCTCTCGTGTGCGCGCTGAGTGCCGCACACGAGAAGGGGGAGGGGCAGGACGTCTCAAGACGCCCTCCCGCTCCTAGCAGACGTCCGTCCGGCCGTTCACAAACGGCCATGGACAGAAGGTAGAGTTACAGCCACTGCTAGATTGCAATGCTTTTGGGTGTGTTGAATGCCCGCGTCCTCCCATTGCCCACTGTGCCTCTGCCGGGCTGCTACATAAATAATGTCCCTGAAAACTAAAAGGATACATTAGTGATGTAGGGGTCAGGATGGGGTGTCACAACCCCCTCACCAAACTGTTGTATCTATCTACTGATCTTACTACTGAAAATACACATTATGATATCAGATGATATCAGAATTCCTGGCACAAAAAATGTGCACGTGTTTTGTGTATAGTTAGTTTCCCAAATGACCCAAAGCAGACTTCCAAATCAACAAAGTAATGGCTACTCCAGAAGAAGATCAAAGTTTGGCAATGGTCCAGCCAAAGCCGAACCTGAATCCAAATGAAAATCTGTGGGGGTGTCCTGAAGAGGGCTGTGCAATATGACAGAGATGCACTCGCAATATGACAGATTTGGGCCACTTTTGCAAGGAAGAGTGGGCAAAGATTCACAAGGCAAGATGTGCCATGCTGTTAGATTCCTACCCCAAAAGACTGAATGCTGTCGTCAAAACTTCAGGTGCTTCAACAAAGTATTAGTTTAAAGGTGTGCATATTTATGCAACCACGTTATTGTAAGTTTTTTTATTTTTCCCCCTTTAAAGATTTCAGCTTGATTTATCTCTGTCTGATTTTTTTACATCTCAAAAACCTGACACTTTTTTCAGTGGTGTGAAGACTTTTCATACTATGGGGGTGATTTACTAACCTAAACACACACACACACCAGGTGCGTGTGATTTTCACACAGCAAAACGTATTTATCAACCAAAAAGTCTCTAAAAGCATATTTCCACTAATGCCATATATGGAAAAATCATGCACATGATGCATATATAATGCTGCTTCACAGTTTAGACAAAAATGGTTAGCTCATGCATTTACATTCCTGCATTCATCAACGCAAGCAACATAACATAGAGCTAATTTACACCACATTACCTTGCAATTCATTGCAGGGCTTTGCACAACACACCTGCTGGGTGTGTACACACTACAAAGGTGTTTCGATTCCTCCCATAGATCATGCTGGGAGGGAACACACTACAGAGGTGTATACACGTTCGTGGTGTGTTTAAAAGGTTAGTAAATCAACCCCTATATCTCTCTCTCTTATATTAATTCGTTTTTTCTGCGCTCAGCTGGGCATAAAGTTACAATTTTTACAGAATGCTCTCTGTGCATCTTTGCTTTGAAACTACATATATTTCCCAGAATGGAGGAAAATAGATGCTTCAATCCTAAACTTTCAATGTAAGAGCTGTTGCTTTAACATTCATGATCAGTACACATTTAATGTCATCTTTTAAAATAAATAGTAGATTTCTAAATCTTCATGGACAGTCTACTCTAATTGTGAACACATGCAGACATGCTATGTTTGGTTGTGGACACTGGAGTCCCTTGAATTATTGTAACTAAATTCAGGAGTTAAACCTTAAAAATGCATTCAAGTATCTTATTTGTGTATCTTATGTATGTTTGTGTTGTAAAGTAGCCACCGCTTCCGTGATGGACTACAATCTCATGCTTAGTTTACTCATTTGTATTGAGATTGCAGTCCATCACAAGAGTGAGCTTGGAGTGGTGGCTTTTTTAGAACACACACAGGGACCATGGGGAACAAAAGTAGACACCCCCCAGAAGGAAGGACAGTGTCAGCACCAATTCAGAGATGATTTGAGGATCTACAGCTGAGTTATACACAAATAAGATACATTACTGTTAATAGTTAAGGTACTTGAAAGCATTTGTAAGATATAACTCCTGAGTTTAGTGTCACTTTAACTGAATAAGACAACCAAAGGATGACAGCAGGCAACTCAGGGCAAATAGGAGGGTTTCCTGAAGCCACTGCTGGTGACAGAACAGACCTTTTAGGAGTCAGCACTATGTGAACCCATGTAGGTTTCAGGCAGTTCTAATTAGCAACATGGATTATACAGGATTCAATACCATTGGGGCTTCCCAATGACTAAAAGCCAAAATACTAAATATATTAAACAGTAATAGGACAGATAATCTGTGTTTCTTAAAGGCTGATTCACCCCAAACTATTTTTGTTTTGGGTGGGTAACAATGAAACCCATGAACCCAGCATCTTATATATTTTGCAGATTGCAATGGTGAAAATCCCCTACAGTGGGTTTGACAGATCACATATCCTAATGTGATACTCTTACTAAAGGTGCCCATACACCTTACGATTATCGGACAAAACTTTTCGTCCGATGATCGAATAGTCGTACGATTTTCGGACAGCAGCCCCATCCTGCCCCGATGATCGCAAGACTAATTTAGCCGTAATTAACGAAAAGCACCTGGACGAAATGCGGTAATTGATTTGCCGTATTTTCGTTAGCGCAAGCGCAGTGTAGATCGCACGACTTTTGACGGACGGAAACGCCAGCAACCTTACGACAATCGTACGATCTAGCAACATTTTCAAACATGCTCGACCGTCAAAAGTCGTCCGATTGTACAGTACTGTCGGTCTGACACTGCAATGCACACATACGATTATCGGCCGAAAAGTCGATCGCATACGAAAATCGTACGATAATCGTAAGGTGTATGGGCACCCAAATACTTCTATTTCCTCCTACCCAATTAAAAATATCTGGGCTGGTTACATGTGGCCCATTATTGCCAAATTTGTTACACACCAGGTTGTTCCTTCCCAAACTGAGTTGGGCAGCCCAATCTGTACATGTGTGGACACCCATGTTTCTTGAAAATATAACTATAAACGTAAGCCCAGTGCAGATATGGTTACTGTTACATATTTATACATCATACTAATAGCCCTTTTAAATATGAATAATAGTGATACATGTACTCTGGATTGCTTCATGCTAAGTTGAGTATCTATGGAGACACCAATAAGGGCTATGGGTATTATTACATATTTTATATGGAACGAAAAGCTCTTTTTTATGTAAATATAAAAGTGTTACATGTACTTTGAGTTTAATGATTTTTTCACTGAAAATGGATAGCGGGACCCAAAAAGGACTATGGGTATTATTACATATTTTTATATGGTACTGGTAGCTCTTTTACATAAGAAAGAAAATGTCTTATGTACTTTAAGTTTATTAATTCTTTAGCTGATTATGCATAGATGTACTGAGGTTGGGGCTTTGTTTGCCACCAGGGATGCTATACATGCTGAGATTTATGTTTTTTCTTTGTCTGTGTACCCACACTTCAATAAGAGGTACATATAAGCTTCCATCTAACCACATTATTCTCATTATGCTGAGGACAATAGACTGAGGAATTGCCTGACGTGTACTTTGTAAAGTGTTGTTTATTATGCTGGCACTATACAACTACAGAAAAGAAAACATAAATGAGCATTCTCCAAAACTTACTGTTTTTTGGCAGAAAATCGTCACTTCTATTCCTTGTACTTAGGTCTTGTGGGTCTTTTGTATTCCGTAATGCTCTAGAAAAGTGCTCGTCAACCACACTATTAATGTCCCCCTGATAATATGTGAAAACTACACAACGTGACCCTATTTCGGTGGTCTTTACTGGCTGCTCTTTACTCCTATATTCCACTGGGCTCTTCCTTGGATCTTCCATGTCTTAACAAAAGACAGCACCTGTTAAAAAATATCAAATAAATTAATTCAACTGTACCAAAGCATATACAAACTGTTCATGGTTCATAACATAAAGGTTGCAGTTTTTAACATATCATCATTTCACATACAGTATGTACACAAGAAAAAATTCACAGATGGCAGTTGACTTTTTACTATGAGCAAAGAAGGTTCTTTAGTTTTCAGTGATTTTTTGCATGACAAGCTGAATCTTGTTCTTATTTGCCTTGTTTACTAGAAATGATCAATTACACAACGTACAAGGGTTAAATGAAAATGAATGCCTTTACTTTCATAGGTTGTCAACATATGCCAGCGCTGATATACCACAACAAGTCTGTTGGTGGCAGGTCATTAAAGCAAATGGTAGATTTGCTACTCTCTATGAAATGGAACCCTGTGATTGAGTTCCTGAGGGTAGTAGGTGTTGCTCTAATCAAAATTCACCAACATATGCAAGTTGTTTATGATGATATAAGCACCATGCGTCACTGGGCCAAGAGATGCAAAGATGGCAAGGAGGGAATACCTAAATTGTGTGAAAAACAAAAGGTGTGGTTGGCCTGTGACAACATCTGATGAGCTTCACTGGGAATGTGCTAATGAACTAATTAAGGACAATTGGCAGATCGCACAGTAAGACATTTCTGACACAACAGACGTTCTGCAACAAAGGGTAGGTCACATTATTGCCAGTCTTGGATACTGGAAAGTTTGTCTGCTTGAACAGTTTGTCTGCTTAAAACTTGAAAGCTAAAAGAAGGCCTGCCTGAACATCACTATGCATCCGATTTGACCACCAGTGAATGTCCAGCAAATGATGGATGTACAGTAAGCCACAAAGGCAGCTTCAAAGTAAAATAAAAGCTTAATGTGTTTTTTTTTAAATTTATATAAATAGGAGGCACATAGAACAAGAAATACTTTGTTGTTTTTTATAAAAAATGTTAAATTCCTCGTTTTCTAGTGGCTTCCCACAGCGGTCTCCCCTGCACAGGTGCCTTCATCACCTAAGCGGCTGCTATGGAGGCAACTGTGCCTGCTCGTTTTCGGTTGTGCCCACAAGTGGCTGTTTGTGTCCATAGACACACACAGCACTGCAGCAGGTCATGCCCCTCCTTTCCGCCCAACAGGTTGTTTGACGGCAGAAGGAGCCTATGGCTTCTCTGCCCTCAATCTCCTCCCCCACAACTAGGAAGCTCAGGCGGAGGATCGCTTCGGGGAACAGTGGCGATGACAAGCGATGCTGACAGGTAAGTAGGGGAATGCATTAGGGTAAAAACAGCCAACCTTTAGTAATCCTCTAACTCTGGTTGGTGAATGTATCAGCTGGAGCTCTCCATAGTGCTGAAACTTATGTTTTTATACGGGTTCATTAATAAAAGGGTTACATTTATAGCGGAACCTTAGGCACAAAAACTTTCATTTATATATATTCCTCAATAGCCACAAACTATATAAAATCACTTTGTTTGCGCCAAATGCCTTTGCAGATATCACAATATAAAAGTAGAAGTGACATCATCACTATGCTGTATGCAGCCTGTAGAGTAGAGAGTAGAGTTGTGGGATTGACCCAACAGGTCCAACCACTATAGGCTGCTACAGAAAACTACATAAGGGGGTGGATACAAGACCAGTCACACTACACAAGGAGAGAGCAGCAATGACCAATCTGTGTGACAGGAAACTCCTGCACAGAGGAAAAG
The DNA here is from genome assembly GCF_000935625.1 of Nanorana parkeri. Taxonomy (NCBI): domain Eukaryota; kingdom Metazoa; phylum Chordata; class Amphibia; order Anura; family Dicroglossidae; genus Nanorana; species Nanorana parkeri. The sequence goes on along the minus strand of NW_017306450.1, from coordinate 668,507 downwards.
TTTCACGCTGCATTACTGCACAGATCTGGAAGAAATACACAAAGCACACCAAGATTCAAGTAAGAATGCTCATGCCTCTTGTATTTAGATAATATTTGTTTATCTCGGAGTTCAGCTTTAAATGTTTTGGGGGGTGCAAGCAGATAGCTAAAGCCCTCCCTAGTGCATCAGTGCCCTTAAATCTGCCGTAGTACCGAGATCCTTCCTAATTCTTAACCAAAGGCTAGAAAGAGTAAAGGGGGGGGCGTTTTTTCCTGGTTTAGGGGTCCTGGCAGAATTGGTGATGCACCGTAGAACACTATACACTACCAGATACTGGTTTCATTAGTATGTTTAGTTTAGTGCTTCTCTCCTTGGACTTTTTCAAAGTCCCACTTATGCTGAAGGACATACAAGTCAGTATCAGCATAGTACAGTGCCTCAAGCTCCCTTCACCTCTCCCATGAGAATACTGATGGGAGAGGTGATGTAATGTAAGTAGGGAGTACTGAAGGAGACATCTAATGTAAGGGGGCATGCTTCTAGGGACAACTAATGAAGGAGGCACTTGGATGGGGACACCGAAGGTAAGGGGACACTCTCATGTGGACACGTAAGTAGGGAATTCTGATGGGGACACCTAATGTAAGGGGACACTCTGATGGAGTCAACGTTCAAACATGAGATTTGAACCACTATTGGAAGAAACTTTTACTGACCAGATCTCCTTAAATTTTAATTTAATACCCCTGCGGTAGAAGGAGGAGAAATACATGGAGCTAATAAAATTTTGTTAAAAAAAAGGTGGGATTTTTTTCTTTAAATATGGTGGGGGGGGAGGGGGGGGTGTCACTGAGGAAAGAGAGTGGAGGCAAGAGTAGAGGTGGGCTTTAAGCCATTCAAAATATGCTTCTCATCACATTTGTATTTCTGATGGGCACCAGAGCATGAAAGTAATTGCTTGATATGGATTACGCTGACATTTTCCTTTATACTACATTTTATACATAAATCCCTAGTTTACCTTCCCCTTTAAAATGTCAGAAAATGGTTTATTCATATTTTTCTTCAAGGTGTATATCTAAATTTTAGCCTCGACTTTTTGTGTAAACATCATTCAGCAGTCATAGCTTTAATTGATTTTATCCTGGAAATGTGAAATAATAGCATAGCAATCCATACAGATTGTAAAAAGGGAGCTGTGGTGTCCTTCATAACATAAAGGAATCCATTTCACGTATGAAGAAAACCTTGACTGCTGTAAATATTGGAACACAGAATTTAGGGAAACTAGTCATTCAAAATCACAAACATAAAATGTTGTGTGACCTACAAGTACCTCTATACTGTGGTAGCTTTTTCAAAGGCTATGAAACAATGCTATACAGTATACATAATAAAGTCATATAGGTCTGCCAATGGTTTAGTCATTTTTGTTTTCTGGTAAGTAAAAATGGTCATATGCAGCATTGTGGAACTGTATTAAGTCTGTAGTCTCTGTTGATTTAAAAGATACTTAGTTATATTATGCATTAGTAAAAAAAAAAAAACCCTAAAGCCCATCTCCGAGCAAGCAAAAAAAGTACTCTTATGCCAGGTATACACGTTTCTATTTTTTTGGTTCAACCCGTGGGCTAAATGAAAACAATAGGACAGATCCCTCCATCAATGCTTACAAGAGTTGATGTACAAATCCTCCTCTGATTGTCTGCAGCTCTGTTTGGCTGAGAATCTTTCAACCGTCTCCTTCGATCAGCTGATCAAGGATGCCATGCAGAAGGGTGCCAACAGCTGATTGGACGGATCCTGATTAACTAAATTTGTCTCACATATACCCTACTTTACAGTTGGTTGCTGCCAGACTGGAGGGGGAGAAGAGGAGAATTACTATGCGATAGCAACAGAATGAAGTGAAAGGGAAATCCCTCCAGAGAGAGGGAAATCCCTGGTGGTCAGCAGCTGGTTACCAGAACTAGTGTCCCCACTCAAAGATTTTCCATATATTTCAGTTCTGATGACAGCCCAAAATGTGAGATTTTCTTTCAGTGATAACGGTCACCAGTAAAAATACAGGGGGTGAATCTCCCTAATGGGGATACAGAGAGCATTACAAACCTGACAGGTGTTCTAATCAATATCCTCTTTATCCAAAATGTAAAAAAAGTTTTGGCTTCCATTGCATTTTAAGTCTTCTATAAGGGCTTTAATACTATTGGTTTCTTGCTGTAGTCACCAGGACAGAAAGAGAAGAGCAATCCAAGCACTGGCAGTTGGCACTGGAACAAATGAGGCAAGTGCTTCTAATGAGAATACCTTTACCGGCGACAGGCATAAAACCTGGGGTTCCCACCATTGACAATTGTCCACCGTTTCATAAAAACCAAACAGACCCAACCTATACAGGACATGAGCCCCCGAAGGCCACTGCAGGTCCCCACATTATGCTTCCTACATAGAAAAATACCAATCTCCCTATTCTATGCACAATGCATATATCTAAACACCATTATTAAAATAAATATATACACTTAAGGTGACCATGGTTTTATTTTCTAGATATTTCAAAATCATCCAACCTCTCTTAGGTTAAACTGTCAACAGATGGCTAGAGATAGACCTAACCATTTTCCTTCTCAGTTTTAACCTGTATGATCATCTGCCCCACCTGGAATGGATGGATAGGTGACCAAAGCTCTAAATGTCTAACCTGGCCATAAACAGGTGGGTTAAACACTCATTACATGGCCAACTTTACAAGCCTGAAATGTGACATCTAATTGGTTGGCATGGACCTCTATACCCTTGTTGTCCCATCTGTCCATATTCCATATGACTCATTTTGTTCTCATATATTATGTACTGTATGTAATACCACCTGTATTGCAAAGCACACTGGAAAGATGAAGCTTGGTTAATGTGGGCCACATCCATGTCTGTTTTGCACAGTATGATAACCAAGATGGAGGAAATTCTGATATAGTATAATAATGTCAGAATCAATTGTCAGTCATATGAACAGACCTAACATGAATTTTCTTCTATTTTTTCCAGGAAGGCACTCATATCTTCTTTATGCCTTGGACAGCTCCCTCTGCTGTCTTCTAGTTACACGTTTTGTTTCTGAATAACCTTGTCAACATACTACAAATATCCTTTTTCACAAAGATTCAGATTTCGGCATAACCTGTTAATACTGTTCTATCCACCTTTGTATTCAACAAACACTGTTTTACCTCTTCTTGGGCACTTTCCATACAGACCATTCAGAAACTGTTCACTTACAGGACATTTAGGGGTTGAATTACTTAAACGAAATATGGTGTTCAATTTGCAAGGGAATTTACACTTTGCAGGGGAAGTTTTCCCTTAGCTTGGTGAAATTTCACTTTGCAAAGAATACCCAATTACATGCAAGGAAAAAAAAAAGGATTTTTGCTTGCAGATTATTGGTTTATGGAAGTCAGAAGAGCTTCACCATATTCACCAGACTAAGGGGAATATTCCCCTGCAAAGTACAAATTCCCTTTTAGCCTTTAGTAAATTAACCCCTTAACATATACCACTGATCTACCTGTTTGTGTATACCTTTAAAGAGCAAGAAAGAAAGCAAAAAAATGTTTAAAAAAAATCACAGAAACACTCTAAAACAGACTGCATTTTTAAACTGACCCTGTCTCATAGGGAAAACATCCTGTAAAGCACACACCTATAAAGAAGAAAGAAGATATCTACTGCTCCTGCTGAACAAATCTCTGCAGAAGAGAAATTACAGATTGTAGCTCCTTCTAAAACCCCATTCCCAAGAGTTTGTATCTCCTGTGTGTCCAATGTGAAGAAAAACCTCTCTTAAGGTGCCCCTACACCCTTCGATTGTCGTTCGGGAATCTTCCACAAATGGACGTTCGAACTATAATCGAATAGTTGATGGGACACCAACGATTATTTTTCTCACTCAAATTTTCTCAAAGGGTGAGGTTGGAAAACTTTTTTTTCGAACCCAATAAAAAAAAATTGATGGATTAGTACTAAAACAAAATCACAGCAAGAACACTGCACATACGCAAACGAAAATCCATTCTGTCGATTGATGGAATTCGGTGAGTTAGTATTGCTAACAAACGATTATCGAAATCGACATTGGTCTGTGCTTGATGGGCTATTTCAGCTAGAATCGAACGAGAGTTCTTGGCAGCAATGTAAATTTCAGATTGAAAATCTATAGGTGTATGGCCAGCTTTAGACGGATGTCATAGGAAGAACTGTCCCATGAGAAGGATTTCTCCTCTATTCCTTTCCAGTGACACTTTTCCAGTCCACATTTTGGATTCCCCCTCACATTCAGTCCAGTTAATATGAGGCTCACTGTCATATTTGTCTGATTAGTTAATCAAACCACAGTTAAAATCTAGATTAAAGGACTACTAAAGCTATTCATAGATACAAGAGGGTGGACACGCATGCTAACATTAACTGCTTAACTGCCTTCCCTGAGGTACTGTGTCTGTGGTTGGGTCCCTAAACAAGGCAAATGTGATAGCCAGTCCTTAAAAAAAAAAAAAACAGCCTAAAGATGGTCAAATGCAGGTCAGAAAGAGATCATCTGCAGGTCAAATGCACCTGCAGTGGATTCTGAATAATCTCAGAAGCATCTGCAGCCCAAAGCTCATCAGCAATAGCCATTTATTCTTTCAGAACTCTAGCAATTAAATTCATGAATTCACAATCTTACCTCAATATAAGCCAATACAGGACTCTTACGGCTGTAAAATAAGCCCTGGGAATCCATGGCTGGAGGCGCAGAGATGGGACTACAATGGAAAGATCTCACTGTTGGAGACCCTGAAAGATGATGAATAAAGCCCAACATTTTATCTGAACCCATCACCCTGTCCTTAAAGTCAACTTTTCATGCAGGGCAAAGCAAGTGGTGAACTTAAACGGCTGGCTCCTGCCAGAGCTTATGCTCACTTTCCAGTCACTACCTTGCTCCATTTGGCCACCAAGGGGGAAGAGAAGCAGCAGGACTTACAGGTATGGGGGGGGGTATGTGACTCACTTTCCTCCCTCCCTTGTGACAATGCTGATGCTTGGTGATTTCCCACTCACATATCCTGCACTGGGACAGTAATAGAGACCATGGTTCTGTACTGTATAAGTTGAGACTTAAAGCTTGCATAGGGTTTCTTCTCTTTGCTCCTGTGGTTGAAGAGAGCGGTGGGTAGGCAAAGGGACTGTAAAGTAGCAGCTGATGCGTGAACTGGCTTTAAAGTTAACCTGTTGCTTTGCCCTGCATAGATAAAGCGCAAGTTCACTTTAAAGAGGAAGTAAAATGTATTTGCAGTATGCACATAATTTGTGTATTGCTGCAGAGTTTATCTTAAAGTTGAGTTTTAATTGTTTTACTATGACTGTCACATTTTTACTTTTCTACATTTTTGTTATTGTATTAAATGCAGATATTTGTAGATTAGCCAAGAGAGGCAAAATTGGTTATCCACTATTACCATAGTATAGTAGTATTACCAACAGCTTAACAACTGCTAACACTAATGCCACACAAGGAGTGCATTATTCTTAATGAGCTGGCCAACTCATAGACATGCATTAAAAGAAGGAGCAGGAAATAATGGTTAGTAGTGGAAAACAGGAAGCAGAACCTGCATATTGAATGAGCAAATATGGCTGCCCTATTGACCATCTATAATTACAATCTAAACACACAAGCTAGATTTTTAAAACATTAACACCAACCAATAAGGTGTACATCAAGCTGAAGTAAAGACTACACATTAACTATAAATTCCTTTTGCTAAAATCAAAGTGGGAATAAAATCTCTAGGTCACAACAGGACAAAGCAGCCTTCAGAAGCACAGAAAGCAGCATAATTACGTATTTACTATCTTCTTTACAAGGTACAGTTTTATTCCTGTTTTGATTTTTGCAACATAATTGCTTTAACCCTAATCTTGAATAAACCACTGGCTTTGGTCTTTCACTCCAACATAACAATAACATCTACCACCAACAATAATCAGAGCAAACATTGAAATGTGGGTAAAGCCATTTTTTTCAAATTTTGGATAGGAAAAGGAATGGGCAGGATCCCTGCCAGGTTTTTGTTTCTTTCTGATATTTACTGAAATTAAAGTGCAGTAGTACCTGGACTATGAAGGGAACTACAAGGGAACTGTGAAGATCCTCTAGGATGTAGAAGCTGCAAACCCAGTAACCAGATTACCCTTATTATTGAATAGTAATACCAATAGGATAGCCTCACGGGTTCAGCGCTAACTTTCCACTTCCTCTACGTTTTTGTTGCTGTCTGTGTCCCGTGGAAGTTCCTTTTTATTTCCCTTCCTAAAGAGAAAGCAGGAAGTAAAAAGATTTTTTTTCCAAAGTGAGGAAAATCCCCCTCTTAGGCAGCTGTCACTGAAACAGATGTCCTCATTGGAAGATGTATCTTCGCTTTCTGTTCCTGCGAGTCAACAAGCTTAAAATTGCCTTTACTTACAGTCCCTGAGAACTGATAAGTCCCCTTTTCTTTACTGCTTTGCCTTTACACTGGATGTTCAAAATAACAAAAGGAAAGAGAGACAGATGGATTTAGTTCCAAAAGATGGATAACGCCTCCAAATAATTGACGTTGGGAATTATGTACCCTTTAAGATGATACTAGCACTTACAGGTGAAACTCGAATAATTAGAATATCGTGCAAAAGTAATTGCAGTAAGTGCTGCAAAAAGGGGCCCAAACCAAGTACTGAGTACATATGCATGCTTGTACTTTTCAGAGGTCCGATATTGTTCTATGTACAATCCTTGTTTTATTGATTGCATGTAATAATCTACTTTTTTGAGGTTGTGGATTTGGGGTTCTTGGGGTTTTCATGAGCTGTAAGCCATAATCATCACAATTATGACAAATCACGGCTTGAACTATCTTGCTTTGCATGTAATGAGTCTATCTCATATATTAGTTTCACCTTTTAAGTTGCATTAGTGAAATAAATAAACTTTGCACGATATTCTAATTATTCGAGTTTCACCTGTATATTATCATTGTGCCCAAAATTTGAACTCAATGTTCCAGGGTTGTTGATGTTAACATGCCAAATTAGCAGTGCCCAAAAACCTGATCTGCAAATTGTATATTAACGGATATGGACAGTAATGTTCTTTTTATATGTTATTGCCTGGCCATCACAATGTTTGCTCACAAGTCTCAATGGGAGTTGGCCTACAAACAACTAGAGTACATAAACGCTATATGACATCTATGTCATATCACTATGAAACAAAAGGATAGAATGCTCTCTTGGTAGTGCAATTGAGATGAAGCTTTGCTCGGGGCCAGAGTTTTATCGAACATTGATTTGTATACTGTTAGATCCGATTTCTTTGTTCTGTAGGAAGGTAAAAGGTGAACCACGAACATCAACATTCTCTCTGCATGACAACTCACTCGGCAGATGGATCTAAAATCTCTAAACACAACATTTGTTTAATTACATGCATAGATGGATTTTAACAAAACTTTGACTGCATTCAAAGATGTCTCAATGGGAAAGTATATACAGACTTTTAATGGAATATGGAAATAATTAAATATTAATATTTGCATTGTCGATAAAAAACATTCATATGCTGGATAGTGATGGCATTCATAATAACATAGTCAGGTTGGAAAAAGTCCATCAAATTTAGTCTATAGAGAACAAAAAAAGAGAGAAAAAAAACACCAAAAATCTCTTCTCAGAGTTACCCATAGTTGATCCAAAGGAAGGCAAACCCCCCCCCCCCCCCCCCCCAAAAAACAGGGCTAAATTTC